>NC_137811.1:59581792-59609292 GCF_963921795.1 Nannobrachium achirus
TCCCTCCATATGTAGTGATGTGTGTGACTGAAGGATGGCTCTCTGCAGGTTACTCTGTGGCTGTGGGAGAGTTTACTGGAGACTCGGAACAAGGTGAGAACACACCAGCACACATGACCACATCCATTACTAACATGGCTCGGGAGCAACACTAGCAAATAACTGCACTGCCCTGCCATTAGTCCAACAGTTCCCAAGTACCATTGGTCCGCACATTACAACTGAGTCTAACCCTAGCCTCACACTAACCTAACGTTCTTCGAACTATTGGGACTTCAGAATAATGGGCAGTTGGACCATTATAGGCCTCCCCTGAAACAACACCAGTACATAAACCATATCTATCACTAACATGCCTCAGAAACAGCACCAGTAAATAACCATATCTATCACTAACATACCTCAGAAACAACATTAACAATGTTGGATGCTAACATTATCTTGGTAACAACACCATTAAATAACCATATCCAGCACTAACATACATCATTAAATACCACTGGAAATGACAAAGTGCAGCCCCACTAGTGTACTAGTGGCAACACTACTATACTTCAAATGTCAAAATTATATGCGTGCAAGGTCGTAGACCATTACACATGAGCACCTCTGTTGAGCACTGAACTTCAATTGTTTTTTTTCTGCTAGTTTGGTGTGTTGTGATAAATCAAGAATTTCATATAAAACAGGTAATATATAACCATACAGAGTAGTGGTTACAGTGCCAGGGTCTATATTTTAGACTTGTGGCGGGTTCATAATTATTTCTGAAATAAACGTGCTGCTGTGTGCAGAGTCAAAATTACATAATTGTGATGGGAATGATTAGTATGTGAAGCTGTGCATGACGGCAGCTACGTAGCTCCATGAACTCACCTCCGTCAGGGATTGACTCTATGTTTTTCCCTGCTGGGTGGTTTGGATTTTTTAATGGTTTGAAGATACTATTGTGGCTGAGTTCTTATTTAGGAACAAGAAGCATGAATGTACTGTAGTACGTAGACAGTGCTTGCCAAGTAATTCAACTTTAATTACAAAGTGCCTTTGAAAACAGAGTTACAAGATGCTGTACAATGATAAAACAAATCACATTACATAGAAATAATGAGGAATGATGAAAGTTCAAAAGTAAAACAACACAATAAGAACAATATGAAAAAAGCTAACTAACTTAACAGAAGGCAAAACAAACATCATAAAACAAAGTGCTTATGTGGAACAAATGGGTTTTTAACAACTTCGTAAAACAGTCAACTGACTCTGCAGCTTTTAAACCTCAGGGGAGACGGTTCCAGGGGGGGTTCATCCTTAGTTTTGAGTCTAGTTTTTTGGACGGCCAGAAGGCCTTGGTCTGAAGACCTGGGATAAAGCAGCATTTTCGGCATGCAGCTCCCGTCGTACAGCAAAGTCTAAATGGGGCTTCACTGTGACGGCGCTGACAGGAAGTGAGATAGAGGTAAGACCGGTGGTGTAAAGTAACCTGGGGGAGTGGAGAGAAATCACCTAACCCAAACGACAGAGAGAGAGAGAGAGAGAGAGAGAGAGAGAGAGAGAGAGAGAAATCTACAAAGAGTCTGTAGATTTTTATTATTATTACAAAACGAACCACTTCAGCCATTGTGAGCGTACATTCTGCACAGAAGTATTTTGATGCCGATACTTTTGTACTTTTACTCAAGTACATTTTGAATACGGGACTTCTACTTGTAATGGAGTATACTAGTAAGACGCCTCAGGGCGACAAGCGAGGTCGCGCCACAGTGATGTGGACATCAGGGATGTGGACATCAGGGATCTCCAATTATGGGCATAAAAGGGATTTGTTCCCTTGGCATCACAGGGAAATCCATATTTCCATATATGGGCATAAAAGGGATTTTTCCCACTAGCATCACAGGGATCTCTCTAACAGGGCATCATTAATATTGAAGACATCAGGGAACTCCATATATGGGCAAAAAAAAAGGGATTCTGTTAGTGTGACATTACAGTGACATCAGAGCATGATGTCAGAGCGGCAAACCCATAGACCGTGAAAATGTGTACACGTCTACACGGTCGGACGGACACGGACAAGCTGTGACGTTTCTCATAGTAAACTTTACATTTCAGTATTGATACTTTTACTTACAGCAAGTAAAACATGTGTGTACTTTTCCCCTCACTGTGCGAGACTGAGGAGCGAGACACACAGGGGTGTGGTGGTGTGTGATGTAGAGTGACGTGCTGTGAATCCTTCTCTGTGAGTCTGGTTCACGACCCCGCGGATCAACGGGATCAGGAAGCTCTGATAAAAGGGATTTCCTCTCCTCCATTTTGAACTGATTAGAAACTGATTGATGACAGACTCCAGATCTGAGACATCGAGACCAGGTCTGAACGCCAGTGGTTTGCACTTGGTTTCACAGTGAGGTCGGCACTGGGACCACAACACATGCACATGCACATGCACATGCACATACACATGCAGGCAGGCAGGCACACACACACACACACACACACACACACACACACACACACCCACACACACACCCACACACACACACACACACACACACACACACACACGCACACACACACACACACACACACACACACACACACACACACACACTCACACACACACACACACACACACACACCCATATACGCATGCACCTATATTTATTTACACAAACAAGACGTTCATAGGAAAAAAAGTCCTTTAGTACAAGTGTTTGTCATTTCCGGCTCGGAGCAGCAGCTTGTGTTAACAGCACTAATTTCCATTTGATGTGTTCTACGAGGGCCCGGGCCTCATAGCTTTATCTTCACCCGCGGCCAGATGTTTCTGGGGCCCCTCCTCCCCTTGAAGTGGCCCCAAATGGCCCCCGCAGCACATCCAGTTTCTCTCTTGTGTCTTGGAACCGAGATTGAGAGGGCTTCCACATTGCCTGTTAATGGGATGTGTTGTGGTCATGAGCTTGTTGTGGTCTTGTTCTGCCCTGTAGGCCGGAGACTTGGCTTTGGTTGTAGCTGGGAGGAGAGGAGAAGAGAGGAGAGGGTGAAGGCTCTGGGCCTGGGAAGTGCTTCTCTCGGTGGTTGTGCTGTGCTGGTGCTTAGTGGTGTCAGTGTGGTCTATGGTGTAGTCTGTTGGGGAGGTGGTGCAGATGAGTGGTGGTGGTTGGGGGTCTGTCTGTCTGTCTGTCGTCTCTCTCTCTGGGTGGGACCTCTCTGATCATCCCCACATTTCCACACCACCACACTCATCAATCAGGACACACACACACAGAGATAAGGACATGCAGACACACTTTATACACACACATTCACACACGAACATGCACGGATAGATGAACACACAAAGACACAGCCAGGTCAGACGTAGGTAAAAGCGGGGAAGGGGGGGGGGGGGGGGCTATCACTACACATCGATCACGTGTGCTATGTGTGTGTGCATGCACACACACATACTTATGCAAAGTCTTCGCACCCAATCAGTCAGTCTGTCGCTAGGGTTGGCTGGTCTGTCTGTCTGTCTGTCTGTCTGTCTGTCTGTCTGTCTGCCCTTCTGTCTGTCTGTCTGTGTCCACTCATATATATATTTTCTCTCATTCCTCCAGAGCTGATAGCCGGTGTCCCCAGAGGAGCACAGAACTTTGGATATGTGAGTTAAACACACACACACACACACACACACACACACACACACACACACACACACACACACACACACACACACACACACACACACACACACACACACCGAAATACTAAAACACACAGTAAAATACACATTGACATGTGGCTATGTATGAAAATGAATAGTGTTTGCACACATCCAGGAATACAATACACACGCGTGCGCATGCACGCGCACACACACACACACACACACGCTCACAGGATATGCGGAATGCAGACTCCAAGAAGTCGTGCTCTGTGAGGAAATCCATGCATATCTTGTTGTCATCTAGGAATAATAATGTTCCCATGTGGACTACAAACATGCTCATAACTCACATGTTATCTGTAGGTGAAACACACAACAAGATAGAGAGAGAGAGAGAGAGAGAGAGCTTATAGACACACACGCAAACAAAATGCCTTTCATATTTGAAGACTGTGTTTCTCAAACTTTCAAAGTTCAAGTTCTCCCCTTAACTCTGACAGTGTACAAATGGAACCAAATGAACCCGTCCGGGTTCATTTGGTTCCATTTGTACACTGTCAGAGTTACAGACTTGTAGGGGTCAATTTAGACCCCCGTAAAGGAAACCACAGAGTCCTTGGAATCCACTTTGAGAACCACTTTTTTAAGACATACACATTATATTGTTGCTGTCGGGCAGAAACCTTGTATCTCCTTTTTTCAACTTTGTGCTTTTTTCGTAAATTGAACGCCTTGCTTCATCATACAAGAGTGTCGCCCAGAAGTAATGATGCAACACATTGCGGGAGCTTGTAGATCTGCTATTTTCACAAATTTAAAATGTTTTAAAAGTAATAATAAAAAACGAACGGATTTGGACATACAAGGTTTCCACCCGACCGCAACGACACATGAATGTTTAGTGCACACAGTGATGTATAGTTGTGTTGTTTTGAGAGTGGTGTCCCAGTGTTCTTTTTGTGCCGGGGTCTTTTCTTTAATGACACATGCTAGCTTTAATGACACATGGTTTCCGCTAGCTCCCAGCCCACCTAACCCGGCTAACCCTTCTCCACACACTCCCTTGACCCCCGACCTCTCACCCCAACCTGCAGTACTGAGGGAACAGCACTTCACAACACACACACACACACACACACACACACACACACACACACACACACACACACACACACACACACACACACACACACACACACACACTGTGTAGACGGCACACACAATGAGTCATGCACACACACACACTGAGACACACATTGAGACACAATGTTTCATGTCAGGGTGTGTGACTGCTACGTGCACGAATGATTGTTTCTCCACATGTAGACAGGGACGCGTGTGTGTGTGTGTGTGTGTGTGTGTGTGTGTGTGTGTGTGTGTGTGTGTGTGTGTGTGTGTGTGTGTGTGTGTGTGTGTGCCTGTGTGTGTGTGTGCCTGTGTGTGTGTGTGCCTGTGTGTGTGTGCATGCGTGCATGTGACAGAGGCTTAAGGCCAGTGGCACTGGCAGTTCCCAGCAGGTCATTAGTGTTACAGGCCGGACTGGAAGCCTGGGACTGAAGTTAGCTGTCAGGCCCCATCAGGCCTCTCCTCCGTGGGCACACACCAGACTGACACCTCATGGAGCGAGGGGATTGGGGGACTGGTGGGGGGGAGGTGTTAGCCGCTTAGCATTGATGTTTATACATCCTTGTCTCTTAAGTATGTTCCCAGTTCAGATGTGCCTAACACATCTGTTAGTTGGTAAGAGTGTGTGTGTGTGTGTGTGTGTGTGTGTGTGTGTGTGTGTGTGTGTGTGTGTGTGCGTGTGCGTGTGCGTGTGTGTGTGTGTGTGTGTGTGTGTGTGTGTGTGTGCCTGCCTTTCTGTCTGTCTGTGTTTGTGCCATTAACCCTGACCTAATTTTGTTTATCTCAGTGAGTGTGTGAGTGGGTAAATGTGTATTCTTCTCTGTGCGCGTGTGTGTGTGTGTGTGTGTGTGTGTGTGTGTGTGTGTGTGTGTGTGTGTGTGTGTGTGTGTGTGTGTGTGTGTGTGTGTGTGTGCCTGTCTGCTTTTCTGTCTGTTTGTGTGTGCATTCGCCTACATGTGAGTCGATGCTTATGCTTATGCATTCACATGTGTGTGTCTTTCTGCGTGCATGTGTGGGTTTGACGTGCATATGTGTGCACGCACGCACGCGTAGCCCCTGGCTGTCTCCATGTGGTTGTTATTTTAGGTCTTATGAAGGAATTCTCAACACCCCCCATCACTCCCCACGACCGGGGTTAAGATGGGGGAAGAGAGGAAGATGAGGGAGAGAGAGAGAGAGAGAGAGAGAGAGAGAGAGAGAGAGAGAAGCAGGAGGGGGTGGTCAGAGGAAAGAGAGGGCTTTTCAGCTCTGTATGTGGTTTTTAACATTCTTGTCTGCATTGTCACATGTCTCTCTGCCTCTGCCCGTCCGTTCGTCTGTCTGTCTGTCGCTCCGTCCGTCCGTCCGTCCATCTCTCTGTCTGTCTGTTCGTCTGTCTGTAGTGATCTAAGTACTCGACTGTTTGAGAAACAACAGGTTTCAGGGCATGTGCACTGCAGAGTGAGTGAAAATGGAGTTGAACAGTGAGGAAGGATAGCTGCCTCACAGCAGGAAGGCCCTGGGTTCAAACCAACAGGCCTCTTTCTCTTTCTGTGTGGACTGTGTGTGTGTGTGTGTGTGTGTGTGTGTGTGTGTGTGTGTGTGTGTGCACGTGGGTTTCCTCACAGCACATGTGTTAGGGACATAGTACTGTTAGCACTGTTGCCATGTAGAGCCCTGGAGGCACTGCTCTAGAGATGAGTGCTGCTCAGTGGTGATGGTTAGGATGGCTCAAACACAGAGGATCAATTTCCTCACAGAGATCAATTAAATGTAACTTAACCACGATGAACCTTATTCTCTTTTCATTCAGCACAAATAGCAGATCTTGAATCTCACAACGTGTCATCATGCGTCTCGTTGTGAGCTTGTAGATCAGATATTTTCTGCAAGACACCTAACCCCTAACTGCTCCGCGCTCCTCTGTGGGCAGCACTCAGCTGGGTTAAGCTGAAAACTGAAGTTCCCTCGTGGGAGTAGCTATTATTATTGTAAGCCACCAAGGAGAATGATTCAAAGTCATTGCTCAGCTTCAGTTGGTAATGTTACAACCACAAACCAAGCCATACATCGTGGTGTAGTCATATAATGACTAATGACTGCAGTTCAACAGCCACATTAAGACAATTACTAATTCAGGCTACCTTATGAATATATCAAGGATTAAAGGACTTATGTCGCGGCAGGAGTTGGAAAACAGTTCATGTGTTCATTTTAAGTAGACTCAACTAATAGTGTCTTTACAGATAAATCATATGACTAGTTGATTCAGAACGTTGCTGCTTGAGTTCTTACTGATAGAAAAAGAGTTGACTACATTACTCCAGTTCTCAAATCTTTAACCTTCTCCCCATCTGTATAATAATGTCTTTTTCACTGTCTTAATATTTGCTGCAAAGCACCTTTCTATTCCTTTGTTGAAATGTGAGTTGAGAGTACTCAATAAGTAAATATGTGACGTGTGTGTGTATGTGTGTTTCAGGTAGTGATGATCAACTCTACAAACCTCACTTTCATCATGAACTTCACTGGAGAACAGGTACACACACACACACACACACACACACACACACACACACACACACACACACACACACACACACACACACACACACACACACACACACACACACACAGACACAGACACACACAGACACACAACCAACCCTGTGTGTATTCATGGCCATGGGTTGCATTTGTAGTCCTAAACGGCCATGTTGAGGACCAACACAGGTTTTTCAATTTGTCTGATTGGCACAGAACTGTTCTATGCCAATCAGAACACCTGTGTTGGTCCTCAACATGGCTGGTGTAGGACTACAGATTCAACCCATGAATATATCATCAAGTTCATATGAGGTTCATAGCAGTTTGTGATGTGCTCAGAGTGTAACGTGTGTGTGTGTGTGTGTCTGTGCGTGTGTGTGCATTTCAGATGGCCTCATACTTTGGCTACTCAGTGGCGGTAACTGACCTGAATAATGATGGGTAAGTAAAAACCGTGCACACACACACGCTTTTTTTTTTTGTTATCAAATATTTTTATTTTCCATAATCAAAAGAAAAATGCAATTAACAGACAAACAACACAAACAATAGTAAAACAAGAAAAGGAAAAGAAAACCCATCCACCCCCTTTCCCCGGACCAACACGGAATGTACAATAGTGCATGCCTGTGCTAGGCTGTTACCACTATATAGTGATTTCTTGAATCATAGCCTTAAGCTTATCTGCAATGTCCGACCACATATTAATGTTTTCTTCTTTTGCTCCGTGTAACCTTGCTATCGACTGCTCTAAATATACTATATCTAGAAAGGTTAAGGCCCACTGGCGAAACGTTAACGTATGAGGAGGTTTCCACCGCGTAGCTACCATCTTCTTCGCCGCCGTTACACCAGCAAAGAAGATGCGCTTGCGTATATTGTTTAGTTGCAACTGTGAGACGTCATTTAATAAAAATAAAGAAGGAGAAGATATGATATTGATACTAAAAATAGTTGAAAGTTTTGAGGCAACCATATTCCAGAATGACGACACATTTGGGCATTCCCAAACCATGTGAAGGAAGGTACCAATACTATTTGAGGCGCAGAGAGTGCAGTTGGGATTATTCAAAATCCTCATAGCACATAGTCTGCGGGGAGTTAAATAAGTCCGATGAACAAAATTTAAATGAATTTGTTGATGGTCTGGATTTCTAGAAGATAGCCTAATGTTAGACCATACTGTGTCCCAACAAAAGTCAGTTCCAAATTTGGTACATCATTCCTCCAAACAGTATCAACAGATAGGGGCCCATAACTACAGTCTAATAAAAAACCATAGAGGGTGGAAACCAAACCTCTTGTTCTGTTACCATCACAGATAAACTCATGGAAGGGGTGCAATCTAAGGGGAGCTTGCCATGGGACCCCATAGGTCCTCATGGACGTTCTCAGTTGGAAGTAGAAAAAAAGGGTATTTCCAGGCAGATTGAAGATGTCACACAAATCTCGAAAAGGTCGTAAACCATTTCTATCAAATAAGTCCCCTAATGTACGAATCCCCTTAGCCCTCCACCTTGGAAAGCGAATGGGGCGATCCTCGATTAAAAGTCTTTGATTATTGAACACTGGGGAAAATAAGTTCCATTTACAATCAATCTTACACATCTTTTCAGCTGCCCTCCATACTGCCACTAAATGAGAAATGATAGGTCCAAAGCGAACTTTGCATTGATGTGTAGTTATGTTTGAATAGATAAGATCTCTCAATTCAACAGGCTGCACTAAACTCTCCTCAAGCTCTCTCCAAGAAACCTTATTTGCTGGGTTAAACCAATTTAAAAGGGGGCGGAGCGTGAAGGCCCAATAATAAAATTTAAAGTTGGGCAATGAAAGGCCGCCATCATCTCTAGCACGTTGTAATAGAGAAAGTTTAAGACGAGGGCGTTTCCCTTTCCACACAAACTTAGATATCGAAGAGTGAAGCTTATTCCAGTATTGCGGCGGTGGTGGCAAAGGGAGCATAGAGCTTACAAAGTTAACCCTAGGAAGAACATTCATCTTTATGATTGAAACTCGAGCTTGGAGAGAGTTGGGCAAAGATGACCATCTATCTAAATCAAGACAAATCTTATTTAGAGTGTCACCATAGTTGTTCTTAACAATAGCCTGAAGAGAGGGGAAAATATCTATGCCAAGATATTTGAATTGGCTTACTACTGGGATTATGGGCGGCAGGATAGCAGATCTCATCTGAACATTTAGAGGTAGAAGGGCTGACTTCGTCCAATTAATTTTGTAGCCGGAAATGGAACTGAACTGATCAAAAATTTGAAGGACGTGAGTAATTGACTGTGGTGCATTCTCAAGGAACAGTAGAATATCATCAGCATATAGGGAAATGCGATGCTGTGTGTTGTTAATCGAAACAGGAGTAATATCTGCAGACTGACGCACTGTCTGAGCCAAGGGTTCGAGTGAAAGTGCGAAAAGGAGAGGACTAAGGGGACAACCCTGCCTTGAAGATCTGCCAATCGTGAATAGCGGCGAACAGATCTTACCGGTTAGGACCATGGCTGACGGATTAGAATAAAGTACTTTAACAAAATGTATGAATGAAGCACCAAATCCCATTTTATCTAGTACAGCCCACAGGTAAGACCATTCCAGACGATCAAATGCTTTCATCGCATCGAGCGACAACACTGCGGCGGGGGTCCTCAGCTCCTTAGCCCTATCGATGATATGCAATAGTCGTCTAGTATTATCAGAGGCTAGTCTAGTTCCTATGAAACCTGTCTGATCACAGTGTACTAAGGTGGTCATAAAACCCTGCAAGCGACGCGCAAGCACCTTAGCAAAAACTTTTAGATCAGAATTCAAAAGTGAAAGCGGTCTATAGCTTGCGCAATCTGTGGGATCCTTGTTCTTCTTCAACAATAATGATATAATAGCTACATTCACATCCCTGGAGAAAGAGCCACTTTCAATTGCATATCGAAACATGTCTAGCATCAGCTGACCTAGATCTTCCCAAAAGATGGCATAAAGTTCAGGGGGTATCCCATCCAAACCAGGCGACTTGCCCCTACGCATTGCGAGCACAGCTTCCTGTAATTCCGCCAGATGGAGCGGTCTATCTAAGGCTTCCGCATCCGCCTCGCTAAGGGTTGGTAACTGTATGTTGGATAAAAAATCATTGCATACTGCATCATCGTGAATGACCTCGGAGGTGTAGAGCTCATCATAAAAAGCACGAAACGTGGCATTGACCTCTTTGGGTTCTGTAACCATGGCTCCAGTTGTTGATTTGACACTAACAATATCAGCAAAATGCTCATTGGATCTAAGACGTAAAGCCAGTAAGTGACTGGGTCTTGCACTATTAAAATAGTAGTTTTGCCTTGTGCGTTTCATTTGAAATTCTGAGCGGCGCTTGAGAATGGAGTTAATTTCTTTCTTAACTAGCTCCCTCTGGGTTGCTGTACTAACATCAAAGTTATTTTGGAGAGAATTATCCAAAGTAGAAAACCGAGATTCCAATTCCACCAGTTTGGCTGACCTTAATTTTCTCTGAGTGGACGCATAGAGGGTTGTATTACTCCTGATAAAGCCTTTAATTGCATCCCAAAGAATTCTGGGATCCTCAACTGAGCCTGTATTGATATTTATAAATTCGCGCAAACCAGTTTGAAACTGAGCTACAAATGCCGCATCGCGCAGCAGTGTGGTGTTAAACCGCCATCTAGGAGCTCTATCTATAACCTGTTTCAGTGAAGCAACACACAGCACCGCCTTGTGATCCGAGAGTGACATTGGGAGCAACTCTACCTTGGCAATTTTATGAAACAAGCTAACAGGGGCAAAAACGTAATCGATCCTAGAGAATGAAGCATGCCTACCCGACAGAAAAGAAAAATCTCTAACCGTTGGGTTCATTAAACGCCAGATGTCGAGTAAGCCAGTTGAGTTTGCCCAAGCACGTAGTTCTGCAGACGCTAGTGCTTGTTCTCTGCTTTCTACCCCAGTGGATCTATCTAGGTTATGTTGCCATGTTGCATTGAAGTCAGCACCAACAATGAATTTGAAATCCGTCAGTTCCAATAAGGTTTTAGTTAGTAATTTGTAAAACTCTTTGTCTAAAACATTTGGAGCATACACAGAGACTAGTGCTAGCATTTTACCCTCCAAGCGGATTTTAGCAACAGCTATCCTCCCGTCACTGTCAGACCAATCACCCAAAAAATCCAACCTAAGATTACGTCTAGCCAATATGGCTACTCCCTTGGTTTTGGAAGAAGCAGCTGAAAAGGCTAAAACACGATAATGTTTATTAGCCAATCGGTTGGAATGCTCTTTTAAAAGATGAGACTCCTGTATAAATGCAAAGTCAATTGATTTAGATCGCAAAACCCCCAAAATGCTGGTTCGCTTATGCGGTATATTCGCTCCCCTTACATTGAAACTTAGAAATTTATATTCTGTCATAATTGTGGTTCAAACCATACGCACAGCAAGCACAGTAGAACATTTTAGAATTTCCTAGTTGGTCCCTCACAACAAACCTTCCCAACAGAAAAACAAAACAACCCCAAAAGGAACAGAAAGGAAAAAGCAACATCAAACGAACATAAAAAAACACATAACATTGAAGCTTGAGGGGGAAAACCCCATTAGCATCAGAGTGCACAAAAACAGTTCCCCACCCCATCAACCTATTAGTCAACCTTCATTTCACTCTGTCAGAGAGTGCAAACAAGTAACTGCCCAAAAGTAACCATACATTGCCCTCTGGTGGTTATGTAAATATATAACAGATCACCAAAGTAAAAACAACAACAAAAAAGTGCCTTCTTGTGGCTGAATAGCTCTCAAACATTCCATCCGCTCAAATTATGATCAATCTCCCCACTTCATATCACTTAAATAAATGAGAATGGTATGTTAACATTTCTAGTAAAGAAGGGGGAGAGAAAAAAGAAAAGAATAAAGGGGGAAAAAAAAGAGAGGGGACTATAACAACTGTAATAATAATAATCAGTCCAGCATTAGGCCCACTTAGAATGTGATAAAGCCCTATAAGCCACGTTAATGCAAATAACCAAACACTTGTGACAGATATGTGGAAATAAGGCTGTCACCACGACAAGGCACTAATATAATATTAATAATAAAAATAAATAAAAAAGGAAATCAGTGTATATGATATAAAACATATATGCACTTACATATGTAGTTAGAAATAGAAATTAAAAGCACATACGGGGGGCCATATGCAGCAAAGCACACACAGTGTTAATGCATACTGCGCCACACACAGCCCCCCCTATGCATCCATGCATACAAACCACAATTACTAATTAGAAGGGGGAAAAAAAGAAAGAAAAGAAAAGTCTGTATACATAAGTATTTACATAAAACACAGTTATGTATGATCAGGAAACCATATACAACACAGCACACATGATGCATACTGCGCCATATACAGCTCCCTGTACATGCCCAAAAGGCCAGTGCAAACTTAGATAAATGTCAATCATATTAGTTAAGTCTGTTTCCGTCTTAAACAGTAAACTACCATACTTCAAACAGTGAACATACCCAATCACGACTACAAAATAAATATCCCCAATTCAGAGCTCCCCTCTCCCCCATCAAGAAATTAACATCTTAGAAGACAACAAGTAAAGTAGGTAAATAACTACCCCCCCCCCCCCCCCCCCCCCAGACAGCGGATCCACGAGCACGTAGAGCCAACGCGCCACGAGATCGTACATCCGCCAGCTATTAAGATTAGGGGAAAAAAAAGGAAAGAAAAGAACGAGTCAATGAGCCAGGGAGAGAGAGAGAGAGGAGAAGCAGAGATAGGTAGAGAGACATAGAGAAAGGCCGGGAGAGCGAGTGGTCTCTGGAACCGCGGAGCCTTCACAATTTAGACCATATTATTTATATCTGTTTCGCCTTAAACAGTAGGCTACATTACTCAATACAAAGGCCAAAGCCCAGTCTCGCCCTCCTACCCGAGAAAGTAGCGTTTTAGGAGGCATAAACGAACCATAAACTAACAACCAACATAGCCGCCATTACCTAACAGAAAGAGAGAGAGAGAGAGAGAGAGAGAGAGAGAGAGAGACACACACACAGCGAGAGAGAGAGCCATAGAGAGAGAGAGAGAGAGAGAGAGAGAGAGAGAGAGAGAGAGAGAGAGAGAGAGAGGGAAAGCCGAGATAGATAGAGAGACACAGAGGGAAGACGAGAGAGAGAGCAGGCTCGGAACCGGGACACGGAACACGTTAGACAAAGCTTAACAGAGAGAGATAAAACCCTCTAGACCTATATAGTAAGCAGCACAACGCTCAATAAGAGCAAAGAAAAAGAATACAATAATAACAAGAACAATGTCCATTATATTCAAACAAAAAAGACAGTGAATTATGCTTATAGCTTTATCAGCCCTAAATCCTCTCTCCTTGCGGTAACCTAAATTAAAACGAGTAACACCCATCTGCTTACAGATCTTATTAAAAAATAAAATATATCTTATTCTTCAATACAAATAAAATAGGCATTATGAAACGAAACACTTGAAAACACAACGTCAAGTCAGATGATGAGTCCAAAACAATAAGTAGGCTTACATTAACAACTCACCCTTTGGGGAGGAGGAGGAGGAGAGAGTGAGGAAAGAAAGACGCTGCGTAAAAGTCATCTCCAAAGTCCCAGCCAGCTTACCAACAGTCCATTAAAGGCAAAAGGATATCACATCGGCAGAATGTGTTTGAAAGCACGCGATCACAAAAGCAAAAGTGTCCCTGGTAAAAGTTAGTTCTCTGTAACTGTCGTCTCATCATCCTGCGTAGCTAGAGTCTCGTCCGCAGCACCTGGAGTCTTGAACTTATCCTTGCAAAAGGCCAGCGCTTCCTTGGGTGAGTTGAAAGTAGAAGTCGCCTCATCCACGGTTATCCAGAATTTGCTCGGGTGCCTTATTCCGTATTTAACTCCTTCCGCGGTGATGGAACGTAGGAATTCCTTTACTGGCCCGAAAGCTGCCCTTCTCTTTGATGTTTCAGCAGACCAGTCGGGGAAAATATACACCTTTTTGCCATTGTATGTCAGTTGGCCTGCTTTCCTGGAGAGCTGGAGTATGCGTTCCTTTACCCGGAAAAAATGGATCCTTGCCAGGAAAGCCCTTGGCTTATCAGAACGTGGATTGCCGGTCCGATGAGCACGATCCACCTCCGGGGGGGGAGTCGGGAAACTCGTCGGGGAATGTTTTCTGCAAAAAAGACTGGATAAAGGCCACTGGGTCAGCCTTTTCTAGCCCAGGAGAGATCCCAATCACTCTTATGTTGTTCCTACGACTCCGGTCTTCTGCTATGACGAGCTTCTCCTCCAGATTAGCACATCTTCTCTCCAATTCAGTGATACACATCTGCAAACTGTCCATGGAGGAACCAAAGTTCTCAATGGCCTCCCCATGTTCAGCCACGGTCGTGTTCAGCGTGGCGACTGCAGGACGCAGCTCCTTTCCGAAGTCATCAATCTTCTTCAGTAATTTCTTCTCCAAGCCAAGCATCATGGGTTGAATAAAACCATCCATAAACTCTTTCAGTGATTCCTTGAGGACCTCGCGCAGCATGCTCTTTGTAACCGGAGCGTCAGCGTCGCCCTGCATTGCGCCAGCCATGTTGTCAGCGTTTGCGGTCGGAGACCTGGTACTCCTCGACCTCGTGTTAATCGTATTCGGCATGAAACACGAAACAACTGCAAAAACAGACACTCACCAGTGTTTTGGCGTTTAAAGTCTCAAAAGAACTATAAAGGCAGTAAAAAATGGGCTTAAAAAATGTGAAAACTTTGCACCTCTACAGAGCTCAACAAACGCGTCCTACTCGGTCGCCATCTTGTCGGAACTCCCACACACACACGCTTTTGAATGTATCTGTCACTCTTATACACACATAATCCAGACCCATCTCTTCCTTTTTTTCTCGCTCTCTGTCTCTCTTTCTCTATTCCATCCTCATTTAGACAAGTTTATGATACACAGGCGCACACACATGCACGTGTCTCACGTACACAGCCCCCTAACCTTTCTCTCTCTCTCTCTCTCTCTCTCTCTCTCTCTCTGTAGAACTGATGATGTTCTGGTCGGAGCGCCCCTCTACATGGAGAGAGAGTTGGAGAGTAAGCCCAGGGAGGTGGGCAGGGTTTACCTTTACCTCCAGCAGGGCCCGCTCTCCTTCTCCGAGCCCGTCCTCCTCACGGGAACACACACCTTCGGACGCTTCGGAACGGCCATCGCCCCCCTGGGAGACCTGAACCAGGACGGATACAACGGTGAGGAGAGAGACAGAGTTGATTGATTGACATTTGTAGAGGTACATCAGCTCAACTGGTTATCCCATTTAGACCTGTGTCACTTTAGATTTGAACAACTTTAACCATTATTCTATACTTTGGCTATTCAAAAATAGCAGATATACAAGCTCATAGCGCGGCACCGAGTGCCGCACTATGAGCTTGTAGATCTGCTATTTTGGGGAAATATTTGGAGATGGGGTCGGCGGCCAAATACATGTCATTTTTGGGGTCGTTGACATGAAGAAGTTTGTGAACCACTTATTATAGAAACACACGTTTTTCAAAAACCTTGGAAGGATTTAGAAGATATTTGTAGAATCAGCCTCAGGTCTAAATGGATGAGACACAAAGAAGCCAACGGCTTGTTTCCATCGCGGAAACAATAAAACTGGCACAGCCGCTGGACGGCAGGGCAGGTGCAGGACCAGCAGTGCATTTAAGGCAATATCAAAAATAGAAGTCTGCACACTGATTTAATAAAATCTCCTAGTCAAGGCTTTATTTTTGCTTCCATTGTGGTCCATCAAACATTCACTTAAAGGGATACTGTCACCTAAAGGGGTACTGTCACTTTAAAAAGTCATCTTAAAATATTTTTATGATGTCATTGTGGGAATGCGCAATTATAAGCCAATCAAATTAATTGACTGTACTTAGACTACATACTGTACTGGTCAGCTGTTGTTGGGGGGGGGCAGATTACACTGTGACATGAGTTTCAGACTATTTCAGACCGTTTTCAGAGAGACCACGTGACCTACTGTATCATATTATATTTTCGGGCGTGTCAGCGGGCCTAAAAACAAACTGGACAGACAACAGTGCAACAAACATGATAAAAAGAGAAAGAGAGAGAGAGAGAGAGAGAGAGAGAGGGGAGGATGATGGAGGGAGGGAGAGTTAGCAGGTAAAACAGAGGTCTTGTTTTGTCTCTGATGGGGGAGGATATCCTCTCAGATGCACCGCTGCCTTTCAGCCAATCAGAGAGGGCGGTGTTGAAAGGTTGCGAACCCCTCTCTTCCTGTGATGACGATCAGCGGGGTTAAGGCTGTTTGACCGTGTGTGTGTCTGTGTGTGCGTACTGCGTATGTGTGTGTGCGCCTGTGTGTTATTTTTAGCTCTCCAGATGTGTTCTGAGATAAAATCACGCGGAAGTTTCTGTCTTGGAACCCAGAGTTCATTCCTCCAATTCTCTCTTCTATTTGTTTTATTTTCAAGTTGATTAGACCAAAATAAACACACACACGCACGCACACATGCACACACTCATAATTATGTGTAGACGAGACACATTTGAAGGTTTCAAAGGGAAAAAAACATACATTTTAAATTGTATTTATTTATAGTGCAGCATCACCCCAAGGGGTCTCTGTATACACTTCACTACAAGTCATAGTGTTCACAGTATTACAATTCACAGTAAAATATGTCAGCACGTTTGTTCTAACAATCACCATGCGCTGAACCACCACAGCTGAAAAATATACAGATCAGATCAGCAAAAAATAAAGTTTACACAAAGTTTAAAACCACAGGTTAAGAAGATGTGGACATAACAATGAAATCAATAAAACTAGGGGGAATCGTAATGCAAGGAAACGATATAGAGTTTTTAGCCTAGATTTTAAAATGTCCAAAGAGTCGGCATCTCTAACAGCTGTTAGAGATGACTGTGAGGCAACCAGCATCCAGGGAGCGTAGCGGGCGTCCAGGGATGTGCGGTTCTATATTATACTGGACATGTAGGATGGAGCAAGTCCATTTAAGGCTTTATACAGTAGGTTAGGAGCAGAACCTTGAAGTCGGCTCTGGCCTGTATCAGCAGCCAGTTAGTGTGATGTGGTCGATGTCCTTTCCCTAGTTAGTACTCTTATCTGCTGCATTTTAGACTAGTCTAAGGCCATCTATTCTTGAAGCATGGACCAGCAATTCTAGCTAGGTTGCACAGATGAAAGATTTTGTGATGCTTTTTATATGGTGTAAGAAGGATAGGGATGGGTTGGAAACTACCCCTAGATACCTGACTGTTGGTTGGTTGGTTATTAAGCAGCCATCAAGGTTTAAAGTTATGTTATTGAACAGATGAGTGTGCTTAGCTGGGCCGACTAGCAGCATCTCAGATTTACCAGACTTCAGGGGTAGGAACCAAGGACTGAACCTTGTGGGACATCATATTTGACGCTATAGAGTAATCTGACATTGAGTTACTGAAAAACACACATTGTGATCTATGTGAGAGGTAAGAGCGGAACGAGTCAAGCGCGAGACCCCTGATACCAACAAGATGTTCTAGCCGCTCAAGAAGAATGGAATGATCGACCGTATCAAATGCGGCACTCATGTCGAGGAGCTGCATCCATCACCATTAATACTGTAGGTCGTTTGTAACTTTGACCAATGCTGTTTCTGTGCTCAGTGGTGGGGTCTGAATCCGGACTGAAAACTATAAAAAATATTATAATTTGGAAGATCAGAGATCGGCCTATAATTTGCTAGAGTTAAAGTTTTCTATTATACATATTATATTATCAATAGAATCTTAGTGTCTTGGCAATTATGGGGACCACTTGCAATATCCTCACGGCTTGCCAGTGGTCCCTGACCCACAGGTTGGGAACCGCTGTTCTAGACCAAACGCTCCTATGCCTCCTACATAGATCAATGATTGTCCATCTGGTCCTCATATGCAGCATTAAAACCATCAATTCATCATTTATTCATAAGAAGTGTGTGTTAATGTGTGGTTCAGAGTCATCCATCTCTCCAGTCAACACCCTGTTTTAAGACCCTGGTAAACATCACATCGTCACAGTCGACCAGAAACCTTGTATATCCATATTTCATCCGTGTGTGTGTGTGTGTGTGTGTGTGTGTGTGTGTGTGTGTGTGTGTGTGTGTGTGTGTGTGTGTGTGTGTGTGTGTGTGTGTGTGTGTGTGTGTGTGTGTGTGTGTGTGTGTTTTTCCATAAATAAATGTCATAGTCTATTTCACTACTTGAAAAACAAATTTCTTTACTTCTTAAACTTTTTGCCTATGCCTGAAAGATAAGGCAGCCAGGTTGGAAGTTGTTACGTGTGTCTGTGGGGTTTATAAATATTTAACCAATGAAATGATATCCATTGGAACACAGGTTATCTTTTACAATACCTGAAAAGTAATGGTTTTGGACATACAAGGCTTCCTCCACGACCAGCGACAACATCAATAGATAATGGCTCGAAACTGGGACTCTCTCGCCAAAGACATAAATCACTGTCTGTCTGTCTGTCTGTCTGTCTGTCTGTCTGTCTGTCTGTCTGTCTGTCTGTCTGTCTGTCTGTTTGTCTGTCTGTCTGTCTCTGTCTGTCTTTCTGCTTGTCAGGATATGGGCCCCTATAGGGGGTCCCTGGGGGCCAGCCTCTCATGTGGGCAGAGATAGTGTCAATCATGTGTGTTCCCAGAGGGCCTTTGCGGTAAGAAACAGCAGTAAACTGCTGGGACACACAGGAACAGAGCTGAGAAGCACTTAGCAGCAGCTGGAACACAGTCCAAGAGTTGGTCAGGTAGCATCAATTAATCTGATTGGCCAGGTAGCATCAATGAATCTGATTCAACCTGCTCAATGAATCTGATTAATTTCTAACATGCTCCTACCTAGCTAGCTAGCTACCTACCAACCTAACGTCATACCTACCTAGCTCCTCTACCTACCCACCTACCTATACCTACCTACCTACCTACCTACCTACCTACCTACCTACCTACCCACCTACCCACCTACCTACCTACCTACCTACCTAACGTCATACCTACCTAGCTCCTCTACCTACCTACCTACCTACCTACCTACCTACCTACCTACCTACCTACATACCTACCTACCTTCCTACCTACTGTACCTACCTACAGTACCTACCTACCTACCCATGTACGTACCTACTCACCTTTATTGATGCTAGGGTTGGAAATGTAGTTTTGAAACACATGACAGATACAGTATTTCATATCCTTTATGTATGTACAGTAGGTACAGCACAGGGACATTTACAAATTCTGGTTCTGGGATACAGAAAAAGACAGAAATAGTTCCATGGTAAACGTAATAGTAAGTAATAATAATAATAATAAAGAGTAAATAGCTTGTAACGCACAGGAATCATGAATGAAATGCCACAAATCAAAGGAGATTCAGGGTAGCCTTGCTTGGCCCTAACGGGTCCATTTGTTTCCATTTGTATACTGTCAGAGTTAAGAGAAGACCTTGAAATGTAAAGGTTTGTGAACCACTCATTACAGTACACAGTATGTATGTACATACGTATTTATTTATGCATGTGGAAACACTATTCATCTCTGTATGACAACATTAGCCCTCTTCTCTCCCATCACAAACTTGTCATCGCTCCACTTCCCCTCGTCCTCCCCTCCTCTCATCTCAGTGTCATAAAAACATTTCACAATTACTTCACCATTCGTATTTCCTACAGCATCTGTGCGTGTGCGTGTGCGTGTGTGCACACGTGTGAGTGTGTGTTTGTGTGCGCGTGTGTGTGTGCGTGTGCGTGCGTGAGTGCGTGTTTGTTGGTTGGCATACTTATCATGATACTTGTGAAGACCAATATTTATAGTAGAATTTCAGAAATGGACATTGTGAGGACCATTCAGGTTGATGTTAGGGTTAGGCTTAGACATTTAGAGCTTAGGTTTAGGAGTTATGGTTAGCGTTATATAACGGTATATAATTAGTTGCGTGCTGGTATTGTGCACTGAACAATATAGCCAATCTACAAGCTCATCGTGAGCTTATAGATTGGAAACCTTTCCTGTGATTTTCCCAATTTTTCAATGCCATCCTAAATTGATGATGTCCTCACTAGTAATGTACTTTAACCCTACTCGTATCTCCGGAACCGTTGCCCCTATCCATGCCAAACGTTGCACACTCACAACCTCCAGCCCTGATTTCTCACATGGCCCTCTTCTAGCGCCACCATTAGGCCGATTCCTGCGAAACACAGTTTTGGACACTGCTCCTACAGATTTTGGCCTAAAATCACACAAAGCGGTACACATATCTCTAAAGTCATGTCATCAACATGGATCTGTCCCATTTCCCATATTCCCTCCTGATTGGCTACCATGCTGCCTCTGGGCAACTGAATTTCCCTTGTGGAATAATAAAGGTATCTATCTATTGCCTTCTACAGTTAGTGTATGCGAGCTGACGGTCGCTTATCTCTCAATTAGGGAGTCTTACTGGTAATGTAATACAAATGTGTGTGACGTGTTGTCTTTAATGTGACCGTCCTGCTGTGGTTTGTGTGTCTCTGTGCTGTTTGTGCGTCTGTGAATGTTTGTGTCTGTGAGTTACACTTCATTTCACTGCTGCTCTTGACTGATCCAAGTGGGTGTTCCGCAAGGCTGGTTCGCCCAGAATATCTGTGTGTGTGTGTGTGTGTGTGTGTGTGTGTGTGTGTGTGTGTGTGTGTGTGTGTGTGTGTGTGTGTGTGTGTGTGTGTGTGTGTGTGTGTGTGTGTGTGTGTGTGTGTGTGTGTGTGTGTGTGTGCGTGCGTGTGCGTGTGCGTGTGGTCTTTGCCTGTACGTATAGCTGTCAGATTTTGAAGTGTTTTTCCTCTATAGATTTCTTCTGTAGTTGTAACATATGGACAATAAAGATACTGTAGTCACACACACACACACACACACACACACACACACACACACACACACACACACACACACACACACACACACACACACACACACACACACACACACACACACACACACAATAAATAACAGTCCCATACTGTACACTTGCTTACACATGGTTGCATTTATCCAGTCTCTACCCAACAATCTGCTTCATGTGGATGCAGTTGTTTAGGCTGGGAGAGGAGAGGAGAGGAGAGGAGAGGAGAGGAGAGGAGAGGAGAGGAGAGGAGAGGGGAGGGGCGGGGCGGGGAGGGGAGGGGAGGGGAGGGGAGGGGAAGCACTGTGTTTGGTGGTCCCAGTGTGGGCTACAGTATGGTCTAAAAACGAAAGAATGAATGCCCAACTGTGTGTGTGTGTGTGTGTGTGTGTGTGTGTGTGTGTGTGTGTGTGTGTGTGTGTGTGTGTGTGTGTGTGTGTGTGTGGCACTGTTTGAGTGGTTAGCCTATACAGAGAGGCCACAGACAGAGTCAGATCCGGTACACAAACTAACACACTATTGGTTCATTAACGCTGCTCCCTGTCAGCAGCCATGTCACCACACCACCCAGTGACCTGCATGTAGTTACACACACACACACACACACACACACACACACACACACACACACACACACACACACACACACACACACACACACACACACACACACACACACACACACACACACACACACACTAACACACACACACACACACTAACACAGCCATGTGTGGTGGTCGCCTACAAAACGCTACTCATTTTGGTTGTGTGTGTTTATTTTTATTCCGTTATACCAATTGCCCTTTAACAATGAACTACGCTATAGCATGTTCCTACAAACCCCCGTTGCTGTACTGTTGAGGGTGTACTCAAACTCAAACTTCCGGCCCATGCCACAATCTTGACTGGACCCAATCAATCAATCAATCAATCAATCAATCAATCAATCAATCAATCAATAAAAAAAATATATACAGTATATATACAGTATCACTATGAATAATCATCCAGGAAGGGAAAACGTGCACTCATTCAGAGAAGATGAGCCTCAACAAACGCTGAATAGTTAATGCCGAGAACCGTCGCTTTAACTCAAAAAGAACGTATGCTTTTGCTTTTATTTTACCATCGCATGCAAATCCAATAACACTATGTTCCATTTGCCAGAAAACAGTGTCAGTTGTTAAGATCGACAATGTAAGGCACCAGTGAAAGACAGAAGTTATCAGGTATCATTAATGTTGTCATTGTATCAACTGGCCCCTGGGCCCCTGACATTTTTGTAATGTGGCCCACAGGTTCAGAGTATCGCTGGTGTAGAAGAGTGTGGGGTACAGGTACCCCCACGGGTCCTTGACAGGAGGTTCCAGGGGATCCCCAGCTTACTGATAAGATAGTTTGGAATCAAATGGACCCTTACAAATCTGTAGTGTTAAATCAACACTGAGGATTTTACAGTGCAGGTTGGGGCCCAAATCATATCAAATGGGGGGTCCTTCACGTGAAAAAGTTTCCGAATCATCTGGTGTAGACAAGCTCACGTCTCAAGCCACTTCATTTCACCTGACAGTGAGGGGTTTCACTGTGAGGGGTGTAGCCTGACAGTGAGGGGTTTCACTGCGAGGGGTGTAGCCTGACAGTGAGGGGTTTCACTGTGAGGGGTGTAGCCTGACAGTGAGGGGTTTCAATGCGAGGGGGTGTAGCCTGACAGTGAGGGGTTTCACTGTGAGGGGTGTAACCTGACAGTGAGGGGTTTCACTGTGAGGGGTGTAGCCTGACAGTGAGGGGTTTCACTGTGAGGGGTGGTTTCACTGTGAGGGGTGTAGCCTGACAGTGAGGGGTTTCACTGTGAGGGGTGTAGCCTGACAGTGAGGGGTTTCACTGTGAGGGGTGTAACCTGACAGTGAGGGGTTTCACTGTGAGGGGTGTAGCCTGACAGTGAGGGGTTTCACTGTGAGGGGTGTAGCCTGACAGTGAGGGGTTTCACTGTGAGGGGGGTAGCGTGACAGTGAGGGGTTTCACTGTGAGGGGTGTAACCTGACAGTGAGGGGTTTCACTGCGAGGGGTGTAGCCTGACAGTGAGGGGTTTCACTGTGAGGGGGGTAGCGTGACAGTGAGGGGTTTCACTGTGAGGGGTGTAACCTGACAGTGAGGGGTTTCACTGCGAGGGGTGTAACCTGACAGTGAGGGGTTTCACTGCGAGGGGTGTAACCTGACAGTGAGGGGTTTCACGGCGAGGGGTGTAGCCTGACAGTGAGGGGTTTCACGGCGAGGGGTGTAGCCTGACAGTGAGGGGTTTCACTGTGAGGGGTGTAGCGTGCGTGGAGGAACATGCTGCGCAGCCCTCCTAGTTCAGCCCTCTGCTGACAGGCACCCTGGACCAGCAGTGGTGTAAAGTAACTAAGTACATTTACTTAAGTAATATACTTATGTACAATTTTGAGGTATTTGTACTTTACTTGAGTATTTCCAATTTCCAATACATTTACTTCTACTCCACTACATCTCGGATCCAAGTATTGTATTTTTACTCCACTACATTTATTTGACATTTTTAGTTAATAGTCACTTGCCAAATGTTATACAGTGCATAGGCTATTTTCTAAATTTTAGTGCTTTTACTTTTGGTACTTCAAGTACATTTTGATTCCAATGCTTTTGTACTTGTACTTGAATTCTGGGCTTTTACTTGTAAAAAATTGAGTACTTTTTCCACCACAATTGTGGATGGGTACTGTAGCCCCCACCCTGCCGCGCCACCCGGATGCCCCCTAACCCAGAGGGGGGGGGGGGGGGGGGGGGGGGGCGGGGGCTGCCCTTAAACCCTGACCCCCATGTCTGACGGGGCTGACTCCGCGCACAAAACCCGCTGCAGCGGCAAACCTCTGAAGCCCCCAGGCTCTTGCCCTTTGCCCTTTTGATTTAGCTACTTCCTGTCCTTTGGGTGAGATTAAGACTGCGATTGGCGTGCCAGAGCACAGCGGCGGTCAACCATAGGAAGTAGGTCAACGACTTCCACAGACGCACCGAGGCCGCTCAGGTCGGCTTGTACGCCGTCGCATCGGCGGTGTTGCTTGGTGATTTGATGTATTGATGTTGATGTACTGATGTTTGCTTATTGTAAATCGCTCTGGAATAAGAGCGTCTGCTAAATGCCTAAATTGTAAATTGTGACAAGGACAGATCTTCAAACCGATGTCAGCGCGTCACGGATCACTGGTGGAAAGTAACCGAATACCTAGGCAAATAAGTTTACTTTTTTACTCAATTATTATTTGAAAACTTTAATAACAAGTTACTTAGTAGATTTAGATTATTATTACAAAACACATTAACAAATAAAGCAAATGTTGTACATCGTCCATCTATTGGTATTTTTTGTATATTGCGTTATGCTACGTTCACTTATGTAAAGAGTACTTCTTCCTTCCACCACAGTATAAATCAGGTGTCAGAGCAGAGTAAACAGACAGAGGACAGGAATGGAAAGAGACTGAGCGCTGACCGCGCGGAGGCACTCCCCTGGAGTAACCCTATCTCTCTACCGTCTCTATCTGTCTGTCTGTCTGTCTGTCTCTCTCTTTCTCTCTCTCTCTGCTTCTTCTATCTCTGAGGGGTTCTTATCCATGCTGATGTCTAAAACATGCCTCTGTGTCATCTTTCCGTGTGTGTGTGTGTGTGTGTGTGTGTGTGTGTGTGTGTGTGTGTGTGTGTGTGTGTGTGTGTGTGTGTGTGTGTGTGTGTGTGTGTGTGTGTGTGTGTGTGTGTGTGTGTGTGCGTCAGACGTGGCAGTGGGCTGTCCGTTCGGGGGAGAGGACCGGCGCGGCAGCGTGTTGGTGTTCAACGGCAACAGAGACGTGGTGACGCGGGGCCTCACCCTCAGCCAGGAGCTGAGGGCCGCCAGGGGCCCCGGCAGCGGAGGCGATCTGCCTGGATTCGGCTTCACCCTGAGGGGAGGGAAGGACCTGGACAGCAACCAGTACCCTGGTACGCCCAGCATCTCTGCTGTCAATATAATCAATCAATATAACCCATTTTCAGTAGGCCTAGAATTATTAATGCTTTAACTATTGAAAAATAGCAGGTATACAAGCTATTTTTGAAAAATTGTGAAAATGTGTGCAAGATTTTCAATATTTATTTTTCAATGCAAACCTTTGTAACTCAAATCTCTGCTTCTGGGGGGTCCCTGGAACAACATATTTTGAGATGGGGGTCCGCGGTCAAATACCTGTAATTTTGGGGGTCCTTGACATGAAAAGGTTTTAGAACCACTGATTTAAAGGAAGGATTTAGAAGTCGGGTCAAAGATCGTGTCAAAGATATTCAAAGACTTGCACACATTTTCACGATTTTTCAAAAATAGCAGATCTACAAGCTTGCAGCGCGGCACTCGGTGCCGCGCTGTGAGCTTGTATATCTGCTATTTTTCAATAGTTAAAGCACAAAATAATGGTTAAAGTGGTTAAAATCTAACACGACTCGGGCGCATTCAAGGTCTTTGAGAAATTAATACAATCAAAAGAAAATATGTACAATTTGAAGGGGTGGAACAGTTTTCATGTGTGGAGATTACTCGATGCAGACAGTGCAAGGATGTGTACACCATGATCGGTAGTCTTTAAGGTGGTTGTGTTCCATTTGATATCCTTCTCCTATCACAGCAGCTCACAAATCTTGCTGCTGTGTTTGCACATTGTCGCACTTCACCCACTCGATATGAGAGTTTTTCATCATTGGTCATGTTTTCAAACTGTGCTTGTGTGATTATGATCTGTGGGAAGTATGTGTCTCTGATGTCTTGGTACAGTGGGCAGGCGGTTAGGAAGTGTAGTTCAGTTTCCACTTCATTTAGTGCAAAGTCTGTTTTCTACCTAGGACAGGTATGTCTAAGCCAGGTACCGGTATGCCTAAAATCACACACGCATGAACACACACACACGCACGCACGGACGCGCACACACAAACGCACACAAACACACACCTTGTGTTCTGCTCCAACTCCTCTCCTCTGTTCCTTATTACATCTAAATATTTCCTTTTGTCTTGCATTCCTCCCCGCCTCCTCCTCCCCAGCTCTCCTCTCCCGAACCTTCCACTGTCTGCTCCTCTTTTATTCTTCACTTCTACGTGCCATGCCTGCCTCCATCCCCTCCCTTTTTGCACTCCTCCTCTTCCATCCCTTTGTTTTTGACTCCCTCCTGCATGTAGCCCTCCTCTGGTAAAGTCATCATTCAGAAGTTAAGATGAGGTTGAGCTGAGAGATGAGAGCCAGTGAACCGTTGCCACATCCATTCTCTGGTGGCTCCTCACAACAACAGAGAGGGAGAGAAGACAAAGAAAGTAGCACTGTACATTTTGTTCCATTATCTTTTGCCAGACGTTCAAAATGTCACAACACAACCCAGCACTACTCGACACAACACACATATGCACCACTCACACACACACACACACACACACACACACACACACACACACACACACACACACACACACACACACACACACACACACACACACACACATACACACACACACAATACGACACAGGCACAATTCCGCACACAGGCCCAGACAAACTGTCCATAATCTTGAACCACTGTAGTAAAAAGTGCCCTGGTGACTCCAGCAGCAATAATATACCACATCATTTCCAGGGTTTGAATCCCTCTTCTGGACCAGTGCCGCATCCCTCCCCCCCCCCCCCCCCCCCCCCCGCTCTGTGCTCCCGCTGTTCTGCCTCAATAAAGCAGAAATAACTACAATATAAGATGTTACTATCTTTATTTTTAGTTCCTGTCTGCTGTGCTACTCTTTGTGGCGAGGAAAAGGCAATGGTGATGAAGTGTAACATAATAATGTGTTAGAATCTGGTCGACAGCCAGCTTAGATTTGAGTGCATGATGCTGCCAGTAGGGCTGTATGTAGTAAAACACAATTCGCCCCGAATCTTGTAAATGGCAGACCCAGGCGGCAAGGAAGCTCCACTGGATGGATACGAAGCCAATAAAGAAGTGCTTTTCAGCACTGCAGTTCTCCTTAATGGCCTAGAAGGTGTCGCTGTTTCCCCCCTGCTGGCTGCAGAACAATGACCACGCCACTGATTACTATAATTTGACTTTACACTTGATTTTATTACCTTAGTAATCATTGTCATAAATACTTTATTCTTTCAGTTTAAAGCCTTCTTTCAAGATATGCGTTAGGGTTAGGGTT
>NC_137811.1:59614292-59636792 GCF_963921795.1 Nannobrachium achirus
CACACACACACACACACACACACACACACACACACACACACACACACACACACACACACGCACACACACGCACATCCCTACTTACACATGCATAAAATATAGAACCTGCGCATGGACCTGCCATCAAGGGTGTCAATGTTTGTGCATACTACTGTACATGTCAGTGTGTGTCTCAATGCACATGCGTGCACATGCATATACCGTAACCAACACACATGAACTAACCTCAAATCAGTGGTGGCAGGCGTAGCTTTCCTGTGTGTGAGGAAATGGGATTGACTTTGAGAGGAGAAAGTGGCCTGTTATTTGATTTAGCCCCTAGTCTAGGATCAGCCACGCGCGCACCCCCCCCCCCCCCCCCCCCCCACACACACACACACACACACACACACAACCCCAGAGGTACACTTTCACTCAAATCAGGCTCTTGTCATAGGGAGGTTTACAGAGCAAACAAAGAGTTCGGATAAGGAGAACAGACAAGAGCTGTAGGGGGGTGACACACACGCACGGACACACACGCACGCACGGACACACACGCACGCACGGACACACACACACACACACACACACACACACACACACACACACACGGACACACACACACACGACACACACACACACACACACACACACACACACACACACACACACACACACACACACAGGCTCCTTTGACAGGAGTGTAGGGTAGAGTTTCTCCGTTAACAGTGTGATGAAATGAGGATTTGGAACAGCAGCCGAAATTCTTGGTTGGAAGAATGAATCCCTAAGCTCTTCTTTCTCTCTCTTTCACACTCCACGTTTTTACACCTCTACCTCCTTATTTCAGCTTGACTTATTCTCTCTCTCTCTCTCTCTCTCTCTCTCTCTCTCTCTCTCTCTCTCTCTCTCTCTCTCTCTCTGTCTGTTGAAAGAACACACCTTTGCTCTGATTGATTTCCCAGATTTTAAAAGGAATGCTGCAGTACCATGTCCTCTGCTCTCCTCTCTCCTTTCCTCTCCTCTCACCAAAAGCCCTCCACCTATGTCTCTACTTTCCTCTCCCTTCTCCTCATAATTATCCTCTTTCCTCTCCTCCTCGCTCCCTTCCCCTCTCCTCTCCAGGGGCGTCACAGGGGGGGGGGGGGGGGCTGAGTTACTAGGGCCCAAGGTGGAGGGGGCCTTAGCTATTGAAAAATAGCAGACATACCAGCTCACAGCACAGCACCGAGTGCAGCGCTGCAAGCTTGTAGATCTGCTATTTTTGAAAAGTTGTGAAAATGTGTGCAAATCATTGAATATAATTAGCTGTTTTTAAGGGAACTTTTGTAAAAAACTGTATCAAGTACGTAAGTCCTTTTACCAATTATAAAGGGTTTAAGTGGTACCGGATATGCAGCTCTGCAAATGAAAGGTGAATTGATCCCAGTGCATGATGGAGGACGATATCACGATAAATTAAAACTCCACGATACGATTATCCTGAGTGTTTTTTATCACGATATACGATAATATCGCATATCGTCCCATCCCTACTCTCGAGACCAGTCATGATAGCTTACGCTTCTGAAAGGAAGAGGGACAACCCGAGTGGGCGTTCCCTTTTCTTTGACGATGGCTATAGTCAGATTGGAGCACCACTGACACAGAAACATAGGTTTTCAAAAAACCTTAGAAGGATTTGAAATATTCAAAGACTGCAGGCATTTTTCAATGGTTTAAGCACAAAAGAATACATAATAAATAATTTGGTGCGACACCACTGCTCCTCTCTCCTCTCCTTGGCTGTCCTCTCTCCTTTCCCTCCCCCTCTCTTCATTTCCATACCTCCCTTCCACCCAGCCCTCCATCTTGAGTTGAGGTCCCCTGTTCATTGTGACAGTCTCCTGGCTCCACGTGCACGCACATATGCGCGCGCGCACACACACACACACACACACACGTGTCCTCCCAGTGGGACAGAGTCTAAATGTTTCATGTTGCAGTTTCAGGGGAACTGAGACACAGAAACACATGTGTCCATCTTAGATTCAATTAACATCCCCCCTCCTCTCCCATACACACACACACACACACACACACACACCCACACCCACACTCCTCTCATTTCCCATACACGCACACACACGTATGCACGCACGCACGGCACGCACACACACACACCTTCCAATGGTCCTCAACTCATTTATATTCCTTTACTCTATCATCAATCTTTCAGCTTGTCATTAATATATAGTGGTATTAAGTGACAGTAGCAGTACTATGGTGGTATTTATGTCAGTTATATATGAACCGTTTTAGCAGACATACTGTAGGCGCACCACAAGTGCCTATTATGTGTATTGTCGAGGGATGTTATGTTAATCAATGTCAAAATATTCGCGAGTGTATAGTTTTACCCTGTTTGGAGTGCCTGGGAGGTGGAATTTCAGAATCGAAAAGACACTATTGCCAATATGATGTTTGATAGAAGGAATTAGCTCTTAGGCCTTGATTGAAGTGAGAAGTCAGTGCTAAATGTTTCTGAAGTGATACAGGACTGCTGTAAGCTACATGGACATATTGTATAGCACTGTTTCCCAACAGTGGGTCGGTACCCATTTTTGGGTCATGGAAACATTTTTATGGGTCCCTTAATTTTTGGTTTCCTATATTTTGTTTTTAATTATTATTATTTCAAACATTTTCCAAAAAAAAACTGAATTAAAAACAAAGTTTTAGTAGATTTTTTTCAGTAATTTCATGAAGAAATCAAAGAAAAGCAAAGACATTCCATGAATTAGAAAACAAAGAAGTGAAAATAGCCGATCTACAAGCTCACAACGCAGCACGAAGCGTATGCGTTGTGAGCTTGTAGATCTGCTGTTTTCACTAGTTTGGGTCCTGGGCAAACCTCTAGTAGTCTCTCTTTTGGGTCACAAGCTAAACAGTTTGGGAAACCAATGCTGTAGTGTAGGACTCACTTAAATGCAACGGGGAGTGCATACATTCAGAAAGTAGCCTTAAAGCAGCATACCAGTGGTCTGGTGTGTTTAGCTCATTAACTATGACTCACTTTATAACTGACATGGACCGGTCAAGGCCAATGGCCGCCCACCTAGAGCCAGCTTCATTTCCTTGCAGCCGTCGCCAAGTGGCTGCTCATGGGGAATGGTTGGGTCTCTGTGAATTAAAGAGTGTGGTGTTGACCTGTTCTGTATGTAAAGTGTCAGGAGACAACCTGTGTTATGATTTGGCACTGTATGAATAAAATGTACTTGACTTGCACTGGTTTTTCACACCTAAATTAGTTGAGAACCAATGGAAAATGCAGAGACTTAAAGAGACTTGTTTACAATTTGCTTACATTGTAGGCATTTAGTCAATCCAACAGTAAAGTTTGTGGCATCTTCAGTTTTTTATGTAGTTATTGCGAACGACGACCGTAGGTCGCAGTTTAGTATCAGAACCGTCACATCTTGACCGTAACTGTCTGGGTAACGCTTGTCTTTTATTGGTGATTGACTGTCACGCTCTGACATCACTGTGATGTCAGGGGAACCACACTAACAGAATCCCTTTATGCCCATATATGGAGATCCTGATGTCATCAATATTAAGCCCATATCTGTGAATGCCAATATATATACATGTCAAACCTATAGACTATACATGTCAGTCTAACCAGTGTGGCTGGTTCTACAGACAGGGATTTCCATATATGGGCATAAAAGGGATTCTGTTAGTGTGGTTCCCCTAACAGGACTTCATATGGGAATGCCCATATATGGAGGCCACATCGGCCACATACAGTACAATCCCTTTATGCCCATATATGGAGATCCCTGTCTGTAGAACCAGCCACATTGGTTAGACTAACATGTTATAGTCGATTAGAAAAGCGCTTTCGCCCTATAGGCGTCCTTACTAGTTTTATTGTTGTATTTTAATGCATTTAAATCACATGAAACCTAGAGTCCCTATTCTGGGGCAAACATTTGGCGTAAATAGCCAATCGAAAAGCTCACAATGCATCACAAGTTCGCAACCGCAACATGTTTGGGTGATGGGAAACGTCTATGTGAAAGGTGTCCCCGGAGAAAATATTGATCTAAGAACAAAATTCAAACATCCATGACTAAATTTAAATTAATATTAACCATTTAGACGTGAGGCCGATTCGAAAATGATTTCTAAATCCTGACCTAAGTTTTCTGAAAAAAAAACGTTGTGTTACTATAAATTGTACTTAGCAACAACAATGGATTGAAAGGTATAGTTACAATAAGTTGTTGTACAGTAGCCTATATGAGCGAAGCAGTGAACAGACAAAGTTTGGCCTTTTAGGACTAAGGATTAAACATTAGACCCCAGGACAGTGTACTGTAGTACATATGGGCTACATAACACGCTGAGATGGTCTATTAGTCAACAGAAAGAATGCTTAATTGACGTTGAAAAGCTTTTCATATGATGTTTTAAACATTGTGGCATTGTATTGTCCTTTGTGGTCCCCCCACTGGACATGAAAGAATCAAAGCAAACCATCGAGAATATTTGTCCTCGGTCTGCGAACGAGCCTGGGTCCCCCAGCACAGCACGGATTGGGTTTGACTACATCTGGTGGTGATGACTTGGATTCATTAGGGCCCTTCTACGGTTTCAGATTGGTTTAATCAGCACTCTGCGTGTGTGTGTGTGTGTGTGTGTGTGTGTGGTGTGTGTGTGTGTGTGTGTGTGTGTGTGTGTGTGTGTGTGTGTGTGTGTGTGGTGTTCTCTGGTATGTGTCCCCTAACCGCAGCCATTAAAGAGGCAAATCTATTTAAAGTCGAAAGCCAATTAAGATTGCGTTCAATCACACAAACCTCAAGAAAACAAATAAAAATCCCATATGTGACCCACTCTACCAAAATCTGCCTGACGTCACAGAGATGGGGGTGGAGTTTTACGTCAAAATTGTTTGATTGGTTTGGGGCTTTCAAGACTTGTACAGTATATAGTAAATACCATCACATAAGTCATACTGTACTTAGGGAGCACGTTAAATAGTTAATTTTGTGAGCTTAGGATATAGAATTCATACACTTAAAGGAATACTACACCCAAAAAAAGTACTTATTTTCATATCAATTACTCACCCCATAAAGCCTTCATTCAATACATGGAGATTTTTCTTTTCTTTTTTTTCCGCATTCCTGAGCCAATAATCCAATATTTGACTAATTGAAGTTAATAAGTTAAGTAAGTTATTAATCTTAACAAGAGCAAAACTATATTTAAAACATTATTTTTGCCTATCTCTGAGACCTTCAAAGGAATCAGGAGGAAAGGAGATGGGAGAAATGGCTAAGTCATTTGGGTGGTGGCTATGACTCTTTATGAAGGTTGATGAAGGTTGATTGACCTCTTTTATTTTTATTTATGTAACTTTATTTTTGTTCCTCTACTTACTTTTTGTCTTTTCATGTTGTCTTTCTTGTATTATATGGTTAAAAAAAACGTTTGAAAATCTCTGAGAACCTTTCTTTTAACCTGGATCGGCCTATCAGTAGTGTGAGAGAGTTGTTGGGAGTTTATTTGGTTGCATCTCCTAACACAGCAGCGCCAGCAAATATTGAATTATCGGCTCAGAAATGCCATAATGTATAGTGTATACATTATTTTAAAAAACTACTGGCGTCATTAGAAGACTTTCCTTCAGGCACTCAGGGCTCCAAGAAAACATGTTTTCTGCAACGCTGAGTTGATTCCAGATCACATCACAACTGATGAAGCCAGCTTTTTGTTTTATTAAATTCGAATGAAGCCGACCGCCAGAAAACAAGATTTGGATGTAAAATCTTCAAACGTTGTTTTCAGCAACACCGACTTATTTGTGTAGAATGGGTCTCTCTCTCTCTCTCTCCTCACCACACACACACTACACACACACACACACACACACACACACACACACACACACACACACACACACACACACGCACAGGCACACACCCTTCATCACAATTTATCACAGTTTCTTTGGCGAAAAACCTTTTCCACTTCCAAGCAACTTTGCTTTATTGAAATCGGATGAAACCACAAGATACATCAATCAGTATAGTAAAAAATGTGTTTTTCTTCTAAATGAGCTGATTGTGGTCGACCGGGTCACATGTTTTAGTTGTAACTGGTTGCTAGGCAGACTGTTGGGAAACAGTGTTGAGGTGTGTTTTAGCCACGTGTGATTGGCCGGCCTGAACATTTTACTAATGGAGCTGGAATGCACCATGGGGTCCCCTTGTCCAAGCATGGACCCATATGTGTGCACACATGTACAACACGCGCACGCACGCACGCACACACACACACACACACACACACACACACACACACACACACACACACACACACACACACACACACACACACACACACACACACACACACAAACACAACGTTTTATTTGGGTTCCAGTCTGACTCAATTCTGTGCTAAAGCAGGATTATATTAAGAACTTGTACTGACGTAAGATGTCAGTGTGTGTGTGTGTGTGTGTGTGTGTGTGTGTGTGTGTGTGTGTGTGTGTGTGTGTGTGTGTGTGTGTGTGTGTGTGTGTGTGGTGTGTGTGTGTGTGTGAGACAGAGAGACAGAGAGAGAGAGAGAGAGAGAGAGAGAGAGAGTCTGTGGGTGTGTTAAACGTCAGGGTCTGTGTTTGATGAAGATTGCTGGAGACCTTGAAATCAGTCCCATCTGTGGCATTCTTTGAAGCTTTTCCTCCCTCTCTCTCTCTCTCTCTCTCTCTCTCTACAGATCTGATAGTGGGGGCGTTTGGAGCAGGAGAAGTGTCTGCATTCAGGTAAGAATGCTGTGAAATACCTCGCCCAGCTGGACATCAAATGTAATTATTAGTTATGTAATATTACGTAATATTTGTCTGATTTGCGTGTGCTCTTTCATGCTTGTGCGTGCGTGCGTGCGTACGTGCATGCGTGCGTGTGTGTGTGTGTGCAGGGCCCGTGCTGTAGTGTCCGTGGAAGCAGAGATGATCCTGACTCCCAGAGTGTTGAACCCAGACGACAGACAGTGTCGTCTACCAGACACTGACCTCATAGTCACCTGGTGAGTACACAAGTCAGGCTGGGCCTGAATCACAAATGAGTGACTCGACTGAAGGTGACTTAAGATATATAAAGTATATAAATCTACAGTGACAGTCTACATTTACATAATATATTACGTTGCTGTCGGGCAGGAACCTCTCACCTCCTTATTTTCAATATTTTTTTTCTCTGTAAATTAATGTCACACATGTCACAAAAGTAAATTAAAGCAACACAATGGAAAAGTAACAATTCTGGACATATGAGGTTGATATTTATATATAAATATTTCAAATGGTTGGTGACAGCTCTCATTTCAACATCATTGAATCATTAAAGAATCCCAGAAAGCTAAGCTAACACCCCATCAGAGCTAACAGGACTGAGAAAAAAACTCATTGCTCGACTCAATCACATGCAGTAGCTGTGTTCCCTTCACTGGCTTCCAGTTTCTGCCCGTGCCCAATTCAAAATCTGGTGATGACCCACTGTACAAGGCAATCAAGGCCAATACCTCCGAGACATGATCCACCCCTCCACCCCTTCCTGCAAACCTTTTACATGTTTATATTTATTATATCTACTTCCATGTCCTTTTAGTGGCCAAGGTCCGATAGGATCCACATGGTGTTCATTAAATCGCCAGCTGACATCCCAGATTTGGTGAACGTCTTTATGAGTGCACTGACTAAAGCAGAGAAATGGAAGTTGTCTGGAAGGTGCTTGTGTGACTTGTATTATAGTGGTTCTCAAAGTGGATTCCAGGGACTCTGTGGGTTCCTTTAGGGGGGTGTAAATTGACCCATACAAGTCTGTAACTCTGACAGTGTACAAATGGAACCAAATGAACCCTTGAGTCCTTGAAGTTTGAGAAACACAGTTGTGTTAGGTGCAGCCCGTTTGCACATCTGCGCCCATCCCATTGTCACAGTATGAAAGAGAGTCCACTGTGCACGAACCCTCGCGGCTACACCAACGTGAGAAGTATAATCAGGCCTTTAGATCAGTTAACACAGGACATCTGTCCCTCTCTTTCCTATGACACCCTGGCGGTGGTGTAAAGTAACTAAGTACATTTACTCAAGTACTGTACTTAAGTATACTTTTGAGGATTCTTTTACTTTACTGGAGTATTTCCAATGTTCAATACTTTTACTGGTACTCCACTAGATCTCAGAGGCAATTATTGTACTTTTACTCCAGTACAATTATTTGACAACTTTAGTTACTTTTGTACTTTTACTCAAGTCAATTCTGATTACAGGACTTTTACTTTTAGGTAACAGAGTATTTCTACACTGCAGTAATGATACTTTAAAAAAAATGTGAGTACTGTTTCCACCACTGCACCACCGGCCAAAGCTCCAAAGCGTTCCCTCCTGGCCCATAGCTGTGGATTCACCTCCTATATCAGTCAGGAGGACCGCAGACTCACTCCACGTTTTCCACCGCAGTCTGAAAACTCACCTCCTCAGACTCCACCTCACCCACCTAGCACTCCTCATTCCTTGTATTCCTCATTCCATTCCTTGTTGCTAGATGCAAGTTGTACTATACTGTTTGCTTGACCACAAATGCAATGGATGTTATATTTAGACACATGCTAGGTTTGGTGCTTAGCTACTATAGCTAGTATCCAAGTATTACTTGCATGTTTGAAATGCTAGGTTTGGTGCTTAGCTACTATAGCTAGTATCCAAGAATTACTTGCATGTTTGAAATGCTAGGTTTGGTGCTTAGCTACTATAGCTAGTATCCAAGTATTACTTGCATGTTTGAAATGCTAGGTTTGATGCTTAGCTACTATAGCTAGTATCCAAGTATTACTTGCATGTTTTAAGTGGATAAGAGCGTCTGCTAAATGCTTAAATTGCAAATGTACGCATTTAGCCACACAGACACGCGCGCACACACACACACACACACACACACACACACACACACACACACACACACACACACACACACACACACACACACACACACACACACACACACACACACACACAGCAGGACTACAGGGAGGTGAGCTAGAGGTAATATAAACCTATCAATATAATTTGAACCTCTCAGTTATGTGGAACTGTGCAATTAATTTGAAAACATTTAATGCTGTTTTAATATTATTATTGTTCCTGTGGGCTGAGAGCCGCTTTGAACCGACTTACTGGAGCAACACCACCCTCACTCTCCTGCTGTGATCACCACTGTGTGTGTGTGTGTGTGTGTGTGTGTGTGTGTGTGTGTGTGTGTGTGTGTGTGTGTGTGTGTGTGTGTGTGTGTGTGTGTGTGTGTGTGTGTGTGTCTGAGTGTGTTGGCAGGCAGGAAACAGACTGAGGTTTGGGCAGATTGACAGAAAGTACTAAAGTGCGGAATTCTGTCCAAACAGAGTGAAACCTAGTTAAATAAACCACACACACACACACGCACACACACACGCACACACACACACACACACACACACACACACACACACACACACACACACACACACACACACACACACACACACACACACACACACACACACACACACACACACACACACACACACACACACCCACACACACACACACATATAAATACACAAAGATGCACACCCAGATACACTTACTTACATACACACAGATAGACAGACCCAAATAAAAACACAATTGCATACACACTTAAAGTGTGTGTGTGTGTGGGTGGGGGGGGGGGGGGGGGGGGGGTGGATAATGATGAGTCTTGTGTTTTACTAGTAACTACTGTCTGACAAACAGAGTCAGTAATGGACACAGTGATGTTGATGGCGTAAAGCAGGCCTGCGAGGAAATATGCCCTATTTTATTTTTACGTTATTATTATTACAGAAGATCAACAAGGTACAACAGAAATAGTTGAAATAGCAGATCTATAAGCTCACAGGCTGTGAGCTTGTAGATCTGATATTTTCACTATTTGTGAAATAGGACTTACTGTAGGTGATTACAATGTATTTGTGTACGTTTGGGTCCCAGGGAGACTAGATTTCTCTTGGGTATCGAGCTAAAAAGTATGGGAACCCTTGGTCTAACCACGCTCTCAGTGTCACTGTGTGTGCGTGTGCGCGTGCGTGCGTGCGTGTGTGCGCGCGTGTGTGTGTGTGTGCGCGCGTGTGTGTGTGCGTGTGCGTGTGTGTGTGTGTGTGTGTGTGTGAGTGAATTAGTAGGGTCATTATATACACTAATGACTAGCCAACAGTAAAGCTGTTGACAGTGCGGTGGGGGCCGTTTCCTCTCTGTGCACTAGACACACACACACACACACACACACACACACACACACACACACACACACACACACACACACACACACACACACACACACATCGCTGCCCTCCTCACCCTCCTGTGTAGCATCAGGGTCTTGCGCTCTACAGTGTTGTTAGCTCCGCTATAGTAGCCCCTCAATGTGTTTGTGTAGGTGGTGCGTCTCTTTCCCCTCCCAGATGGGCTTGGGTTGGCTCCCACAGTGTTCCATGTGCCAGACACAGTGCCCAGCCAGCCTCACCCTTCTCTCCCTGACCCTGTCTGTGACCCGTGGGAGGCCCCCGGGCCGGGACCCGCAAGTCCATGTTTCTGATGTGGTCCACCCATGTGACCCCCAAATGCTGTTCGCAAAATTCTTGTGTCCAGGGCCTTTTCCGATCAGTGGTGTAATGCAGTGGTTCTCAACCTGTGGGTCAGGACCCCCCAAATTATTTTGGGGGGTCCCCAGATGATTAACCTAATGTGCAACACTGTTTTCTCACTCAAGAGTAAACAAACCAACATAACGTTTAAGTGCATTCACCTGTTTCCGCGGGAGTTTACTGGAGATTATTTGGACCTGTTTGGACCACACTTCCGGTTTAACAGCAGACATACAAGCTCACGTTGCGTCGCAGATGCATCCGTTGTGAGCTTGTAAATCACACTCGGCTGCGGCGCCGGAAGCTCGGTACAGCGTCTGCGCAATGCACTATGGGGCGTTGGAAAGTCGTGGATAGACAGTATGCTATGCACATTTCTAATGACAATTTAAGGACCTTTTAATACCTTTAAAAATTACAAATTAAATATTGGCCAAAATGTCAAACATTAGAGGCAGAAATTGTGAAAATAGCTGATCTACTAATAGCTAATAGCTGAGCTGCTATTTTCACTATAGAACCGTGTTATTCAAAATGTAATGCCTCAACTCTTAGTGCTCATCAGGGTGGGGGGGTCCCCAGTTAAGTACAATCTGAGGTGTTTGTACTTTTCTTGAGTATTTCCAATTTCCAATACTTAATACATAATTCAGATCCCATTCTGTGAAATCTGTCCAGGCACAATCTTTGACTACCGTACTTTTATTCTCTTGGCATTGAGCTTGAGGCTGATCTTCGAATCGCTATTAAAATGTATCGTTACGCCCCTAGTTCCCAATGGGAATCTTTTCCAACAGGCATCGGTCAATTATATAAGCACCCATGGGAGACTTAATTATTGCTATCAACTCAGCTAATGGGAATCACAATTACACACACACACACACACACACGTGCATGCACTCCCCCATACACGCGTGCGCACGCACTCACACGCACGCACACGCACGCACGCACGCACGCACGCACACACGCACGCACACACACACACGCACACACACACGAGTTGTACATGTTAATTGGTAGGGGTATTCCACAGTACTAATCAGAGTCGGAAGCAGAGTCGTAATCAGAGTATATTGTGTGAACAATGGATGCCAGCGTCTTTAGATTCCTGGATATTAATTGTGTGAAACTCCTTGTGTGGGAGTCACTTCCTTGTTCCTGATGGAAGAGATAACACACACACACACACACACACACACACACACACACACGTGCACGCGCACGCGCGCGCACACACACACACACACACACACACACACACACACACACACACACACACACACACACACACACACACACACACACACACACACACAAAGTGTAATGATTCCCAGTCTCCCATGTCACAGTATCTGTAGGAACTCTCACTGGTGATTCCCTGTGGAATACGGTGGAACATGTGCTTGGCTCAGGGGCACAATGGCAGATATGAGATAAAGCAGGGCTGCTCGTTGAGCACTCGCTATCAGGTCACGCGTGGCCGACAGCATGCGATACGATCTGTCGCAGAGGAAAGTATTTATTTAAAGCACAGGGCACCGCATGTTGTTGCTGTCAGGTGGACAGAAGTTAACTAGCAAAAATAGCAGACATTTGTCCTTTTTTTGCTACTTTTGTGTGACGCTGTAGTATGGCGAAGTAGGGTATTAATTTACGGAAACATACAAAAAAAGAAATATGGAGATAAGAAGTTTCTGCCCGACAGCCATGACAGGTTCAGTACAATACAGTGCATGTGCATTTACTGTACATACAACAGCTGATTCTCTTATCTTGTGCCAATGTAGAACCAGCCAACCCTAGAATGCAGTTATGTTCTTGGTTAGACCAATATCACAAGTAAACTACTGTTTCTATATTATCAGTGGAACATTAAGGGGTAGAGATTAAGATTAGGGTTAATTAGATAAGAGTTAAAGGGGGAATTCCACTGCAACTTTAAAACAATTTATCAGATGGAGGCATGATGTGGCTGCTGCCCGATGCCATGTTTGCACAGAAGAACAGCAGCAGCAGGAGGAGTTAATTTGGTAGGGGTGTAATCTATATCATAATGACATGTCATACCTTCACCCTCTCTTAGTTTTGAAGAACCGTTTTATAATCTAATTTAGATCAGAGGTTCTCACACTTTACCGCTGTAAATAACTTTTATACTTGCGTTTGACCACTTAAACCCCAGCATCCCTATTCTGGGGGGGAACATTCATCAAAAATAACCAATCTACAAGCTTACAACACGTCACGTGTGAGCTTGTAGATCTGCTATTTTTGGTGAAGAGACAATTTACTCAGGTCCATTTCACTAACTATAGACCGTATACGGTAAGTATACCGTATACGAAGTGATGAGGTTGATCAATTCCAGATATTATGAAAGTATTCTGCGGCACCCTTGGACTTGCGTCATGGCACTCACTTTGAGAAACCCTGATCTAGACGCTTACAAACGGGAACTATTGGAGAAACCAAGTGATTTTCCATCTTCGATTGTTGTCGTTTCGATCTGGTCCGCCCTTTGTTGCATCAACTGAAGTCCTTTGTGTAGCAGAGAGCTGGTGCATGTTGTAGGTTCTGACTTTATGTCTGGACTCATGATTATGTATAGAGTTGTCTGTGAGAAAGATAGCATGTCATGATGCAACGCATTGTGAGCTCGCTGCCCCATGACACCATCGTATTAAAAATGATAAAATGGGGCATAACCATACCCCAACATCTGTATTCTGGGAAAACCTTCACAGAAAATAGCAGATCGACAAGCTCACTACACGTCGCTATGCCTCACGTTGTGAGCTTGTTGACCGGCTGTTTTTAGTAAGCTATTCAATGTAGAGCTAAAACAGAAAAGAGACTAGTATAGAGCCCTGAGGGACTCCGCTCAACGACATATGGGGTTGAAGTGGTTGAGTAGTTAAGACTAATAGGGGGAAGTGAGGTTATTCTTGTTAGCTCTGCTCCTAATGAGAATGGAAGCTCTGAACCAGACAGTGTTAGAACCATGTCTTACAAATGTACTGACAGAGCAATTAGTTCAGTTTAACAAGGGCTAGTGGTGGCAGGCAGGGGAGACAAAATGTCTGTTTTCCTTCACTTCACTAAACACTGTGGGTAAGAAGAGAAATACATTCGACAAAAGTCCCCCGGGTGAATCCCCACTGCAGCCATGTGTGCTGCTTCTTACTTTATAGTGTATTTGAATGGTGATGCTGCTATTTGAAATGGGTGCACTAAATGAAATGTTGTCCTCTGGCTGTTTCTCTCTTTCAGTCTGAAGGTGGAGGTGTGTGCTGCTGTGAGTGGAGTGGGAATTCCTGACTCTGTAGGTAAGTACACTGGAGGGGTGGGGAGAGGAGAGGAGAGGAGAGGAGAGGAGAGGAGAGGAGAGGAGAGGAGAGGAGAGGAGAGGAGCCATGAGGCTTGAGGTTTTCATAGTCCCTTTATTTAACCATTGAAACCAAATCAGTGTCGCATCAATACTTGAGGGCAAAAAAAGAAAAAGCTCTCCTAAAATAGGGAGAAAAGGAAATGAGAGGAGAGGAAACGGGCAGAGGAGAGGAAGGGTGTAAAGGAGGGGAGAAGAGAGGAAACGGACTAGAGGAAAGGAAACAAGAGGAGAGGAGATGAGAGGAGTGAGGGTTTCAAAGTCCCTTCATTGAACTATTGCAAGGAGACACCAGATCACTGTCACATCAGCAAAAAAAAGAAAATTTGTTCTAAATGGAGAGAAGAGGAAATGAGACATGGCAGAGAGGAGAGGAAACACAGGGGAGATGAGGGGAAACCGGGAGGAAAGGAGTGGATCTTGTCAGATGTTGGATCCAGGGCTGTCATATATCTCATCAGGCCTTTTCTCCTGAGAGAGAGAGACAGACAGAGAGAGAGAGGAGTACATACAGTACATTGTTTCCACTCCCTAATTGTTCTCTGCAGAATAAAATGAAGATGAATAATATATGTAGACATCCTCCTACACATTAATGTGTAGGACGGGTGCACTTAAATGTGTAGGACGTGCGAGTGGACATGCGCGCACACGCGTTTGTGTGCTCGCGCGCGTGTGTGTGTGTGTGTGAGATTGAGTAAGTGACATACGTGGACACACACTCACAGTCACACACACATAACACAGAGTAATAGGACCACAAGGATAGTGAGTTAAGGAGCGTCTGTCTTACTGCCTGTTATCCTTCTCCTGATTCTCTCGCTCCCTCTCTCCTCCTCATCCTCTACCTCCCTGTATCTCTCCATCCTTCCCTCTTCTGCAAAGACCTGAGGGCGGAGCTGCAGCTGGATTGGTTGAAAGGCAGCAGGGGCGGAGTCAAGAGGATCCTCTTCCTGGACACGCAGCAGCCTCAGCGCATCGGGATCCTCAGGCTGGGACACGGGCGTCCACGTTACTGCCTGAGCTACACCGTATACCTGAAGGTACGTACACACGCACACAGCAGAAAAAGATGGAGAACAGACATACAGTACTGCCAAACTGGAAACTGTATCTAACCCTAGACAAAGATTGCTGATCTACAAGTTCCCGCAGAGATCTATTCCGAAATTGTCTGTCTCCTTTCCATAGATCGACTCTTCGCTTTTCCGTTGACCAAAACATGTCTCTGCACTACATAGCGTATGGAAATGATTTGGAATGCCAATTTAAAGAGAAGATAATAATATAAAGCGGGATGTGATGCTGTGATTCTCACACCAAGCACAGACTTTAAAAGGGAGACATTGTTTCAATAGAGGACACATTATTAAATCAATCGTTTTTATGTTTTACCTTTGGCATCTGGCTGACACCCATACTTTCCCCAAGAGGTTATGTCTTTCTTTTACACCAAAGCCACTCGCCCACATTGGCATTTATTTAACTGATGTCTATAAAAGATGATGGACTTGTTTACTTCAATAATGGCCTTCTATTAAACTCTCTCAATACCAGTTCATATAAATCTTATCCGGTCTGCAAGCCACAGGTCTGTCTGTCTGTCTGTCTGTCTGTCTGTCTGTCTGTCTGTCTGTCTGTCTGTCTGTCTCAACCCAATTACACAATATTACTGTAATACTACAATATTCATGCATGTTAAATCTTTGTCCGAGTGCCTGTCTTAACCATCTGAGTAGCCATCAGCTGGGTAAAGCTGAAACAGACTTTCCCCCATGGAACTAATAAAGATCTCCCTTTCCATTTCCCATTACCCACACACCCTCCTACTGCTCTCACTGCCCCCCCCCCCCTGAAAAGCCTCCATAATTCATAAAAATATGAATGTTAAATCTCCCATGGTTCTCATAAATTAGTTTGGCTACTGTACAGTCATGTTTTATTGTCATCCTTTTGTCACAAATTATGAACTGGACTACTTCCATGGATTATAGAAGTACAGCATTGTGTGCACATTGATATTTTAACAAATTGTGCACATCTGGCCCGTCTGTTTTCGCTATCAGTGTTACAGACAATTAATGTATCCCCACATGACATATCTCTTATCCAATCAGAATGGCGTGTACTGTTATTCTTTGTTGCTGCGGTATAAAAAAGATAAGATAAGACAGCATAACATACCATAAATTTCACTTAGTATATGTATACATTCTAGCTATTTATCAGCTTTAAAAATGTTATTTTATTGAGGGCTGGGAAGTATCATGGTTATTTCAAACTTTGAAAATACCAGATCTGCTCACAAGGCTTTGTGAGCTTGTAAATTAGCTATTTTTGCATGCCACAATTGTACAACAGAGTCAGGGCTTCAGTGGTCAATCAGACTAATTGATTCTTTTTTCTTTTTTTTATATGTAAAATAAAACCAGCTTCTTGATTACCGTATTCTATTAAACTACATGAGCAAAATTAAGTGGGTTATTACTGTAGTTGTACTGTAAATGTTTTTTTTTTTCTTTTTTCTTTTTTTCGTTAATATATATATTTTCAGTTAATTGCTAATTTCATGGTATTTCTCAATGACATTTCTCTTCTCTCTCCAGGAAGAAGATGAATTCAGGGACAAGTTAACTCCCATCTCATTGGCTCTCAACTACAGCTTGGCTCCTCCCACTGAGTCTGTGGACCTCCCACCTGTACTTAACCACTACAGCAGTACCTTCCTCCAGGAACAGGTGTGTGTGTGTGTGTGTGTGTGTGTGTGTGTGTGTGTGTGTGTGTGTGTGTGTGTGTGTGTGTGTGTGTGTGCGCATATACTGTAGATTAACATCCAAGCATTGTGTGAGTATATGCAGGCGGTGTGCCCCAAAGTTGGATGATATCATGTAGTATATAACAGAATATGAATCCACGTAATTCAATGTTAGCATGGACGAATAGCCCTCATCACTATAATCAATAGCTGTCACACGCCTGTACCACTTGGACCCTGACTCTGCCAAGTTGGGTTGACGTTCTGTCAAAAGCTGCTGTGTGGCTTAAGTAGAACTTGAACAACATCCAAGATTCCATGTTCTGCTGTGGAAAGCCGCCATGGCGAAGGAAAAGGTACTGTAGTCCCGCTGGGATTTCCCAACAGCGCAGCCAGGGAGGGAGTTGATTGAGAACAGTCTGGGTGGCGCTGGGGGTTAATTCCTGCTCACCGCCGCCAAGAGTGGGGTTCTATTCCTCCGCAGTGCCTCCGGCTTGGATGCTCCAACGACCACAGTTGGCCGTGTTCGTGTGGTGGGAAGCCAGCAGAGGAAGGCGATCTCTTTCGCTGCACTAACTGCTCAGCAGGGAGTTGAACTGGGAGGGAGGGATAGCGTGTTCCTCCTCTGCATGTGTTAAGCCCCTCCTCACTGACAGGTGAAAAGAAGCAGCTGGCGACGTCACATGTTTCTTTACTTTACTTTACTTTATTTGTTTATTATGATGAGTGCCAGTTAATGAACACAGAAACATAACACACATGAGTGCAAGCTCATAAACTAGCCGGAGCTAGCATAAGCTACTTTTCATCCATGGTCTCCAGACATTAAACACTAAACAATACCGACATAAGTTAACAAGACTTAAGAGAACAGCATACACATTTACAGTTTCAGAGGAGACACGTGGTTGTCTACAATCTCCCTAAGACCAAACAGTTGGGGTTGGCAGTGACAGGGACTGCTAATGAACACATTGTGGTGGAATTGTCAATGACTAAATTGGGGAGGAAAGAAAGAAAGAATGAATGAATGCGCAAAGTAAGTGAGTAAACAGTGCTGCTGGTTTGCCAGCCTTGCCAGTACACAGCCATTCTGTGAATAATCAAAGATCACAGTTTTCCACTATTTTGATTCCTTTGTGCCCGCATAAACACCAGTGTCTCCTCAGTGCAGAATTCTGCCACACTATCCGGAGTAGCCATTATTACGGCAGAGTTTAGTTCATGTTTGAGGTGGTGAGTTCCTTAATCCAGCGCTTCCTTGGATGGCACAGGGTGCCATTAGACAAGTCCAGGTGTGCCATGGGATTTTGTGCTAACCACACATTAATGCTATACAGCATATACAACTATACAAAAAGTTATTTCTAAAATATGTGCACTTATTTCCCATTATAAATTGTTACACTTTTTATTTGGCATTAGTAAATAAAAAAGAAACATTTACCATATTTACTGCTACAGGCAGTGGCTCAGGGGTAGAGTGGCCAGTAGCACGGCCGGATGGAGAACCGCAAGGTTCCCAGTTCGATCCTGGGCTCCTCCAGAGTTAGTGTTGAAGTGTCCTTGAGCAAGACGCTGAACCCCTAATTGCTCCCGATGTGCAGGTTGGTGCCTTACATGGTTTGAATAAGCACTTTGGAATAAAGCGATATATATAAATGCACCATTTACCATTTAGACACCTAAATGGTGTCTAAATTGTCAATTTTGACTTTTTTGCCTCAAAATGTGAAAACCAGGGCCTTAATCAAATCTCTCTGAGCTCCAGGGCCAAGGTTCTAGACTTCAGAGGGGATCTAATCAGAGAGCCTGCCTTGCCACTCCAGCTCCATTGATTATCTTCTGCGCGTAATGTGTTGATGCTGCATCAGCACAAGCTTATCACCCTCTCTCTCCTTTTATCAGCCCTCTTACCCAGGGCAAATACAGGCTGGGTATGTGATGTAAGTAGCACTGATCTGATACTGTATCTGTGTTACAATAAAGGTGTTATTGTGTGTCTTTTCAGGCCTACATCCTGTTGGACTGTGGAGAGGACAACAACTGTATACCTGACCTACAGCTCTCTGCTAGCATGTGAGACATGCACACAAATACTCTCTCACACACATGTACACGGCTGCTCACGCACACCATAATAACTAATATGCAGTACCTACCTATATCTACTCGATTGTACGACGAATAGTGAAAATGGCAAATCTACAAGCTCATGTGAGTTTGTACATCGGCTCAACGTTTTGAAATACTTTTGACTAATACGTTTTTGACTATTTGTTTTTCAAAAAAGGTAGAAAGTGTTTAAACACTGCTTAATTTAAAGATGCTTAATTGACGTGACTGTCCTGAAATTGACTGTCAAACAATCTCACCACAGTGGTTTACAATACAATATATGATTATCAAATCAAAATAAAACACACATACCCACACACACTTAAAAACACACACGCACCCCTAAAGAACAAGAGAACGTCTGTTTATCCTCACGCTAGGAGCAAAGTTTATTTTCAAGCTGCTTACATTAGAGACCTGTGTGTGTGTGTGTGTGTGTGTGTGTGTGTGTGTGTGTGTGTGTGTGTGTGTGTGTGTGTGTGTGTGTGTGTGTGTGTGTGTGTGTGTGTGTGTGTGTGTGTGTGTTTGCGTGTGCGTGTGCGTGCGTGCGTGCGTGCGTGCGTGCGCGTGCGTGTGTGTGTGTGTTATAGCCTCTAGTGTTTCCAGCTGTACGGTGTCTCCATGGTAGCGCTACACAAAGACCCTGTCACCTTCTGCTGACTGACACACACACGTGCACACACACGAGCGCGCGCGTGCACACACGCATATACACACACACACTGCCGTCTGCGTAGGTTAGTGTTGGGGTCAGAGGTATTGCATTCCATGGGGTGGAAGCTTGGACAGGAACCAGGAAACATGTCAAACTGCACACACATGTACACGCACACACGCACGCGTGCACACACACACGCACACACACACACACACACACACACACACACACACACACACACACACACACACACACACACACACACACACACGTATACACACACGTATACACATACAGTACATACCATTGTCACTAGAAAGCATGCGACTACTGAAAAATGATTATTTCCTTTTTGACATCGGAGAACCTCAAATAATGAAATGACGACTTTGTCCTCGAGCTACAAGGAATACTGTTTACGCTCGAGAGATTTATATTTGATCAATACAAAGATGTGTAACCGAAATAGTGAAGGACAAATACATATCCATCCATGTCTCCATATAATGTGGTAGTGTCATGTCTGCTGTCGTCTTCAGCAATGATCACTTCTTCAAAGACATTCTGAGTTCTGACTAAAGAAATAGGAAAGAGAGAGAGGAGAGAGAAAGGGAGCGCCCTTTCTCTCTCCTCTCTCTCTTTCCTATTTCTTTATCCCTGCCTCCCTCGATCTCTCTTACTCCTTATCTCCTTCACTCTCTTTATCTCTCTGCCCTTTCTCTCACTCTTGCTGTCTCTACACTCTGTCTCTCGACCTCTCTCTCAACCTCTCTACCGAACGCATCGCAATAGCAGATCTACAAGCTGAGGCGTTGTGAGCTTGTAGATCGATTATTTTTGGCAAAGAGCTTTGGTGTAGAGGGGGAAAAGAGCAGACTAAGTACAGAGTGAAAGGTCAAGTTTTTTAAGTATTGACAGTTCAAGTGGTTAAATATCTGAAAACAAATTGACATGAATCCAAAATACACTGATGATTGTGCTGTCAAACAATGAAACTATATGGAATCTATGAACAGGTTGTGGGGGTCCCTGCTTCATCTCTCTCTCAACTAATGGGTCCTTGGCCTGAAAACGTTGAAGACCTCTGTTTTAAAGCAAACATTTTTAACTCATATATTTGCTTCTGTGGGTCTCTCTCTCTCTCTCTCTCTGTTTCTGTCTCTCTCTCTGTCTCTCGGTGTCTCTCTCCCAGGGACCGCTCAGAGCTGGTGATTGGCGATGATAACCTGATGATGTTGACCATCAGTGTGGTAAACAGAGGCGAGGGGGCCTACGAGACAGAGCTGCACACACTGCTGCCCCCGGAGGCCGACTATATAGGGGTGGAACGCAGGGTGGAGGTGAGCACACACACACGCACGCACGCACACACACACACACACACACACACACACACACACACACACACACACACACACACACACACACACACACACACACACACACACACACACACTGTACACTTGAGCAGAGAATACGGGTCATTGTATGACAATGTCACATAAAAGTAGCAAAAATATCAGATCTACAATCTGAGAGCGTATCTTGTATGCTATTTTCACAAATAAATATTGACGGCACCAGGTTGAAAGTGGCTACGGCTGTCTTTGGGATTTATAAATATGTAACTAATCAACGTGAGCTTTTGACTCAATAATAACTTACATTGGATCCATTGGAACGCAGGTTATTTTCCCCCCATTTCCTGAAAAATAACTGTGCCCGACAGCGACAATACTGTATGTATTTCTGCTCATTAAGCACCCATGCACACACACACACACACACACACACACACACACACACACACACACACACACACACACACACACACACACACACACACACACACACACACACACACACACACACACAAACATCCTATCCCCATATGTTTGAGATCACTGCTCCCTGTTTGATGTGCGTTGCCAATAGGGTGGATGCTGAAAATAGAGAGGGCTTTAAAGCAGATGTGTGCTCATCACTGAAGCACCTTCCACATGTCCTTATGAACACACAACTAACTATAGAACATTACTACATCTGTCCATTATGAACACATGCCTGACTAGAGTCAACCATGTGTCCATATTGTCAGGAGTAAAGCAACTAATGTAACTTCTACATTTAGCAAGCCAGTGGTTCTCAACCTTTTCAGGTCGCGACCCCCAAAATAATCATATTTTAACTGGGGACCCCCCATCCTGCACAAGCACTTGGAATTGTGGGAGTTGGCATTACATTTAGTTTGACTCGATCTATTCCATTGTGAAAATAGCCGATCTACATGCTCTCAATTTTGTGAGCATGTAGATCTACTATTTTCACAATTTCAGCCACTAATATTTGACAATTTGTCCAATGTTTGACCAGAGGTACACGTAAACTTTATGTTGAACCACTGTAGTAAGCTACTTTTTAACTCAAAACTAAAGACCTCCTCAAAATGAGTTGGTCATCTCTGTTGCCTTGCTCAAGAATAAATCAATAATTTTTCACCTGAAGACAAAATGCCTCAGTATTTATCTCCCCATACAGTCTGCATCACCACAAGCAGAACTTGTTTGTTTTTCCGCCATGGAGACTTTAGTTCACTAATATTTGTATTTGTCGCAATCCGAAGACAATCATTTGATTTGAAAAGTTTACCCCCATTGATTCCGGATGGGGTCCCAATTCATGGGTTGCATTTGTTGTCCTAAACAGCCATGTTGAGGACCAACACACATTTTTCAATTTGTCTGATTTGCACAGAACTAATGTTCTATGCCAATCAGAACACCTGTGTTGGTCCTCAACATGGCTGGTGTAGGACTACAAATGCAACCCATGAATTGCATTTGGGTCCCCATCCAGAATCAATGGGGTTAAATGTTCTATAAT
>NC_137811.1:59644292-59649292 GCF_963921795.1 Nannobrachium achirus
GGAAGGTGCTCGGGGGGCATCCGTAGTAGATGCCCGAACCATCTAAGCTGACTCCTTTCCAAGTGTAGGAGCAGCGGTTCTACTCCAAGTCCCTCTCGGGTGACTGAACTTCTCACCCTATCTCTAAGGGAGATACCTATCTCTAAGGGAGATACCAGCCACCCGTCTGAGGAAACCCATTTCGGCCGCTTGCACCCGCGACCTTATACTTTCGGTCATGACCCATACTTCATGACCATAGGTGAGACTAGGAACGAAGATTGCTTGGTAGACAGAGAGCTTTGCCTTCCGGCTCAACTCTTTTTTCTTCACAACAGTGCGTTTTAGCGACTGCAAAACCGCTCCTGCTGCTCCGATTCTCCGGCTGATCTCCTTCTCCGTCTTCCTCTTTCTCTCATTCGTGAACAAGACCCCGAGATACTTAAACTCCTTCACCTGGAGTAAAGCCTCATTCCCTACTTGGACTGCTCTCAATTCAATTTTCAATTCAATTAAATTCAATTCAATTCAAAGGGCTTCATTGGCATGAGAAAACATACGTTTACATTGCCAAAGCAGAAGTGTACACAGTACAATGCAATCCAATCAATATACCGGTAATACAATCAATCTCTCTCTCTTTGGCTCTCTCTCCTTACATCTCGCTCTCTTTTCTTTATATCTGTCCTTACTTTCTTGTCTCTTCCTTTCTCTTTGTCTCTCTCTCTCTCTCTCTCTCTCTCTCTCTCTCTCTCTCTCTCTCTCTCTCTCTCTCTCTCTCTCTCTCTCTCTCTCCCTCTGTCTCTCTCTCTATTTCTCTTCCTTTCTCTTTGTCTCTTTATCTCTCTCTCTCCCTCGGTTTATTCTCTTTATTGCGACTCTTGCGACTCTCTATTTTATTACTCATGTGCGTGCATGTGTGCGTGGCGCCTCAGCCCCATATACAGTATGTCAGTCTCATGTGGTCTATGACGTCAGACATCTATGATGTCAGACGTCAGTCATCTCCATATTTGGGAAAATATGGCCACATTTTGAACCCAACCTAAACAACCAACCACGACGCGAGTCACACTTGAAAATGAATTCCGTCCTTGTCCCTTTCATGCCCATATATGGTGATCCCTGTTGTCATCAATATTAAGCCCATATCTGGGAATGTGTGTGTCATCAATATTAAGCCCATATCTGGGAATGACCATATACAGTATAGACATATTGTGCCAGTCTCTGTTGTTTCAGCACAACTTCCCCTTTAGGGCATCTTACTGGTTTTCCTCTCTCTCTGTCATTCCCTCCCAGTTGTCCGTTGGTCTGCGCTTTTCTGTCCAGAGGCTGGACGATGCTGGGCCCAAGATCAGCTTTGAGCTGCAGATACACAGGTAACACACACACACACACACACACACACACACACACACACACACACACACACACACACACACACACACATACGCACGCACGCACGCACGCACGCACGCACGCACGCACGCACGCACGCACGCACGCACGCACGCACGCACGCACGCACACACACACACACACACACACACACACACACACACACATACACACACAAACTCACTTGCTCTCTCTCTCTGTCTCTCTCTCTTACACACACACACACACACACACACACACACACCGCACGCACGCACGCACACACGCACGCACGCACGCACACACGCACACACATGCACGCACGCACAGACGCGCACACATATCTATCCAAACAAAGGGATGACTGTCTGGCAGTCATGTAAATAGGAGTCATTTCTGTCTTAGCCCTGTCTCTGTGGTTTGGGGGAAACAAAAGGGGATCCGAGACACATGCCCAGAGGAACCTCATAGCCCAGAGCGGCTCCACACACACACAGCCAGTCCACTGTTACCGTCTCTCCACATTGGTTCTGATCCAATCACATCACTGTACACACATTAAAGCACACGCACACAACACAGACGCTGCCTCGCAAGCTCTGCTCTGAACCTGGTCAACACAATTCTGTGGCGTCACGGTAATAGAAATAGTATTGAATTGGACCTTTTTGGGTACGTTCTTTGTTTTCATTTCATATTACTGTTTCAGCGTGAGGATATTTTTTTCCCCCCTCCAATTTCAGGGGAAATTTATTAGTGGTGTAACCAGAGCTAATGCACACTCAAAACCACAATGTCCAAAAGCTTGAGTCTGTTTACAGATTTGGGGCGGAAAACATGTTTGGGATTTAACAGATCATGATTGAATAAAGATTTGGTATTCATAATTTTGAGTGTGTGTGTGTGTGTGTGTGTGTGTGTGTGTGTGTGTGTGTGTGTGTGTGTGTGTGTGTGTGTGTGTGTGTGTGTGTGTGTGTGTGTGTCTTCCCAGCTCTAACAAAGATAACCCAGACAGCAACCCAGTCCTCCTCAACCTGTCTATCGTTGCCAGGGCACAGATGGATTTACGAGGGTGAGTCAAACATCGTGGGTCAAGTCCCACCTTTCATACACAGAGATACTCAATGTGCTGTACAGCAACTACATGAAAATATGTATGCAAACATGTAATACTAATCTATAATAGTCAAGTGGTTTCTCAAACGTTTTAGTTTCAAGTACCCCCCATAACTCTGAGAGCATACAAATGAAACCAGTATACTCTGAGAGTATACAGACAGAGTTACAGACCCATAAGGGCCCATAAAGAACCCCCTCAAGCTACCCTGAGGGTCCCTAGTCACACACATTTGACATTCCACCCAAAATATCTCATGACACACTTTTGGGTCATGAGTCAAAGTCGCTGAGAGATAAAGGGAAATCGGACGATCAGGTCAGAGATACAGATTATCAGGTTTCTGCCGTCTCTAGTCTTGTGGGACTTTGTTGTCATACATTGTCGTGACTGCCATTATGTTTAGATCTTGCATGTTTACATGTCAGGACGACGGGACAAAAAACTTCAAACAGGCTTTCCAAGAATAGATTGGGGCTAATGATGTGCACATGGGGCTGGCTTTGTCCGTCTGACACACACATGCGTGCGTGCAGGCAGCCCCGCTCCCACCCCACCCTAACACACATGCACAGTTGCACACACATGAACACGCATGCACACGCATGCGCACACACACGCATACTTAGAATCACTTCAAAGTGTGCCCAGCATGACTTGGTTTGGGTCTAGTCGGTTTTACACACAAACAGACAAAGATCTACTCTACCGCATAGGAAATGATGTGAGAGGACTGAATGTTGCGTACAGTACATGTCAGTTTGAGTAAGTGTGGGTTAGTGTTTGTTTGCATCAGTATTAGATAGAGATAGTATGGGTTAGTTTGAGTTGTCGTGAGTTTGTATCAAGTGCTGATTATGATTATGAAGTACGTATTTCTACTTTACACTGTGGAAAGTATACATACATACATACATACCGGTACATAAACATCAATATATACCAGTAAGACTCCCTAATCGGGAGATAAGCAACCGTCACGTCGCATACACAAACTTTAGAAGGAAATCGTAGGCAATCAGGATCCATGTTGATGACATGACTTTAGAGATACTGTGTACCGCTTTGCTTGATTTTAGGCCCAAAATCTGTAGGAGCAGTGTCCAGTTTAATAGCAGCTGTCAATCTCTTGTGTGCAGGGTGTCACATCCATCCCAGGTGGTGCTGCCGCTACGGCGCTGGGAGCCCAAAGAGAAACCAGTCAAAGAGGATGATGTTGGACCACAAGTGACGCACATCTATGAGGTACTGGTTTCCCTCCCATAACTGCCCTATAACTCCTAGGGTAAACGGTGCATTTTACATTGCACTTTTTATCCAAAGCGCTTTACATAGATCACCCATTCACACACCGATGTGTGGAGGAAACCATGCAAGGCACCAACCTGCACATCAGGAGTTCAGTGTCTTGCTAAAGGACACTTCGACAGTAACTCTGCCGGAACCGGCCTGCTCTATCAGCCACTCTACCTCCAAGCCACTGCTGCCTCCCTATGAGGTAAAGGTTTCCCCCCCTTAACTACCCTTTAACTCCTATGACCAGGGACGTGCAGAAAATGTTAGAGAGGCAGAGGCTGAAATTTCTAAAAGGGCCTTTTGGTGAAAATATCGATAATACCAGACCTCCAAGCTCGCGCTGCGACGCGTTGTGAGCTTGGAGGTCGGCTATTTTCGTTGCTTGATACCACACTGAACTATATAATCAAGTGATGAATACTGGAAATGTGGCGTAACGGCATGGATTTCTACACAGAGAGGGCAATTCTTTCAACATAAGATGCTGCATTCAAGTTCAGGAGAGTTTGGACAAGGATGAATGCTGCCTTCAGGTATGGCATGGATAGAGGGCATTTGCATTTCTTTCACCATGGTAAAAACTGCATTCATGGTCTGGAGAGGGCACTTTTTACAGACAGATAAAAAAGGCAGGGGCTCAAGCCCCCTTTGATGTCTATGTGTGCACGTGCCTGCCTATGACACTCCCACAGTCCCCATTGTTCTCTTCAGTCAGAGCAGTCACACTCATGCACCAATCAATATTGTATGTTTACATGTTTATCAACAGCATAGTTGATGGCTTTGAAATGTTACCACACAGCTGTTTAAGTCGTACAGCTGGTGCTAATGAAAAGAGGCAACCCGCTGGAAGAACAATTGTTCTTTTATTGCGTTGTATTTCACCATTTTATCATCAGTCCGTGTGTTGTGTACAGTTTATACATTGTTCTCCAAATAATGGGGCAGAGGGATGTAATAATGTTTGTTTTATGGTTGGGTCACATGAGGCACTCAGAGAAAACACTGGGTTGTTATCAATCAAGTGAACCAGTTTACCAGGCTCACACTAGAGATTAGATTAATATGCAGGATGGAAGGATAGAAGACTGTAGGAGATGAAAGAGGAGGGAAACAGAACTAAATCAGAACATAAGAAACGCACGCACGCACGCACCCACGCACTCACTCACGCGCACACACACACACACACACACACACACACACACACACACACACACACACACAC
>NC_137811.1:59656792-59696792 GCF_963921795.1 Nannobrachium achirus
CTCTGAGAGTATACATATGGATCCCTTATGGGTCCATTCGGTTCCATTTCTATACTCTCAGAGTTATGGGGGTCCTTGAAATTCAAAGGTTTGAGAACCACAGCCATAAAGCATAAACTATTTGGCACAGAACTCTCTCTCTCTCTCTGTACTAACTGTACTGATATTAGTTGTCTCTCTCTCTCTCTGTAGAACTGTACTAATATCAGTTGTCTGAGGATCACATGTGTGGTGGGACGGTTGGACCGCGGTCAGAGTGCTGTGGTCAAGATACGCTCCAGACTCTGGGTCCATACCTTCTTACAGGTGAACTAAAACGCGCACGCACACACTCGCACGCACGCACACGCACGCACGCACGCACGCACGCACGCACGCACACACACACAGACACGCACATGCTCACACATGACACACAAGCACACGCATGTGCAGACAAACTCAGGAACATGCTGATGAACATGAACAAGTAAGTGGGCCTCTAACACTTTCGAGAGTTTCAAGTGCATGGGCCCTGATCCAGAAAGGTTTGAGATCCGCTCCTGTAAGCCAATGTAAAAGGATGAAGATATAGTAAATGAGTAAAGAAATGTTTTCAATGTAAACGTTCTTCAGAGTGGGACAGTCACCGCTGCAAGAAAAACTGACCAAACTTAGTTACTTAAAACTGCTCGCTTAGTAACTCGCTTGTGTTTGCTCTGTGAGTCTGTGATGTATTAATGTATGTGTGTGATCATTAACATGTTTTCATGTACATTGTTGTTGTTCATTGCAGCGTCGTAACGTTCCCTACCTTCTCAACTCCACCGTGTCCTTCATGGTGACAGAAATGCCCTACCGCATCCAGCCCCCCTCCCTGCCACAACACGCCACCTCAGTAAGTGTGTTTGTGTGTGTGTTGTATAGACCAGTGGTTCTCAACGTCGATTTCAGAGACTCTCTAGGTTCCTTTGTGGGGGTCTAAATTGACCCTTGCAAGTCTGTAACTGTCTGTGACAGTGTACAAATGGAACCAAACGGGTCCATTTGGTTCCATTTGTACACTGTCAAAGTTAAGGGGAGACCTTCAAATGTCAAAGTTTGAGAACCACTGGTATAAACTAAACAACTATTCTGCATGTTTTACATGTTGGTACATATCATTGCTGTCTGACAGAGATCCTTTAGTTTTCCAGAATGTTGAGCAAAAGTAGTGAAAACAGTACAAGCTCACAACAGGTCACATCGTGATGCATAGACCTAAGTGTGTGGGTTTATACATATTTATACATATTTAATAGGGGTGTAATGATACATTTTAATAGTGATACGATAGGCATCACGATACATGGTTGACGATACGATACATGGACGATATTGGTTCGTTCATGGCGATATGATATGATCAATGATTTAAAATCGATATAGTAACTATTTAGCAAAGAAATTAAATCTATGTGAAACGTGTCAAAGATCTATTATTATGGATATAAATGAAGTAAACGCTGTGATTCTCTAGCAAATACATGGACATTATATGTCAACTATATAGACAAACCCACACCTTGATATGAACACAGAGATTACACACATTTATCAATAGACCAAGAGTAGCTATATGGAATGGAAAGGTAATTAGACCCCTCTTTTTAATTTTCCCTCTTAGAATTGCTAAATACAAGGCAGTTTCCATACAATCGATCATTTGCAAGGCAAAACGATTCGATACCGATTATCTGATTTTAAAGCGATATGATACGATACAAAGCCAAAACCGTACGATATTTTGCTTTGGCAAACGATATAGTAGATCATTGCAAATTAAAATAAATTATTTGATTCAGTTACTATATCGTTACACCCCTAATATTTAACCAATGAAAAGTATCAACAAGAGCTTGTGTAACACTAAATAATAACAATGTGTGTGTGTGTGTCACTGTTTGTGTCCAGATGGGGACACTGGTGTTGTGGGGGACTCCTGATGTGTCCTTTGCTGTCCCTCTGTGGGTCATCATACTGGCCATTCTACTGGGTCTACTGGTGCTGGCCATGCTTACACTGGTCATGTGGAAGGTACGACAGACTGACACACACACACACGCACGCACGCACGCACGCACGCACACACGCACACACACACACACACACACACACACACACACACACACACACACACACACACACACACACACACACACACACACACACACACACACACACACTGTATATGTATGCATATATGCACATACTGTATGTATATGTCACGTGCATACTTTACAAACATGCATACATTATATCAAGGGTGGGCAACTTTGACAATGGAGAGGGCTCTCTAAAATTCCATACTCACTCCAAGGGGCCACATTTGGGGAAAGTGAAAAATGGTTTTCGTCGCTCTCAAGTTCAGATCAATTATTGGTCAACACACTGAGGAGAAAAGTCCATTCAGACAGAAGGACAGACAGAGGTTTACTCATGCATGTACCGGTATACACACACACACACACACACACACACACACACACACACACACACACACACACACACACACACACACACACACACACACACACACACCGATTGTTTGCCATTACCCATATGCACACCTATTTCTATATACTCATACTGTATGCACATACATACATCCTCTGTGCATACATCCTCTGTCTGTCTGTCTGTCTATCCCCCCCCCCCCCTCTCTCTCTCTCTCTCACACACTCACTCACTCACTCAGTGGTCCTGTGTGTCTCTGTGTGTTTCAGTGTGGATTCTTCGACCGCGCACGACCACCGGCCGACGACGACATCTCAGACAGGGAGCAGCTGACGTCCGACCAATCAGCAGACGCCTAGGATTCTACAACACAGCTCCTGATTGGAGGAGGCTTGACTGAGGAGGGTGGTGGTGGGAGGGGTCATAGCACCTCCGGAGTGACTCGACCACTTGAACCCCAGCAGCAGGACTATTCTGGGGGAACATTCTGCAAAACTAGCCGGTCTACAAGCTTGTGAGCTTGTAGATCAGCTATTTCTTGGCAAAGAGATGTCGGTGTAGACGGGGGGGAAAAAGCGGTCCAAGTACAGTTGTAACTCAGTTCCGTTTTTACTAAGAATAGAGGGTTTAAGTGGTTTATGAACGGGACGTGGGATCTGCTGGTTGACTCCACTCGTTCCCATAGCAGCCGAGGTCCTCCTTCAACTCTACACTGAAAGAAATGTCACTCAGATTGTTTTGCATCTACGGGAATTGAGTTTTCTCAATTATATAAAATATATTATATCAGATATATTTGTGGAGTAGCATTGACCAATTTTGGGGGCGTTTAAAGGATTCTTCCACCCGGAGTGCCTGACGAGAACAACCAAAGTACTAGCCTCGGTTCATACTCCATTCAGGAGCCATCAGCACTTATAGACCTGCAAAAGTCAAATAACCGCAACCTTGAGAGACCTTCAGGTGAAGGATGTGTAGCGCTGCTTCACGTTAGACCAGTGGTTCTCAAACGTTTTCATTTCAACAAAAAGCTGTGTTCAAACCTGGATGGTTCGAGTGGCGCGATTACATACAAAGTGAATGCAAAGACGATCCGAAAGGGGCGGCGCGAACAACACAAACGGTCGCCTCGGTATCTTCGCCCCACTTGGAAAAAACCAACTGAAGCGACCTTCGCTTCACCCCCACTACACCCATCGCGTCCTGACAGCCAATCAGCGTTGATGTTGTCCGGAGACACGGAAATGTTTTTGGTGTTTGGAGTTTGGAATTTTTTCCGGGTGTTTCGCCTTGATTTCAACGGGACATGATTTTTTACCAACGTGGACCTGCACGACCAAAGTGAAGCCATAGAAGCGACTAGAATAGAAGAAATAGCTTCAGGTTTGGACGCAGCTTCAGAGTTACAGACCTGTAAGGGTCCATTTGGAACTCCCTCAAGGAACCCTGAGGGTCCTATGGCCCCACTTTGAGAACCACTGCTCTAGATTTATGTATGCTTCCATCATGTGAGGGTGTTGCTCGCCAAAAACAACTGATCTACATGCAAACTGTGCGTCGCGATGTTGTCTGGATCTGTTCTTTTAGGCGTTTCTTCAGTGTAGAGCAGCGTCTCTCAACCTTTTCATTCAAGGACCCCCGCCCCCCTTCCCCTAGTTTCATATGCATTAGCCCAGAGACCCCCATTTGATAAGATTATTATTCATGGGACTCCAATCTAAGAACATGTTTATTGTTTAGACCTGGTCTGTCATTTGGTCCAGAATTTATTTACTGTCTACAGGTATGTGCTGCAGCTTTAGAGATGACAGAGACACTCTGACCAAAACAGACAATCTTGTACGTTCTCTTGTTGTATTTACTTGTACGTGTAACGCTGGTGAAGATGAACTATTAGTCACTTAGCTGGGGACTCCCCGGAGCCCCCTCGAGGATCCCTAGGGGTCCCCGAGACCACAAGTTGAGAACCAGAGCAACAGGACTGAAGACGTGAGGACTGCAGCACTACAGACACACAACCACAACGACACGTTTCAAACTGAAGAGACTGAAACTGTAACACACACACACACACACACACACACACACACACACACACACACACCCAGACTGGAGTGGGAGATTTAGTTTGTTTCCATAAGAATCATACATTGAAGGAGCTTCGTTGTGAACAGGACACAGGACGCCATGGGATTTGGGAATCCACTGCGCATCTGCGAAGCCGTGTGTATGTGTGTGTTTGTGGCTTCACTGTTGAAGACAATCTCTCCATAATATAAAGTTATATAAATCACACACACACACACACACACACACACACACACACACACACACACACACACACACACAGAGAGAGGAGTGTATGTGTATATATTTATGAATGCTTGTGCAATATTTGGGACGTTGCGTTGCGATACTGCAGCTTGTTTACACTGGCCTTGTTTTATTCCGGCTCACTGTTGACATGTGTTTGTGTATATAAGTGACTGTTTAGTGTACTAGACAGGGTGGGGCTGAACGTAAATGAGAAGTTGTTTAAACAGAATCCAACTTAATTTCCCCAGAGAGCGCGTAGAGCGGCATTAAATGCTGACATCAACCAGGGATTTATTGTTGTGTTAATATAACGTCGCTGTCTGGCAGAAACATTGTCCATATTTCATCTTTGTATTTTTTTCCCCTTTTTCATAAATCAATGGCCTTTTTTATTACCTTACGGTATGCTAGTGTCACACAAAAATAGCAGATGTGAGCTGTTTTCACTATTTTTGAAACATTTTTGAAAATTAAGTAACTGTTTTGGACATACAAGGTTTCTGCCCAACAGTGACAATAAGTAAGGACGCTCTCAATCTACAACCCATAACCTGCCCCCAACCCAATAAAGTGAACCCCCAACACACCCACCCCTCCATATACAGCCCCAATGAACCCACAGTCCAGTTTCCTATGTTGTTTTTATTTTCTGTTTTCTTTCTTCAAAAAGGACCAACAATGATAAACATTCCATATTTAAAGATTATTTCAGTGATCAATCATAACAGGTAGACATACTGTACTGTACGTTAAAAACGTAACCATCTTTCTCCAATAAAAGAAAGGGGTTCTTTGGCCAAAACATCATAAATCTGTATCATAAGTGATACAGAGCTGACTAGTAGTACTGGGTCCATTACAGCACTGTATGTACCAGTATGAATCCACACTATGTACACAGTGACAAAATGTGTTTAAGACATGTCCCATAGAGAGATATAAGAAGCCTTTTTTAAGACACACACACACAGTATGTATGTAAATATCCAACTTGCAGATTTATTTGTCTTCTGTTATTCATGTTTGGGGGTTTTATATAATTTGTGAAGGTTTATTGAAATAAATTGTCATTTGATTAAACATCACTGTATCTGTCTCATGCTTTGAGTTAAGAGCTCCCTTGACTCCATATTGTATCTATAAATAATTCACTGGTGCAGTTTCATGTTTCAACATGTAAACATCACTACACATACCGTGTTAATTTATCATAACTTCTCTATGACCTATTTGTTTCTTATTGGTTCAAATCCATTCAAATGTTTGAGTTGACCATTTATTTCAACATCGAACCTTCTCTTTAACCTTGAACTTCACTAGTTAACCCCTCAAACAGAAGCAGAAAATTGTTCCAAAAATGCAGCTTTTTCAAGTTAGTTCAACTAACTGCCCTTTGACCCATTATACTCTTGACAAAAATGCAGCAGGTCAACCTTGGTGTTGGAGTTCTGCCCTCTGTCTGCAACTCATATCACTGCAACTTCCTTCTGAAATTAAGCAGGTGTACTCTGGCGCCACTTGGTGGGGAAATAACAGGAAAAAAATAATTTGCCATACAGTATCAGTAAAATCTTATGTAGCCTACAGTAGGCCTGTATGATTATGGTCACAATGTATAGGGAACAAATTCATAACAAAATCATAATAAATTCTAAGCAACAATAGGTCATTATCTGGATACAGCAGGTAAGACTCAAATTTTGCTGTCGTCAAACAGCAAATACTAGCTAGTTTTGTTAGAGGCAATTTGTAGAAACAAGTAACCAGCCCCGGTAGCTCGCCGTGATCGTATAGTGGTTAGTACTCTGCGTTGTGGCCGCAGCAACCCCGGTTTGAATCCGGGTCACGGCATTGCGATACAATGTCACGGCACAAGGGCTGTCTTTTAAGCCATCTTTATGTGGCGGCCATATCGGCATGTTGGTTGCAGGTTCGAGCAAACCTCAGCCACTCTGTCCATGAGCAAGACACATGTGCGCCAGCAGCAGTTCAACTGGACGCTGAAAATAGACCCTTATCCAAAAATAATGGTTTGGGTGTACTTTCCACAACAACACGCTAGGGGGTGCTGTAATATAATCTTCCCGTGGGATATGTTTCTGTTTGAGCCCGCCTGATTGGAATGGAAATCTTTTCTATATTTTCTATAATTTCCATGGAATCTATTCCGTTAGCCTACTTCCTCCTTCTTGGAGCCATGGAAATTATCATATAATACAACTACATGAATATTCTACAGTTGCCTAGTTTGTGGTGATGATGATTATGATGATATGATTTATTCATTTCATCAGAGCCCCCCCCCCCCCCCCCCCCCCTCCCAAAAAAAAGTGAGTCCCAAAATCAAGGCGAAACACCTGGAAAAAAGTGAGTCCCATCAAGGCGAAACACCCGGAGAAAAGTGAGACCAAAAATCCCGCAAAAAAGTGAGTCCCAAAATCAAGGCGAAACACCTGGAAAAAGGTGAGTCCGATCAAGACGAAACACCCGGAGAAAAGTGAGTCCCATCAAGGCGAAACACCCGGAGAAAAGTGAGTCCCAAAATATCAAAAAATACCCAAAAAGTGAGTCCCAAAATCAAGGCGGAACACCTGGAAAAAAGTGAGTCCCATCAAGGCGAAACACCCAGAGAAAAGTGAGTCCCAAAATACCAAAAAATCCCCAAAAAAGTGAGTCCCAAAATCAAGACGAAACACCTGGAGAAAAGTGAGTCCCATCAAGGCGAAACACCCGGAGAAAAGTGAGTCCCATCAAGGCAAAACACCCGGAGAAAAGTGAGTCCTATCAAGGTGAAACCTGGCGAAACACCCGGAGGGGAAAAAAACTCATGCAAATGAGGTCCAAGTCAGAACTCTAGAAGGCCAATTTGTCTGTAATCGAGAGATCCTAGGCTGACTTGGACCTCATTTGCATGATTTTTTTTCTCTTCCGGGTGTTTCGCCTTGATGGGACTCACTTTTTTCAGGTGTTTCGCATTGATTTTAGAGAGAGAGCTAGATCTCACACCTTTCAACAAAAAGAACAATCAAATACCAGCAACATCCGGCCCTCAATATGTATCTCATGGTGCTTTTGAGTTTTTCTCTTGTATTTTAGCCTTGAAAAGATCAACATTCTCAAAAAATGTACAGTAGGAGGACTGGGATTTGAACATAGAACCTCTGAATAGAGAGCCTGATTGTTAGACCACTACACCATCACTCTCTAGAAATTTTTGTGGTGCTTTTGAATAATTATTTTGTATTTTAACCTTGAAAAGGTCCAAGTAATACAGCAATGATCTGTGGGGAACTGGGATTTGAACATGGAAGCTTTGAACTGAGAGACCAATAATCAGTCCACTACACCATAGCCTATGCCTCTCCAGATTTCTTCAGGCGCTTTTGAGTTCTTCTTTTGTATTTTAACCTTGAAAATGTCAAAGTACATCAGAAATGTAATTAATTAGTAATTAGATAGCTACCCTATCACTCAGAATCTCAAGACTTGCGTCTCTTAGCCCAAACCACCCCCAGGGCTTGACATCAACTTTTTTGAGGCACTTGACCTCTGGACAAGTACATTTCCCATTCACTTGTCCTTTTCTTTTTTAACAAATAAATAAGACCCCCCTTGCCCCCCTCCACTCCACCGTCCATAGTCTGCATACAGCACAAAGATGTAGGATATTAGTTGTCCCGGACAACAGGACAAGCCTTAATGTCATGCCCTGACACCAATGATACTGCGCATGCGCCTCCGGCATGGTAACAGCCGCATGCTGAAACAGTGCCCAAATTTGGAGATGACTGACATGACTGATACCTCTGGGTTCTCCAACATTACTTCTGAGACATTCAATCCCACATATACTAGTGTGCACAACTCACCCCATAACACAAACTCTGCACATAATTCGGAAGACATCTGTTCGAACGGGCAAGGACTAGTATCATAAAATTAACACTTTGTAAATGAAAAATCGCACCCGTGCGAAGTGAGCGGTGCAAACATATTTAGGGAGTATAATATACTGTGGATTTTCAAGCCTTGTTTTTTTTTCTTTAAATAATCATATATGAAATAATCATATATGCTTTTCCCTTTTAAATTGAAGATATTAAATAATATAAGAGGTTTTTCAAAGTCTGTTTGTTTGTATTTTAAACTTGTATTAGCTGCCTGTCATTTATAACCTGTGAAGTTATCCACAGTCTGTCTAAAAGTGTGGTTATTTTCTCTGCTTATGGGTGATATTCATCTAATACACATTTGAAATTCAAAATCAATGGTCTGTTCAGTTTGGTCAATTCATAACATGAATGGTAGATATTGGCTAAAGCCAACCAATCAGAGGTATCTGTGCCTCCATGTTTATGACACTATACTAATTATTTCGGCAAAGCCGAAATATTTGAAGGCAAAGCCATTCGAAAACCAAAGAGGCCAGAAGATCATTATATTAGTAATATCGCATCTACACCGAGACCCTATAAGAAGTTTGGACCAGCTCTGCTACCAGAGCCTGAGGACTCTGGTGGTCCTTGTCGTCAGTTAGACAACCAAGTCACAACGACAAGTGACCTTATTTGCCTCTAGAGCTCAAGGCCAAGTCTAAGACCTAAGAGGTTTTTCAAAGGCTGTTTATTTGTATTTTAAACTTGTATTAGCTGCCTGTCATTTATAACCTGTGAAATTATCCACAGTCTGTCTAAGTGTGGTTATTTTCTCTGCTGGGTGATATTCATCTAATACAATTTTGAAATTCAAATTCAATAGTCTGTTCAGTTTGGTCAATTCATAACATGAACGGTAGACTCTGTGTCTATGACGTACTATTCTTTTGACTAAACGCATTCTTTGATTGGTCTTTGCATGTATCCATGACATTATGATCAAGTAAGCATTTGATTGGACACCATGTTTATGACACCATACTATTTTCTCCGGCCTAAACTGTGAACCAATCGGGTGCATCTGTGCCTATGACATCATTTTTTATTACGTATTTTCTCCGGCCTAAACGCGATCTAACAGGGTGAACCAATTGGGTGCCTCTGTGCCTATGACATCATGGACAAATCAACAGAATCGAAGTGTTTCATTGGTCTGGCTAACTCAGGTCATCATCATTAGTGACATCATAATTCTTGTAAAAAAGCGGGACATAGGAGCGGTTTGCACGGCTCAAAAACATGAACAATCAATTTCTTTCAACACAACACACACAAAAACAAATTAGAGATGACACAATGGTTTATGATCTTTATTCCTTTGATTTAAATTTTATCAAATGTAAAATCAAACATTTGAGTAAAAGGATTGAACCATTTCAAACTAGCAAACCTTTACACCATCAAAATAAGGGAACATTATTGATACTTACATAATGTGTACAGGACATATCTTTAATTTGAAATATACCCAACAAACAGACAGACCCAGGTTACAAAAACATATTTAGTCTTTTACTCCCATTATCATTTCCTGGTTGTTTTCGAGCTGGTGCAAATGAAGGTGTCTTGGGGTGAAAACGTAGGTTAAGTGAAACTGTATATTCTGTCAAAAATAAAGGTAGGTGAATTGTTTGAAATAAAATGACAATGCCATGCAAGTGGGGTTTTGTATAATGGTCTCCTGCCCATCAATTACATCTGTCAACAGAAACAAACATTATCCTTCCCCACCAACAGACAAGGTCCTACCAAGTCCCCACATGGAAGACCCCACTGTAAAACCCTTTTGTACTCCCTTCTGTAGCCTACCTTTTAATATACAAATGTTGTCAGACATGCTATACATACTTCAGCGTCAAAGTGCTATTCCACCAGACCACCACAAGGTGGAGCTCACTGACAATCAAAGTGCTATTCCACCAGACCACCACAAGGTGGAGCTCACTGACAATCATTCAACACTGGAGGTTAGGAGGACTGTAAGTAAATGATGTCTTTGGGGATCCAATTTTAAGCGTATTTATAGATGAGAGCGAGGAAATCCAATGACGCACCTTTCTGATGGTTTGTACACGTGCCTATAAGGCGTCTGTGATAGTGTGTGCTTTAAAAGGAGAGGTCTATCTGATGATCATCATAGTTGAAGGGAAATACAAAAACAGAGGCAAAGGTTATTAAGGGAAATGAACAGCTGGTTAACATTGATAGATGTGATGATGACACAGTTGTAGTTTATAACAGTACAGTCTGTTAGAGACAACAATGTCGGCAGTGTTTAAACTAAGAAGTCAACAAATAATATATGCCTATAGACATACAATAAACCTCTTTGACAAAAAAGGCCAAAAATGAACATTGAAACAGTTGTTATGGCAAACTGCAATTATGTTTTAATTTACAACATCTGTATTGGGAACATCAATTATAAACAGTTGAATTCTAATATAATCTATGTTGTTCCCAAAAACAGATTAATGTGCATCAGTGGTTCTCAAAGTGGGGAACTTGAGGAGTCCAGGTGGGTTCTCTACTCCAGCCATGAAGACAACAGAGTATAAGTACTGCTGGTTCTCATACTAGTTGTCTAATTTAGACCCGGGACTTCAGTTTGAGATGCAATTAACTGTCAATTTGTTTATTTAGTTACTGACAATTAACAAACAATGACTTTGCAATTCACAGAGAATGAACTGTGAACCACTTACCCAAACTGGCATCCCTATTTTGGCCTTAAAAAAGAAAAGAAAAAGTATAGTCTGCCGGTTCCCCGGGACAGTAGCTGAGAACCAATCAACTAGCTGGTAGAAACCTTGCAGTGTTTTCATTGCAATAGTTCATTAATGTGATTTGACAAAAGTGACAACAGGAGCATCTTAGATTGGTGAGCTTAATGGAATGACTTGAGAAGAGGTGCCGTGGTGCATTTGTTGGCTACACACTGGTAGTACTGTAGCTATATATTGTATCTGTACACATTCGCATACAATTCACTGCGCATGAACAACTTTAGCCAGAGCTCTCTCGCTCACACACACACACACACACGTACGTATGCACGCACACACACCCCCACACACACGCAGGCATACACACAGGCACACCCAATTTATTTCTCTCTCTTACTCCAGATTGGCTCTACCAGTAATGAATAGACATGTTTTAAACTGAGAGCGCCTGCTCCCAGTATGTGAGAACTCATACACTGTCCGTGTAATAGAACCAGCATATGGTACTTAGCTTTCCAATAATGATACAATTGCAGGATAAACACGTGATGAGGAACAGTCTGTTGATTTTCCTGTCATACTATCTACTGACGATGAGGACCGAGGCTACATCAATAAGCAGACACATGCACACACACACACGCGTGCACACGCTCGCACGCACACAGACACAGACACATACACACAAACACGCACACCTTCCCACTGCTGGGGTTTTCATCAAAGTGCTGCTTTTTAGAATTAAAACACACACGCACGCACACACACACACACACACACACACACACACACACACACACACACACACACACACACACACACACACACACACACACAAAACATTGACTGACACAGACAGTTGTCTCTCTTACAAACAATCTGATATATCCACAATGTTCCTGAGTGTGAACTTTAAAACGTCTATTTTGGCTAATGCTCTAACAAAACACTCTAACACAGACACCGTATTCCACTGACAAAACGACAGAACAGGGCAGCGCAGCGGCACCGCTTAGCGCCTCTGCCATGTAATCTCCAGGACCCCAGTTCCAATTCCGCATTGGAGGCCTGTGTTACCATGCAGCCCTCCCCAACAACAGTACTCTGAGCAGGGGCGTCACAAGGGGGGGGGGGGGGGGGGGGGGGAGTGGGACTGAGTTACTGGGGCCAAAGTTGGAGGGACCTATTTTATACTTAAGCTATTGAAAAATAGCAGATATACAAGCTCACAGCGCGGCACCAAGTGCCGTGCTGCCAGCTTGTAGATTTTTGAAAAGTCGTGAAAATGTGTAAATGTGCAAATCTTTGAATATATGTATATATATATGTATGTATTTGTAACTCAATTCTTTCTTCTGGTGGGTCCCTGGAACTAAATATTTTGAGATGGGGGTCCGTGGCCAAATACATATAATTTTGGGGGTCCTTGACATGAAAAGGTTTGAGCACCACTGACATGGAAACATAGATTTTCAAAGACTTGCAAATATTTTCACGATTTTTCAAAAATAGCAGATCTACAAGCTCCCTATTTTTCCCAATTTTTGCACAAAATAATGCGTTCCCACTTCCCAGTCTAAATGGGTTAAACCCCCTCCCCCTATGAAGAACATTCATGGGGGGGCAAGCAGTCAATTCTTGTACCCAGGGCCCAGAATTTGGTACAACACCCTTGACTGGTGGGGAGAAGACGCATACGCCTCATTCGTACTCAGGTGTGCGATGGTGTCACACAACAGAAATGCATTTATTTTGTTCACTGTGGTGCATCCGGTTTGGCCAAGTGCCTACCGGTATATACGAACACAATGGCCTGTGTTCGGGGGAGGGAAGCCAGGCACTGTACATGTAAGTACTCCTACAGGCTGGGGTGGCAACCGTCAGTGGGGAATGTTGAACGAGAGGATTAGGGCGGAGGGCGATAGGGCCTCCCGGTGTGTGCTCCTCATTTGCAGGTGAGCCAGTAGGGTACAGCCTAGACCAGTGGTTCTCAACTTTTTCAGGCCCGCGAATCTTATTTTAACTGGTAAAAAGCGAGCTAGTATAGATCTGCTATTCTTGGCGCTCTGTTTTGAACACTGTCCTCCTGACCACTATAAGCCAGGCTGTCATCTAAAGCCTGAAGCTATTATTTCTTTGTGATCACGCTGGTTAAATAGGTGAAAGGATCAGTTCAAAATAACATGAAATGAAGGTGTGTTTGTACAGCAGTGGTTCTCAAACGTGTTCAAGTCAAGGACCCCCAAATCGATGTATTAGCCTATTAGGCCATGGACTCCAATCGGAAAACATTGTGTGCCAGGAATTTTTGTTTTCAAGACTTTTCAAAATGTTTCAATAGGGTTTAACGTGGTTATTGTGATGCTACTGTATACTCTTTTTCTAGGAACCCCCCTGGAACCCCTCCAAGGACCCCTGGGAGTCCCCGGGCCCCACTTTGAGAACCACTGCTTAAAGCAGGTTGCACACTGCTGCGTTTTTCGTTGCGAAATGCGTTTTTCAGGGCATGGAGAGAGAGAGAGATAGAGAGAGCAAGGGACCGAGTGGTGCGCGAAACGGGCGGCAGTGTGCAAACGTGACTGACATAACGTGAGGTTGATTTTTTTATTTGCGTGCTCCGAAATTCACTCCGATATTCGGCCCGAAAAACGCAGCAGTGTGCAACCACCTTAACAGTATGCCCTGAAGTTAATGTATTCATGCTGTAACATATTTCTGGTAGAGTTTGGAAAACATAGGTGGGCAGATTGTTCTACCATGTTTAATACAGACGTTCTACATAGCTGCCAGGGCCAATGAGCCTTGGGCTGAATTCCTTTTCTGCAAAATGTTTATTAAACCTCATAATATAATATAATGTAATATAATATAATTTCTGAAGAACATCGGGTGACCTGTATCAAAACAATTCTTCAAATCTCTGTACAATTTCAGCATGTGATCTAACTATTCCAACAGCATCTGTATCAAATTCTCACTAGGCATTCTTATTAACAAAATGACACGTGCATACCCTTGTAAGTCGGAATTGGGGACAAACGTAATAGTTGGGGTTCAGTAGATTGAGGCTTTTCTCCCGAGGCATCTGTTGGCTGTTGTGCTGTGGACGACGCACCGGAATTGTACGGCAAAGAAGAAATTGTTCTTGGACACAGACAACCCTCGTGCACGCACACTCACACACGCAGTTTTGTCTGTACTTGTGAGGACCTTCGCGTGGATTTCAACAGAATACTTTGACTTCCCCGTAACTCTCACTACGGCACACCAGACCTTTAACATTGCACCTTAACCTGAAGTTAATCCAAATGCTTAGATCTAGTAAGAACTGACTCTAAAATAGACCAGCAAACGCAGGCTTTTCATCCATTGTCTGCCACGTTGATGACAACTGACTGGTCCTCAATAGGTGCACAAGCATGCTGCGCACTCATGTTCTCTCTCTCTCTCGCGCCCACACGCACGCGCCCACACACACACACACACACACTAGTGGTACAGGACCGTTTGCTCCACCCCCTGGTGGACTAATCAGGTAATGTGTGTATCAAATAGGCACAGAACTAAATCATCAAATCCTGGGTTTGAATGAGGAACCCTGTGTTGCATGTCATTCTCTCAGTCTGCCATTCCCTCTCGCTTTCTCACCTCCGTCTACTTTACTGTGAAAATAAAGCACCCGTGCTTTATTTTATAAAATCTGAAAAATCTGAATTGTGCAGGACAGCAGACATCATCACTTTGTTCAGCCACCATGTCCCAGGCAATAGCAAAGAATATAGAGCTACATTATTATGTGTATGAATGGCACAGTAGACAGTACAGACAAGGTTTATTACTGCTGTTTTCTTCCCTACCACTCCAACCTTGTGCTATAGCAGCTCAGACAGCACTGCCTGTTGAGGATGTAATGTTTAACTACTTTCAACCTGACATAATACACTGCAAAATGTTTGGAAAACAGCGTAGATAGTGAAAATAGCTCACATGTGAGCTTGTAGATCGACTATCTTTGCCATTTGTCGCATGACAAACAAACTATATTGGGGCTTAAGCAACGTAGCTTTGCCAATCTAGGACTGAATCCACATCAGCGGATGACAGGAAAGTGTGATTCACCTGCTCGATTCGATTCCAGCTGGAGACCATTGCCTGTCATCCCGATCTCTGCCCTGAAATAAAGCAAAAAGCTGACCCAAATAAATGTGATTGAGTCCTCTCGTCTCTCCTAACACTCTCTTACCCTCACAAAACAGAGAAAAAGAAAAAGCCGCGAACATGTTGGACAGCCAGAAAAACTGGATGAGAGATACGAGTCAAACACAATTAACCTAATACATTATGTGCTGTGTGTGGTGTCTGTGTCTGTGCTTGTTCACGGTTGAGTGATAAGTGGTTTGTTTGGTCAATCATTTTGTATCCAACTCTAAACCCTATATGTAGTTGACTGGAATCCCCCAGGGGTCTACACTAGGCCCTCTCCAGTTTTACCTCTGTACCAGTGGTTCTCAAAGGGGGTCCAGGGAACCTCAGTGTTACCTCAGGGAACCCTCATGGGTCCTTGAGGGGTTGCAAATGGACCTTTACAGGTCTGTAACTCTGGAGGGCACGGTTGAGCGGCTCCCAGAGTTATGGGGGAGTTTGAGAACAATTGCGCTATACTAAATATCCTGGCCAAAGGTAGCCGATCTAAAAGGCATGTAGATCGTCTATTTTCACCAAGTGTTAGCCCCAGAAAGGGGACGCGAGGGTTCAAGTGGTTAAGCCACAACACAAAAATGGGAGAACCAGCTTATAATTGGTGTCACGCAAAAGGAGTACGACAAAAATATATATTTGGGTTTTTGGGGGGGGAGGGGAGGGGGGCATGTGGTTTGACATTCACACTCAGCATTCACACGGCATTCTTATTTGCTTTTCTGCATTTTTGATTGCACAAATCTCGGCTGTGATACCACACACTATAAAGGTGCTCCACTGTACTGCACTGTCGACATCAGGTCTATATAGGAGGGAGGAAAAACAGGTCAACTATATTACAGTAGTCTGGAAAGGGAGAAAATGGATATGGGCTAAACAGAGATACAAAACAAACCATCAGCCATTTTCTGTTGCTCCTCCATTGTCTTTTGTCAACAGTCTACGAGCACCATCTAGATTCCAGTACTGGACCTGCCCTCGATGCAGATCTTAACCTCCTGCGGGATGAAGGAGGGTTTGGGCAAGGCCAGTGGAGGCTCCTCCTCCGCCCTCTCAGTCTGGTCTCGCTCCGGGGCCGACCAGCGTCTCTTGCGGCCGCTCGGCGGCCTGTCCGCGTCCGTGGACTGCCGAGTGTCGGAGGGAGGGGGCCTGTCCGGTTTTGCCGCCTCGGGTCCTTGCCTCCTCTGCGCCCCTCCGTAGACCACATCCCCGGGCCCCGAGGTTAGAACCGGTCCCGACGCCGGATGTAGTCCGAGTCTGTTCGAACCCGCCTTCATCAGCAGACCATTGTTGCCGCCTGCAGCGTGTGGACTGCTACTGTTCCTGACGGCGGGTTCCGTGGTGGTACGAGGGGAGTAAGATGGTTGGTGGCCACCGGCCTTCAGGCCCACCTCCAGAGGCTGGCCGTCGGTGGTCACAGAGCAGTTCCTGATGCCCCTCAGTGTCAGCGACACGCACACGTCTCCCACGCACAGCTTGGCGCAGGACAACTCAAACAGCTGGGTGGTCCGGTCGGGGCAACACGACGACCAGCCCTGGCCAAACACAAAGAAAGGATACTCCACCAGCACCTCCACACACACCTGCACAGCAACACAAGACCACAAGCACTGCATGGTTTTATCAGCAGAGAGTCAGGGACATTAATGTACATTAAGAATGTGCCCAGAGATTATGTAACATGAACCCAGTGTTTCTCAAACTTCGAAACCAAGGACCCCAATAACTCTGAGTGGACAGAAATATCCAGAAATTTAAAAACCACATAACAAATGAAAAATAAATGTGTTTTTTCCCCTCGCATTTTCAAAACAGCTTTTCCGTTCAACCCTGCTTGGATTGAATTTTTTCGTCCCCAGGTAGACATTTCTTTATAATCCAATTGTAGGAATGCTGTGTGCTCAGCAACACGTTGCTTCCAAACCTGTTGAAGCCTGCGGTGAAACTCAATGTTCGCATGGTTGGATTACTGAAGAAATACAGGCCTCCTTTTGAGGCTTTTTGGATTTGTGATTCAATGTTTTGTTATCACTAAATATCCATCTGATATTTAAAGGTGATACACCATGAAAATTCACTTTTCCTATTTTAAAACCTTTTTTAGGGTCCCACTAGCACCTTCTATCCTCACAAAGTCCCATTTCAGACCGTTGTGTCTTTCTCTGGTTTTGGGAAGGTGGAGGTTAAAAGCATCCCACGGGTTCTCAAAACAGGCTGTCCAGATTTGCTGCCGTTTGTGACGTCATAAACGGCGCTTTTTCTTTCCAAAACATTTTTTTTTTTTTTTTTTTTTCAAAAAGATTTTCTTTTTCAAAAAAGATTTTTTTTTCAGTTCAGGCCAAAGGTGGTACTGCAGCTGAAAATGCTCTGAGAGCCATTAAAAAATGAGAGGCTCTCTATTCAGGAGTGGTAATTTAGCCTCAAACCTTTTGAAAAACGTTTTTGGGACATAAACAATATGACATAAATACTTTTTAAATGCATGGTGTATCACCTTTAACCAAAACATGGTATCATACAAAATGCAGTTATTACTGAAAACGGCTAGGCTCTCAATTGGGCTTTGTTTATTGCTTATTGTAAAACCAAAACTAAAAGCAAAAGGCTGCAGATATCATATCCTGTCTTCTATATCCTGTCGTGCCTCTTACCTGAGCTTTGAGCTCGCCCACAGCAAACTGTATGACCACGGCGTTGGGCGTCTGCCCGCTGTCGATCCTCTCCACGGTGCTGGAGTCGATCTTCAGCTCGCTGCTGATCTCGGCGCTCTGGATGAAGTCCTCCGTCTTCAGGTCCTCCACGCGCTTCAACTCGCCGTCCGCCAGCTGGATGATGGAGCCGCGCATAAAGAACGGAGGCAGGGCCACGGGGGAGGAGGTGGAGTTGGAGGAGGCGGTGGTGGAGGATGAGGAGAGAGAGGGCGAGGGCTGAACGGAGCCGGGGGCAGGGGCGGAGGCGTGGGACGAGTGCCGCGTCGGAGGGTTGGAGGGGGGCAGGGTGAGCGGGGCCTGAGCCTGCGTGACGGCCGCAGGCTGCGGGTGGAGCTCGGAGCCCATGACATCACACTTGGACAGGGCCGTGGCCAGGTAGGCGTGGGGCATGGCGGTGGAGATGTGCGGGGTGGCGGGGCTGGCCGCCAGGGCGCTGACCGCATGGCTGACCTCCACCTCTGCGGTGGGGTTGGAGGTGGCACTGCTGACCGGTATGAGCAGGGACTGTCCGCTGGGGATGACCAGGTGCTGGGGCAGCGTGGCGTGGTAGTGTCCCGTGCTGGTGATGTAGCCGATGATGGACGGCTGGGTGGAGGAGTACAGGCTGACGGGAAGCTCCTCTGGGGCGAGGCCGGTCTGGATGACGGTGTGAGGGCCGGAGGGCTTCAGCGCCTCGCCGGAGGAGAGGGAGGTGAACGGCGAGCCTCTGGAAACCGGCTTCCCCAGGCAGATGCCGCCCTTCTCGGTCTGCAGCAGGGAGAGCTTGTTTGGGCCTGGCGGGGGGTCCAGTTCAGGCCCGCTGTTGGGCTGAGCCACCAGCACCAGGGATGTGGTCTGGATCCCCGAGGGGTTCTGGGTGGTGTACTCGGCCGGCAGCAGGATGTGCCGGGCCTCGTAGCTCTGGACCTGCTGCTGACCTGAAGCCTTGCACTGTTTGACCAGCTCCATCTCCCCGTTCAGCACCGCCTTGCCGTAGCCCTCCACCTTCTTGCCCGCCAGACCGTCGGCATACTGCACCACCAGCTGGGAGGGAGCGAGCGTGAGGGTGTGGGGGAGGATGGTGGAGGGAGTGTGGGTGTGGAGCTGCAGAGGGAGGTGGGCCGTGGGGGAGCTGACGGTCAGAGGGGTGCTGCCGTCCAGGTGGATGTACTGATGGTTGGCGCTGGTGGCCTGGGTGGAGGAGGTGGACAGGGAGACGGCAGCCAGGTCCGCGGGGGACAAGCCTATCTGGAACTGCTGCTGCTGCTGCTCCACCTTGGAGGCCGAGGTGACAAAGGTGGCGGTGTAGCCGTCCAACTGTTGGCTTGCGACGGCCGAGGCGGAGCTGTTGGGGACGGAGGCGGGGATGATGTGGGAGGAGATGTAGCCGGTGTAAGGCCCCGAGCTGATGAACTGAACGTTGGGAGCCAACTGCGCGTACTGGATGGTCCCGGCCTGCTGCGGCAGGGCGGCGGGGTAGACCGCCGGGAGAGACGCCAGGGGCAGCGGGGCGGACGAATAGACAGGCGAGGGCTGGGTGACGGACGAAGAGGAGAGCGAGGACGAGGAGGAGGAAGAGTAGGGGGCCGGGACGGGACACCTGAGGATCTCGGCATCCCTGGACCTGCAGCGCTCGCTAGCGACGCTGGCCAGCCAGGCCAGGTTCTCTGTGTGGGGGCCGTCATTGGCCACCACCACAGAGGCTGCCGGAGACGCAGCAGTCACCACCAGCGGCTTCTGCTCCATGGCCAGGATCTCACGCTTCTTAGGAGGCAGGCAGCCATTACTTCGTTCCTGGTTAGACCTCATGCTGCTGGTGTGACTTATCAGTATCCTGATGGTCACCGGTGGAAGAAGTACTCAGATTAGTGTAAAAGTCACAATACCAAAATAGCTAAAGTCCCGTATTCAATCGTTTACTTGAGTAAAAGTGCAAAAGAACTGGTATCAACACGTACTTAAAATACAGTAAAAATATGTATTAATGGCCCATTTCACAATGTTTCTTCTAAATGTGTCACACTTAAAAAAAATCACATATCTATGAGCTGTGACAAATTTAGAAGAAGAAAGAAGGGGAAACACTTGTGAAATTGAAGTAAATATACAGTATGTTTTATATCAACAATCTAAATCTGCAAAATAACTAGTAGTACTGTATCTAAAGCCGTCAAATAATTCTAGTGGAGTAAAAAGTACAATATTTGTTCCTGAGATGTAGTAGAGTAGAAGTAGATAAAGTAACTCAAAGTTATGCTTAAGTACTGTACAGTACTTAAATGTACTTACTTTGCACCACTGCTGATAGTTTGTCTCTCGTTCCTCTTAATGTGTGGGTGTCTCTCTCTCACTTTCTCTCTCTCTTTCTCAGGGGGTTGGTAGAGGGGGCAGCCTCCCTGTTTGTGGCTTGGAGTACTTCTGTGAGATACTTGTCCAGTGGGCACCTAAACCCTGTGGGCCACTCAACGTTAAATTGTCTTTTTCTTTTCCAAAAAGTTAACAAATAAATGTATGCTTTGGAAAATGGTCAAACATATTGTGAAGTATACAGGATTAGCACTGTACATCAGTATCAGACCTAAATATACCTTTCAGCTTCTTGTTTATGCCCAAAATTCACAGGCTTTGTAGCAATTTGTAGCATTTGTAGAAATATTGGGCCTTAAATGTAATTAAGAAATCATTGTATATGTACATTTATTTTACAAATAAATGTAGATGTAAAAATCAAATATAAGATATCGTCTATGATGGGTGGAAACCTCATGTATCCAAAACTGTTACTTTTCAGGATTCAGATTAAAATTTTGCTTCTGGGTGGTCCCTGCCCCTGGAACTAAATATTTTGAGATGCGGGTCCGTGGCCAAATACATATCAGTTTGGGGGTCCTTCACATGAAAAAGTTTGAGAACCACTGTTCATAGTAGTCTCTCAAGAACAGACTAACTGAGCTCCATTTAAGTGAAAAGGACCTTTTCTTTGACGATGGCTATAGCCAGATTGCTGACATAGAAACATAGGTTTTTCCAAAAAAAACTTAGAAGCATTCAAAAGACACTTATAGAATCTGGTCAAAATTCAAATTTTCATGATTTTTCAAAAATAGAAGATCTACAAGCTCGCAGCGCGGCACTCGGTGCTGCGCTGTGAGCTTGTATATCTGCTATTTTTCAATAGTTAAAGCATAAAATAATGATACACAATAACCCGTTCTAAATGGGTTAACAAAAAATAAGATACTGTAGGACAGGGGTCTTCAACGTTTTCAGGCCAAGGACCCCTTAGTTGAGAGAGATGTGAAGCAGGGACCCCCACAATCTTTTCAGAGATTCCATATAGTTTCATTGTTTGACAGCACAATCATCACAGTTTTTTAGATTCATGTCAATTAGTGTTTTCAGATATTTAACAATTTTAACTGTCAATACCCTTTCACTCTGTACTTAATCTGCTATTTTTCCCCTCTACACCAAACCTCATTGCCAAAAATAGGAGATCTACTGCGAGGCGTTGTGAGCTTGTAGATCTGCTATTCTTGGCTAAAGTTCTCAGAATAAGGACACTAGGGTTCACGTGGTTAATATAAAAATTGAGAAAAAAGTTTCTATCACACAAAAATTTGGAGGACCCCCTATAGTAACTCTGAGGACCCCCTAGGGGTCCCGGACCACCTGTGGAAGACCCTTGATGTAGGAGGTTTCTGCCCGACAGCAACTATATCAAATCAAATAAAAAAAGAAAAAGGCGTCCAGTGTTGTGGTTACCTTCTGTGTTCACAGGAGGTGGATGAGCCCAGGCCTCAGGTCAGAGGAGTTGGAGGAGTCATTGTGACCCACAGAAGGAGCTCCATGGACTTCATGGGGAATCATGACTGTCTGGAGTTGGATCACTTCACCCGGGGTGTCAGCACACATCTGCAGGGCAGGGAGAGACAGGAAGCACATATCAGTGCAGGGCAAATTTTAGTTACTCGGCACGACTGCAACCAGCCAAAATTCTAACATGTCTCCCCCCTTCTCCGCTCCCTCCACTGGCTCCCGGTTTCGGCCCGTACTGAATACAAAACACTGATGCTGACCGCCAAAGCAGCCAAAGGTACGGCTCCTCCATACCTCCAAAACTTGATCAACCCCTACAAGCCCACCCGTTCACTCAAATCAGCCAACACAGGGATGCTGACAGAACCCTCACTAAAAACCCCAGGACAAAAATCCACTCGTCCTAGACAATTTGCCCTCCTGGCTCCCAAACTGTGGAATAAAATCCCTGTCACACTTAGAACTACTGTAGACTCACTCCTTGGCTTCCGCCGTGGACTGAAGACTCACCTCTTCGGACTCCACCTAAACCCTTAGCACTACTGTAACACTCCCCTTCCCTCGATGATCACATATGAAGCTAGATAGCATTTTTAGGTTTTAGTATTTTTTACTGCTTAGGTGCGTGGTCTACCTATGTTATTTTCTACAAGTTATTCCTATGCATTTGTTGTATTACTGTTGATGTACTGACATATTATCTTGCTTATTATATTGATGTATCACCTGCTTATTGTCACTTTGGATTAAAAGCGTCTGCTAAATGCCTAAATTGTAATTGTATAATTGTACTCTTATCATATAATTTCTGTCGGGAAGTAACCTCTTATCTCCATATTCTAACTTTTTGTGTTTTGTTCGTAAATGAATCACTCAAAAGCATAAAGCAGCAGATCCACAAGCTCTACAAACGCGACGCGAAGACAAGAGGATTTAAGGGGTTATGGGATTACCATTTATTCGTGTATGACTCAGCTTCCCAAATAATTGAATCACTCTTAAAATGTTTAACCACTTAAGCCCCAATTCCTGCTTTCACCTATTTTCAAAAATGGCTCACTGTGAGCTATATTGGCTATTTTTGAAAATGTTTGGGAAACTAGGTTAAAATTTGTTCTTTAATTCAATTCAGTTCAATTTAAAATCTTCACAAATAATGACACGCCCAAAATAGGGATGCCAGGTTGAAAGTGGTTAAAAGTGTTTTTTTTAGGCAACATTTGCCCCTGATATGGTAAATTGAAAAATAACTAATACTGTATTGTATATCAGTCTCAAATCCTAAGACACCCCTGGACTTGTCTCACGGCACACCATTTGGGAACGATTACTCTAAACCTGTACTTCCCAACTCCGGCCCTTAGGGCTCCTGGTACTGCTGGTTTTCCATCCTACCAGAAAGTTGATAGCAGAACCAGCTGGTTCTGTGGACCGAGTTTGGAAACCACTGTTCGCTGTTGTCTCTGTTTCCTTAATTGGCCTATTTACTGTCTCAATAACAGAAAGACATACTACAAAGAGAAATCTGTGATTCAAAACACAAGATGAAAGATGTTATATTAGTTCTCATGACATGCAGTGATGTGCTAATATGCACCAACTTCTCTCCATTCTCCAAGGAAATGCTACCTTTAACCCTGAAAGTGTTGTTCAGGGGATGGCCACTTGGTGGCATCCAGTGTTACTGGAATCTTGGATCCGTTTGTTTATGAAATGCTGGTGAACACAACAAGGTCATTCCACACATGCATGTTCCTCCCAGAAGAGTCTCTCATCTGGGACCTGGCTGACATATAGCGTGACACCAATAGACAACCATAAACAATGTACAAAGGAAGTAGGCTACGCCGCCGCCGCACGTCTGTCTCACCATTTCCATAAAGTGGCGAGAACTTGTTTATATTCAAAACAAGACTACTAGGCTGTCGTACCATCTGTGTATAAATATGTGAGAGCATATGCTTACGTGTGCGTGCGTGTGTTCTTGTATGTGCTTGTGTGTGTAATTGTATTACTACTTGTGAGGGCCAAATGTCCCTACAAGTGTAGAATTTGAGAAAATGACATTGTGGGGATCATTTCCTGGTCATCACAAGGTTACAAAAATAGAAGAAAAAATAAATTAGTATTCACAATTAGTAAAAGATTCAGGTTGGGATTAGGCCTTTAGATGTCAGGTTTAGGGGTTTAGGGAGTTATGGCTGATTTATAATTTATAGCGGGTAAACAGAAGAGTGGGCACCTGAACAGTGTGGGCACCTTAATGTGTCTTTCAAAAAAATTAAAATAATAAGAACCAGTAAGACTCCCTAATCGGGAGATAAGCATCCGTCAGGTCAGCAACCTCATGGTGGTGCTAGAAGAGAGCCATGTGAGAAATGAGGGGTGGAGGTTGTGGTTTGCCAGCTAAAGAGTGTGTGTGCAAAGTTTGGCATGGATAGGGGCAACGGTGCCGGAGATATATGTTGTCTCATTTCACATTTAAGGCCTAATAGGCTATTTCTACAATTGCTACAGTCATTAGGTGTATAAACAAGAAGTTGAAGGGTAAAGTCTAGGTTCTATAATGATGTGCCGTGCATGTTCAAATCGTGTACTGTATACTTTACATTAATTCAGACAACTTTTTACATTTTGGAAAATAATAGCCAATTTAACACCGAGATGCCCACAATGTTTCCCTTGAGAGTGAGAGTGGGGAGCTGCAGCAGAGAGCAGCAGTCTTCTTGTTGTTGTTGTCTGTGCGGTCTGTCTTGGCGGTGCGGGTGGGTGGGTGTTCACTGAGTGTGTGTGTGTGTGTGTGTGTGTGTGTGTGTGTGTGTGTGTGTGTGTGTGTGTGTGTGTGTGTGTGTGTGTGTGTGTGTGTGTGTGTGTGTGTGTGTGTGTGAGAGAGAGTTTGTCTAGCTACACTTATGGGGACTAAACGCATGTTCACACAGTCACCTGCAGGGGACCTCTGACAGTGTGGGGACAAAATAGTAGGTCCCCACAACGGTTAGGGTTAGGTTTATGGTTAGGGTTAGGGGTTAGGTTTAGGGATAGAGGTTAGGGTAAGGCCACATGACTTGCATAAAAATGAATGGAAGTCTATGTAATGTCCCCACAAGTGATGTAAATACATAGTGTGTGTGTGTGTGTGTGTGTGTGTGTGTGTGTGTGTGTGTGTGTGTGTGTGTGTGTGTGTGTGTGTGTGTGTGTGTGTGTGTGTGTGTGTGCATGTGTATGTGCTTGCACGTGTGTGTGTGTGCGTGCGTGCGTGCGCATGTGTGTAAATGTTGTTTCATAGTTATTGCGATCGGATGGTGTCAAAGAACCGAGCGGACCCCCTCAGATCTCCATAGCAACGAACTTGCCCACTGCTTCTGTAGTTGTCCTTGCTCTGTTTTTGTATTCTACTACTGGCAGCCAGCCAGGCATGGCAACACGCTCTGCGTTGCCAGCAGTGGAGGGAGGGAAGTAGCCAAGTACCTTTACTTACAGTAAGTACAACTTTAACTTTAATTGAGTAGGCCTATTTCCGTTTTCCCATACTTTATGCCGGTGTTTCTCAAACTTTCAAGTTTCAAGGTCTCCCCTTAACTCTGACAGTGTACAAATGGAACCAAATGGACCCGTCATGGTTCATTTGGTTCTATTTGCACACTGTCAGAGTTACAGACTTGTATGGGTCAACTTGGAACCCCCTGAAGGAAGTGGAACCCACAGAGTCCCTGGAATCCACTTTGAGAACCACTGCTTTATGCCTCCACTCCACTACATCTAAGAGGCAAATATTGTACTTTTACTCCACTACAATACAGTAGGGACAGGGTAGTACAGTAGTGTAGGTAGGTGTGCATACAGCACTGTATGTGTGTACGTATAGTAGTATAGGTATGTATGTATAACGGTAAACTAACAACGTGTCATGATGTGATGCCCTGAGAGCTTTTAAACTGCTATTTTTGACGAAATGTTTGACAAATCTTGAAGAAATGTGACACATTTTGAATCATTTAAATATATATTTTTAACAATAGTCATCTTTTCCCGGGGTTCCCTGGCACATATTGTCAGCTGGGGGTCGGTGGCCAAATACAATTTGGGAGCCCTTGGCATGAAAACGCTTGAGAACAAAATGCTGTATAGAATTCAGTACAACAGGACATTGCCGAGTATATAGACAGCAGTATTAAAAGAATGAGATCTGAAAGGAGCTCTTTCCTCCCTATGCACAGGGAGTGTGAGTGAGGAGGTCAGTGGAACGGGGAACAGAAAGTAGGTTAGTTTGTCAGCAGACCACATGCTGCGGCCAGCAGCCACTAGCCATGTGTGACCACTTCATGTACTGTACTATGCACACTCACACATACAGTACTGAATGCACACTCACACTGTACTGCAGTGATTCTCAAACTTTCAAATTGAACTCTGAAAGCGTACAAACGTCAGAGTTACAGACTTGTATGGGTCAATTTAGACCCCCATATAAAGGAACCAACAGAGTCCTTGGAATCCACTTTGAGAAACTTTGAGAACCACTGCTGTAGTGCAGTGATTCTCAAACTTTTTCATTTCAAGGACTCCAGACAGTTTTTGGCATGTATTAGGACAGTGGTTCTCAAACTTTTTCATGTCAAGGACCCGCAAATTGACACTTATTACTAGCCCGCGGACGCCCATTTGAAAAGATACACCAGGGACCCCCGTAAGGGAAGAATTATAAGGCTCTAGCAGTGATTCTCAACATTTTAATTTCAAGGACCCCCAGTTTGACGTGCATTTCTATCTCTGAGACCCTAATTTATATTGTAAAATCAATGTAAATTTAACTCCATTTGGTTCCATTAGTACACTCTCTGAGTTACATAACCATAAGGCCATAAGGTTCCATTTGGTTCCTAACTATCATTTAGCTGGGGACTCCCTGGAACTCCCTCAAGGACCCATTTGAGAACCAATGCATTAGCACACAGACCCACATAACTCTGAGACAAATAGAACCAAATGGACCATGTGTACACTCTCAGGGTTAGGTGAGGTCCCCGGACCCTAGCCTGGAAAACCATCCTGGTTGCGTGAAAAGACACCAGGCGCCAGAGCCAAACAGACGCTGATTGGCTCTTCCACATGTTGGTTTCTGCCAAACGCCCACCCAGCGCTTGGGGCCAGACCAGTCTGAGGAAGGCACATGATAATGTGAAGTCACGTGCCGGGGATGGTTTACCAGGCTACCTGGAACCCACTTTCACAACCACAGTAGTAGTACTCAGATGAGCTTTTCATGCATACACAGATTACACACACACACGTACAGTAGTAGTTCCCATAGTACGTTTGCCTTGATTTGCGTTTGGCCTTAGCTTTCTAGATATCCTCTCCCCCTCTCTCTCTTCCCTAACTCCCTGGGTGATTTAATGGTATTTTTTTGTCACTTTGTCCGTTTTTTAGTCATTTTGTGCAATGGTAATCTTCATTATGCAATATCCAATATATGTATTAGTTGATTAATGTTGGGTCCATTTCTCAAGGATCATTTTTTCATTAGTGTGTATTGTACAGTATGTCAGCATATAGCTAGAGTGAGGGCGCTGAGGAGTGCTGTGTGTGTGTGCGTGCATGCGTGCGTGCCTGAGTGCGTGTATGCACGTGTGTGTGAGACGGACAGTGCTAGGAACTTGTGGGAAGTAGAGCTCTTCACAGGTCCAAAATGACAGACCCTAACGGACCCGGGACAGATCTGATTGGTTCCACTTCCAACATGAAAAGAATATATATAAAAAGACAGACCTGAACCCTAATGGACATGTGAATCTCGTTCCGAGAGCCGATTGGTTCGATTACTGAACCGGCCCAGTGCGTGTCCAAGAGGAGAGAGATCAGAGATGGTATAATCTGAGGCTGATCCCCCAGCCTAATCATCACGTAAGTTACACAACACTTTGTTTCTCCCCTGATCAGTCTTTTCAGATCCAGTATCCAGTTTCTCAGTATTATATTAGACATAATGAGAAACAGGCCGCAGACCCGTGATAATAGAATGGGACCCGACCCAGACCCAACAGACCATAATAAAACTGGGTGTCTGTGTGAGACTGTGTCTGTCTGTGTGTGTGTGTGTGTGTTAGTTGGATGGAAGGGACTGCTGCATATTTTGTGTATATCTGTATTTCTATCTCTTATGTTTTTTTTTTTTTTAAAGATTTGTTTTTGGGCTTTTTGCCTTTATTGGATAGGACAGTAGATCGACAGGAAACGGGGGAGAGACAGGGAGTGACATGCGGCCAAGGTCGCCCTGATCGGGAATCGAACCGCCGATGCCGACAGGCATTGATGCCGAAATGGCAATGCCTATATGGTATGCGCCTGGTCCACTAGGCCACCAGGCGCCCCTTCTATCTCTTATGTTTACTTGTGCACCCGGACCACCTGAATTTCCCTATCTGTAATATTAACGCTGGCCTTGCCCTCAGGGAGGCTTATCACACATTCAGCACAATATCCATCTGTGCCTCTTTTTAATAAATATTCATTGCTGTCAATAGATAAGGTAAAAGCTTTTCTAACATGCTTGCATGAATTGCAGATACCTTCCACAATTTCCTTTTGTTCTATCGTCAGTCTAGTCAACTAGGCGGGAAAATGATTTCCATTTACCTTATTGTTGTACATCAACTCATCATTTTGTTATCAAGTTATCACAGATATAGAATTCACTGAATATGAAGTATTTATTTTAGTAGGTAGGAAGTAAAACAAATTGTTCTTATATCATCCTGAATGGTAAAAAGCTTCTGATGGTTTTACATTACATATCTACTTACCTATTTCATATCTATTTTATGTGTTTATTTATTTTCCTTTATGCCACATCGTTGCCTTTGTAGTTGTTTTGATGTAGATGAGACCAGTATGTAACTGTGCATGAACATGTGGGCAGGAGACTGCCTAAATAGTCCATATACCGGTAGCTATGTGCTCTCGTGCACTCACTTAGACCCAAGCTAATACAACCCATGAGTGAACCCTTAGTGATATTGTTGTGACTGTAGGTCGTAGTTTACTATGAAACCCGGCAGATCCTGTCCGTTCGTTACCCACTGGGGTAACACCTCAATGTCTATAGCTGACCTGTTGTGACATCACATTGTTGACTCCATGACCAAGACAGCCTGTTGTGGCAATCATATATGGAGATCCCTGATGTCATATTTGGCAATGCCCATATATGGACACTCCATATGGCCAAGACAGAATTATTTTGCAAATCAAGACTGCTGACTATGATCACCTGAATATCCGTACATGAAGATCACAACACTGACCTCATCAAAACCTGGATATCCAATATCCATACATGGAGACGACTTACAGGTAGATCTCCATATATGGTGCTGACCTCTACATCTGATTCCCAGATGATGCCCTGTTAGGCCAACCACACTAATAGAATCCATTGATGCCCATCAATATTAAGCCCATATCTGGGAATTCCCATACAATAGAATCCCTTTTATACCCTGCCCATCAATATTAAGCCCATATATGGGAATGCCCATATATGGACATATTGTGTCAGTCTAACCAGTGTGGTTGATATAACACAAGTCACACTTGCAAAATTAATTCTGTCCTTGTCCCTTTTATGCCCATATATGGAGAACCCTGTCCCGATGTCATCAATATATATTTTTTAAGATTTGTTTTGGGGCCTTTATGCCTTTATTGATAGGATAGTAGACTGACAGGAAATGGGGGGAGAGACGGGGAGCGACACCCTCCCCATCTGTTGTTATTACACATCAGGATGAGAATGTAATAAAAATCCTGATATGTAATAAAAACAGAAAAAGTAACTCTTGCCACTGTATGCGATCCATTCTCCTATGAATACATATTTGGCCACTGCCGCCCATATACAGTATGTCAGGCTTTCTGCTTGGGTCTGGAAGAGAACAGACTAGAACAAGGGTCTTCAACAGGGGGTCCGGGACCCCTAGGGGGTCCTCATAGTTACTAGAGGGGGTCCTTCAAATCTTTGTGTGATAGAAACGTTTTTCTCCTTTTTTATATTAAAGCTATACTGTGTAAGATGCTCAACTAGTGGTCATTAGCCCTATAGCAAACCGCGGTCGCGTCCGCGTCTTTCGGCCGTTTTTCGTACCTTCACACCCCCGCGTCTGCCTCCACCTCGCCGAGAGCTTCCGGAGAAACGGACTCCTTCACCCTGCCTGGTAGGCGAGATTACCTTTTGAGTATAGAGACACACGGGCGACTACAAATATGGCGACCCCACTTCAAGATGCGCTGTGATTGGCCGGCAGTGTATAACCCTCGCTGTGATTGGCCGGTAGTGTGATGACGTAATTTTGCCGGGAAATCCCGCCCCTGTCACGGCTAAGTATAAAACATATAAAGAGAAGGCTTCAGAAGCTGAAAATAACGGAGTGGGGGTTCTAAAACTTTAGCGATTTAACAGTTAGGACAATTTTAAGATTTGTTTTATAAAAAAAGTTACATGGTATAACTTTAACTACCTGAACCCTAGCATCCATATCTGAGAACTTTAGCCAAAAATAGCCGATCTACAAGCTGCGAGGCGTTGTGAGCTTGTAGATCGGCTATTTTTAGCCAAAAGCTTTGGTGTAGAGGGGAAAAATAGCAGACTAAGTACAGAGTGAAAGGTCAAGTTTATTAAGTATTGACGGTTCAACTGGTTAAATATCTGAAAACACGAATTGACATGAATCCAAAATACACTGATGATCGTTGCTGTCAAACCATGAAACTATATGGAATCTATGAACAGCTTGTGGGGGGTCCCTGCTTCATCTCTCTCTCAACTAAGGGGTCCTTGGCCTGAAAACGTTGAAGACCCCTGGACTAGAACGTTCGCTCATGACTAAGTGCCCGGGACAGAGATAGTTGACCCGAGTCACCCCTCAGAGACATATCTGTGGAAAAGAACACAGATGTGCTAAATCGTTTGCACAAGCAGTTCTTTGTACTGTTGCTCAACCAATCTATAAACAACCACTCCAAACTGTTTGGCATGTTTTGGGTGAACGCCTAACTGATTACACTAAAGAACAAGATGCCTCGAAAGTCACCCCGACCCGATAAATAATCCTAAGTGTCAGTGAATGTGACAAAAAAAATTTTTTTTTTGAAAAGTAAACATGCGTGAGTGTTATTTTGGGAAGAGTATAAAAGCATAGCATCTCAGAAAGTTCTTGACAATTGGGAGGAGACTTGCCTTAAGGGCTTGGAAATGTATAGTACTTTTGGGAAGGATTCTTGGGTATGGGTGAGAGGGATCCATCCATGCACTTGTTCCCACTGTTCTGTATTTACAACTCTGTTTCAATGTATCCTGATACTGAATAACTTCAGTGAAAGATGCATCTATGCTGCAACATTGAGTGTGTGACTGAGTGTCTCTGATGATGTGTCCTGTGGATATTTGGTTCCACTCCTCCACGGGACCCCATCAGGAGCGATTGAGCAACTACACCTTTTGTATTTTTTCATGTAATTTCTGCTATTTGCACAGCAACGGTGCACAACTAAGTATGTCTATAATTCAGGCATAACTCTAAACCCAAACCCTAGACCTCTTAAGCTCTACCTCAATCCTATGAGTCTTTTCCAAATTGTAAGCTTAACTAAAAAACACCTTTTTAAACCATAAAACAACCATTTTTCTTGTGAGGAGTCGGACCAGAAGAATTGCACTCGTAATTTTATTTCTCAAATGTTACTATATACTTAAAACTATACAAGACGTATGTACGCACGCACGCACGCACGCACGCACGCACGCACGCACGCACGCACGCACGCACGCACGCACGCACACACACACATCCTTTCATCTTTACCCAGTCCATGTTCCATTCACAAGGCAGTATGACATCATGCTGTTGCACAAAACAGAAGGAGATCACTACAGCAGACGCCTACATGAAGACACATCCTGGTCCATCTCTCAGTTCAGGCCCTTCATTCTATCCTTCCAGACTTCTTCTGTCTCCCTCCCTCCCTCTCTCCGTCCATCCGTCCAGCACCATGACTTTGACAAGGTCATTGCATCCAAAAAGCAAAGGAGCTGCAAGGAAAGCAGTGGTGCAGATTCATCTAAACACAAAGGATGAGAGCAGAGGAGCTAGAGAGAGAGAGCAAGACGGATGGATACAGAGAGAGAGCGAGTAATGCAGGGAGGAGGGAGAGAGAGAGATAAACATGTGAAGCAGGAAGAGATACTGTACAGAGAAAGAACGATTACAGGAGGAGAGATGCAACGAATGAACGAGAGACAGAGAGACAGAGGAAGAAGAGGAGAGAGAGAGTGGAGAGACACACACACACAGATGGGGTGAGGGGAGTGAGGGAAAGACAGAGAGAGAAAGAGAGAGAGAGAGAGAGAGAGAGAGAGAGAGAGAGAGAGAGAGAGAGAGAGAGAGAGAGAACCAGAGCAGAATGATGGCTGAGAGAAGGACAGAAAGGAGGTGAGGCCAAGATGACAAACAGTTCTGAGAAAGATAGAATGAAGGGACGAGAAGAATGATTGTAGAGAAGAAGATTAGGAACAGAGAGGGAAGGAGATTAGAGAGAGAGATGGAGAGATGGAGAGAAGATAGAGAAGGAGATGAAAGAGGTGGTGAGGATGAGGAGGGATGGGAGGAGAGCAGAGGAGAGGAGGAAAGATGAGGGCAAGAGAGAGAGAGAGAGAGAGAGAGAGAGAGAGAGAGAGAGAGAGAGAGAGAGAGAGAGAGAGAGGAATATGGGATGAAAGAGGAGAGAGAAAAACAATAGGGGGAAGAGCAGAAGAGAGAATGGGGAAAGAGAGGTAGAGAGAGCTGCCTCTCCTGACCCACATTGATGCTGCCTGCAGCACACACACACACACACACACACACACACACACACACACACACACACACACACACACACACACACACACACACACACACACACACACACGCACACACACGCACACACGCACACACACAACCTTCACTACAGCGCAACAGCTACAACTGGAACAACAACAACACTTCCCCACGACAGCGGCTGTGCTCCCCTCGCTGCAACAGCCCACACTGAACCTAATCCCCAGGCAGGCGGTGAGCGGTGACATCACCTTTATAACACCACGTTTGTTTGGCACAGAGCCACGGGGCGAGCTCCTCCGCTGTCATCGTCCATGCTGTGCCTGTACGCCAAGAGTTTCTCAAACTTTTCCCATGTCAAGGACCCGCACATATGTCTAAAAATACATTGTATGTCTCTGCAAGTTGGAGGTCAAAAGGGGTGGAGGCTGGAGTTACTCCACCCCTTTTGGAGGAGTTAGGGCGAAGCCACACATCTCGCGACGGACGCATTGACCCCCATCCACTCCCATGTTAAAGTTATACTATGTAACTTTTTTAATAAAATAAATCTTAAAATTGTCCTAATTATTAAATCGCTAAAGTTTTAGAACACCCACTCTGTTAATTTCAGCTCCCAAAGCCTTTTCTTTATATGTGTTCTACTGAGCCCTGGTGGCCGTGACCGGGGCTGTTTTTCCCGGCAAAATTACGTCATATGCATCATTCTGTACACGTGTCTCCCTACCGGCCAATCACAGCCCAGATCATACACTGCCGAGCCCTTCAGGAAGTACACTGCAGTGTTTACATTGGTCTAGGAGTCTAGCATGTAGCTCCCCAACCGCTGTTCGTAGAGGGACACGGAAGACCTCTACGGATGTGTCTCGGAGAGGCGAGGCGGACGCGGTGGTCTGAAGGCCCGGTCCGCGGCGAAAAACGGCCGAAAAAAGCAGACGCGACCACGGTTTGCTCTACCGCTACTGACCACTAGTTGAGCAACTTACACAGTATAGCTTTAAAATAATAACCCGGAAGAGGTCTTAGCTCTGTGATCGAAGAGCCCACAGGCTCTGTGGGGTCATGAGCTCTACAGGTTCATGGTTCAGCACTGCTGTACTCTCACCCGGTAGAGACACTCACTAACCAATGTTGCCTGGCGGTGCCAGCCTACCACTACCGCCAGGGGGTGGTGTTGTGCGGTCTGGTTTATTAACCAGGCTATAACCAATGGGCAGGAAGAACGTCACTTTGTTGACACTCAAGTGTGAAAAAAGGGGGTAGCGCTGTTGCAGGAAACGGCGCTAAGTTGCTGCAGTGGTCAGATATCTGGCTTCACCCTTAGCTTGTTTAGTAGACAGTTTGAGGATCCAATGGACTTAGCTGTTTTCTTTTTTTTTAATATATATTTTTTGGGGGGCTTTTCTGCCTTCATTGATAGATGTATATTGTATAGTAGGCTGACAGGAAACGGGGAGAGAGATGGGGGGGGTGACACGCAGCAAAGGTCGTCAGGATCGGGACTCGAACCCGCGATGCTGCAAGGCTGGCCAGATTACTAGCCTAGGTGCCTGGACCACTACCCTGTGGCCCAGTTGGTTTCTGCCAGACAGCGGTATAGGTTTAATAACATTTTGCTGATGACCCCCTGGAATCTCAAGGACCGCTGATGATCCTTGGACCCCACTTTGAGAAACACTGCTGTATGCCGAAACAGGGAGATATCATGGACGTCTATACCTCAACTAATGGCACACGCTCAACCCTGAGCCTATGGGTCAAGTGCACAGAACTTGTGTTAGGTGGTATTCACAACCAGCTTGAACTGAATAGAAATTGTATCAGAGTTGCATCTGCACCGTTTTTGGGGGGGTTTATTTTAGATGCTGCAGGAGAGTGTAGACTGAGAGATACAGCACTGGATTGGGACAAAAAATGTGCACTGACATTTAATGCCTTGAACGCCCCACTTCACATGCGGGGGGAAAATATATCTCACTTTCTTAAAACATTTCCGCATCATTTCATTCATTGATGAATAAGATTAAGTTATGTTCCAATGTGTTGTTGGTCTCTGGAGATGTGCAGTACAAGTTCGTATTAAAACTGAGGTTCTCTTTTTATTTCGAGGACCCCCATAACTTACAGCGTAAGGCTGCTTTTTGAAACCTTAATGAAAGCTAACGGTCCCTGGACCCCACTTTGAGAACCACACAGATTTTGACTTTTTTTTTTGTTAGGCTTATAAATAAGCCCAACGTTAATAACACTTGCCTGTAATAAAGTTAGGCTATAGTAAAGTAAAGCAGACTAGCAGGAAGGAGACATTTTCAACCACAGAAGACTAACTTGTTCCACCTGTATACTGTGTGCACGCAATCGCACACACACACACACACACACACACACACACACACACACACACACACACACACACACACACACACACACACACACACACACACACACACACACACACACACACACACACACACACACACACACAGGCAAATGCATGCCAAGGTGCAGCAGTTGACACTTGCAGGAATCACAACGACTAGCAATGACTTGATACAAATTAACCAATAGAATAGGAAAAGAATAACAAGCGTGTCCCACCATAAAAAGCATAAAAAGGATGTGCACACACAACCAAGTGCCCAGGTGCAGTGCAAAAAACAGTAGCTTACATAAAAGAAGAATAAGATCACACTGGTAAGTATATTAGTAAAGTAGTATAGTAGTAGTCACCAAAAACATCTTCTCTGCCACCGTGTGGATGGTACAACTCATAGCACTCTGTTGTTTTTTGTTGGTATTTTTGAGCGGTGGTCACACCGTCTCCATAGAGTGGCCGTGTGTGTATCCGTGTATCCGTGTATGTGGGTGGGTCTGTATGTAGCCTCAAGTGGTGTAGTACCTTTTATGACCACACATGTTAAGGGAGGGGCGCTGTTTTCAGGCCAGGCCAGGCCAGGCACACACACACACACACACAGGGGGGAAGGGGGGAGGGGTTGGTGGGTAAGAGGGTGCTGTTGAGACTAGCCTGGGGGGGGGGGCGGGGGGGAGGTGACAGAATTCATAGATCTAGAACACATCGAATTCATAGATATAGAACACAGAATATGTACAGTACAGTACAGTTAGGTACAGTAGAGTACAGTATACAGTACAGTTAGGTAAACCACCGCTCAGTTCACACGGGTGTGATTTTTTATTTGAATCCTGTCAATCCGACAGCAACGATCTGTGTTTTCACTGTGGACCTCCAGGGATTTTCAGAAAGAGTGCCTCCCACCTTACAAGGGGGGCGTATCAAGGATGTGATGAGCCAGCGTCAGATGGGAGACAAAGCAGTGGGCCAATCTCTTTCTGCTCTGTGGGCCGGTCAAACATGGACAAAAAAAGAAAAGATAAACCCCCAGCTTTCTACTGGCCCACAGATAGACCAATGGCCAACTCATCCCTGGAGAAACAAGCAACTTCACTACTTGAACTATATACGTGTCCAGTTGCCCAGGGGGGTCTATACTAGGTCAACTCTTTTTCCCCCTCATATCTTCAAGCTCACCATGAGCTTCTAGATCGGCTATTATCACTGAATGTTTGCCCTAGAACAGGGACGCTATAGGGTTCATATGGTTAAGGAAGAGCTAGGGAAATTAGATGCAACACAGGACCACAGGCCAGAATCAAATTGGTGGAAGTTGCGATCATGTGTTCAATGCGCTATCCAGTCTCTCACCTCATCTGAACTGCGTTCGATTCTATTTGATTGAGAGGACTATCTCATTAAACCCCCACTCTTCTTCCTCCTCCCATTGCCCTCTATGCTGTCTGAGTGTTGTATAAATGACCTGCAAATCTGGGGCTGTCTTCAACCACATGTCCTTACAGAAGGACTCCCTCCCTCCCTCCGTATGTGCCCTGGAGGCAGACCCACACATGCACTCAATGGGAGAGCGATAGAGAGCAAAGACACGCACACAAACCTTGCCTACATTTTTCACTGATGCCTATTAATATAACACTGAAAGCAACAATATAGGCTACACACGCCCTTCATGATGCCACAGAGAACAAAGGAGAGCTTTCACTGCATGAACATCCCGACAGACCGCATAGGACAGGAGTGTGTGCCTCTTACACACTCAGTCACTTACAGTTGTACACACTCCACAGAGGCAAGGGCCTAATCACATAGCCTTTGTTTTCAAATGTGCCTTGTGACCTGGGTGGTACAATATGTCATCCCTTTCTCTAGTACCCTTCTCATTACTGTGTTTCAGCTGGAATTCCTTAACAAGACTAATAGTTTTAAAACCCCAATAGTGGCCCCTAGAGTTTGTGTTTCTCCTTACACCCTAGCGCTGGGATACTCAAACAGCTGAACCTGTGGGCCACATTACAAAAATGTCAGGGGCCAGGGGCCAGTTGATGAAATGACAACATTAATTACACTTGATAACTTCTGTCTTTCATTCAAAGCTATTTTTTTTTCTTTATCGATTGGTTGGTGGGCCAGTCTAAACTGCACTGCAGGCCAGAAGTGGCCAGCAGGCCTGAGACAGTATAGTTTTTGAGATTCTTCAAGATTCAAGAGACTTGTTGGGAACAAAGCCCATTCGATTTTGTGATATCTAGAGGAAAGGCCATGGGGTCTTCATGCATGTGTTTACAGCACCTGTCCTGAATACCATGGAACAAGCTTCGATTCAAAGCAACCAATATTAAGCCGTATAAAATCCACAGTCCTTAGAAAGGTTTGTACAGCAAAATCCTGAGAGGTCCCTTTTAGAGTTACAACACGTTAATAACACAACGCTGAGGAAGACCTGTTAGTTCCGCTGTTCTGTCCGTGGAGGGGTAAAATATAATAATAATAGTAAGTGAAAAGGACATTTACTGTGTGCTGGCTGTTTTCTCAGTTCCATTTTAGAGTTAACCATTTAAACCCCATTTACTTGATTGAATTGGGTCCCCAGGGGTCTGTACAATGTCTTCACCAAATCTTGTCACTGGAAATAGTCATTCTACAAGCTCACAGTCACAACACGCCTTGTTGCAACCCATTGTGAGCTTATACAGTAGATCGGCTATTTTTGCCAAATGTTCCCCTATACCAAGGGTCTTCAACAGGGGATCCGGGACCCCTTAAGAGTTACTTCAGGGGGGCCTCCAAATCTTTGTGAGATAGAAACTTTTTTCTTCTTTTTTATATTAACGATTTGAACCCTAGAGTCCATATTCTGGGAACTTTAGCCAAAAATAGGCGATCTACAAGCTCACAACGCTTCACAGCGCGAGGCGTTGTGAGCTTGTAGATCGGCTATTTTTGGCAAAGAGGTTTGGTGTAGAGGGGAAAAAGAGCAGACTAAGTACAGAGTGAAAGGTCAAGTTTATTAAGCATTGACACTTCAAGTGGTAAATATCTGAAAACACAAATTGACATGAGTCCAAAATACACTGATGACTTGTGCTGTCAGGTTGTGGGGTCCCTGCTTCATCTCTCTCCCAACCAAGGGGTCCTTGGCCTGAAAACGTTGAAGACCCTGCCCTATACTTTCGCTGAATGTTTGCATGCCCACAGTAGGAATGCTATCACGTGCATTTGCCCTGCCAGTCTCGGGCACAGGCTTCCTCCTGTGATTCCCTAACACCGTCTCCCTTCTCATCTCCCCCACTGTCTGTGTCAAAAACTCACACATGAGTGGAATAAACCCTCTCTCTCCCCTTCAAAACCAAAGACAAGTATGAGGGATGACAGCGGAAGAGTACAGCAAGAGCCACTCGGAGCATTAAACCAACACTCTGCTCACACTGTAACTGCGGAGCCGAACTGAGGAGAGACCTGATTCGAGTGAGGCTCCTTTATAAATAACACCCACTCAGAAAACCCAGGAATAGGGCCTGTGTTTGTTTGTGTGCGTGACTGTGCATGTAGGTGTGTGTGTGTGTGTGTGTGTGTGTGTGTGTGTGTGTGTGTGTGTGTGTGTGTGTGTGTGTGTGTGTGTGTGTTCCACACTGTTGTCTCCAGGTAAGAGGTTTCTCCTCCCTGCCATTGGTTCCTCTACAGTAGCTCTCTCACGCTCAGGGGTGTCGCACCAAATTCTGGGCCCTGGGTACTTTAACTATTTAAAAATAGACGATATACAAGCTCACAGCACGGCACTGAGTGCCGCGCTGCGAGCTTGTAGATCTGCTATTTCTGAAAAATCTTGAACATTTTCTTTGAATATTGAATATTTCAAATCTTTCTATGTTTTTTTGAAAAACCCATGTTTCTATGTCAGTGGTGCTCAAACTTTTTCATGTGAAGGACCCCCAAAATGATATGTATTTGGCCACTGGCTCCCATCTCAAAATATTTAGTTCCAGGGACCCCCCAGAAGCAAAATTTGAGTTACAAATGTTGCTTAAAAATTTGATATATTCAAAAAATAGCAGATCTACAAGCTCGCAGCGCGGCACTCGGTGCAGCGCTGTGAGCTTGTATATCCGCTGTTTTTCAATAGCTAAAGTATAAAATATTTCCAGGCCCCTCCACCTTGGGCCCTAGTAACACAATCCCACTCCCCCCCCCCCCCCCCTTGTGACGCCCCTGCTCATGCTGGCCCTGTCCCCACTCTGACCTCTAACCACAGGCAACAAATAGGCCCCCTCCAAGCTGACAGGCAGGGAGCCCTGAGAGATGCTGCGTTATAGACCTTCTCATTTAATAACAAATTGGCACTCCATTGTGATATGATGTCATAGCGTCCAGAAATCCTGGCAGGCAGCCACCCCCCCCTCCCGCCCCCCTCTGCTCTCTCTCTGTCTCTCTTTCTCTGGTTAAGGGTGTACTAATTAACTAAATCACCAGGTGCAGTGGGTCTGGTGGAAATGGAGACCTGCAGACACTCGGGCCGTCCATGATTGGAACTTTAAGCAGCCTGCCGCCGCATACTGCCACTGTTGACTCTGAGCACTGATCATCAGCGTTGCCA
>NC_137811.1:59701792-59756792 GCF_963921795.1 Nannobrachium achirus
TCTAACCCTAACCCTAACCCTAACCCTAACCCTAACCTTAACCTCAGTAAAACTAACCTGCCGACGCTGGTGAGTAGCTAACCTGCCGACGTTGGTGAAAACGAGCGCTCCTTGCCTTAGCTCTCCTAGAATTTAGAAACTCGCGAGTTTCTAAATTCTAGGAGAGCTAAGGCAAAACCACACCCCGGATACATTTTTGAAGCTTGTGATTGGCTGAACCGGAGATAGGGAGCGCTCCATTGTAGTCACTTGGACCGTGGCAGAGGTGCACCAAAACCTGAAACTATCCTTAACTCTAACCCTAACCCTAACCCTAACCCTAACCCCAACTCTAACCCTAACCCTAACCTTAACCTTAACCTTAACCTTAACCCTAACCCTAACCCTAACCCTAACCCTAACTCTAACTCTAACCCTAACCCTAACCCTAACCCTAACCTTAACCTCAGTAAAACTAACCTGCCGACGCTGGTGAGTAGCTAACCTGCCGACGTTGGTGAAAACGAGCGCTCCTTGCCTTAGCTCTCCTAGAATTTAGAAACTCGCGTACAGTACAGTGCTGCTTTCCACCGAGACTGATTATCACCTAAATGCGTCCTCCTACTCGCAAACCTGTATTCTATCAACTAATTAACTCCACTAAACTCCTATCTTACAGAACACAACACAACCAAGATATTACAGCACAAATTCTGCCAAAGCAAACGTTGTGAGCTTGTACTGACATGAAACTTATAATGACATGCCCAATGACATGTCAACTTGTCCTGTTGCACCATAAAGGAAATGGTCTGCATTTATATAGCACATTTTCAAACGTGCTTCATGTATTCTTCTGCCTACACATATACAGTATGTCAGGTCCTAGTATAAGCGAATAGGGGAAGGGGATCAACGTCACGATTCCCTTGTTTGGCCCAGAAAAAACTCAAATAATATGATTATTGACTCAATCACAGAAAGTGAGTATTTGGTGGTCCCATTTTAAATGTTTTCACAAGATCGGTAGTTGTTGCTATTACCTGCACTACAATACAGAACTTCCCCATAAAATGTTGTACTATGACGAAATAAACCCATTAAATGTAACAATGTGTACGTTCTGTAATGCAATTCCAATGGTGAAAGCTGTGTCGTTTTATCCGGAGAAGCAATGGCGGATTCGGCCAAGCCTCAAAATACCCTTATGTGTTTCTCAAAGAATAACAGCCTACCGGTACATCACTCATTTACACCACAATGTAGGAAACCATGCAAGCCAAGGCACCATCCTGCTTGACAGGAGCAGTTAGGGGGCTCAGCGTCTTGCTCAATGACACTTCAACACGATGCCAGGAATGAGCTGGGATTGAACAGGGTAACCATCCAATTCCCAGACTACTATTACCTCCTGCCACTGTTGGACCTCCTCTGTCAATCGTTTAGTGTTGGGATATCACTTATCACTGAATGAGGTGCCACAGCAATTCCTTGAATGAACCTCATGTACATCGAGAATGGTGTGCATTCATTTCGTGCCTTTTTCCAAAGCATTACATTCAACCATTCGTCACCAACCTGCTCATCGGGGCGCAGTCAAAGGTTAGGTCTCTTGCTCAAGGACACTTTCGACACGCAGCCAGGAGGAGCTGGGAATCAAACCGGGAACCATCTAGATTCCAAGACAGCCAGTCGAACTCCTGAGCCACTGCAGACAGAGTCACATACAGGAAAGGAGATGAAGATCAAGATACTGATACTGACATAAAGATGGTTGCACGCCATGTCGCACAATGATGAAAATATCCAATCTACAAGCTCACAAATTCTGTGGTTATTTTAATTCTGTAGGTGTAATGTATTGTTATGTATTTGTGTATAATTTTAAGTCTATTTTGTTTGTGTAAAACTAGCCTTGGTCAACTAGTCATTGTTTGTTATATGAACCTTTTTGTTTTCAAAAGAAGCATGTGTGGACTTTTGTTGACTTTGTGTAAAGGAATCTCTAATAATGTTTCACAATAAACATATTTGAAACACCAACAGCCTTGGGAATGGTACTATATAAATAAATGAATACACACGCACACGCACACGCACACACACACAAACACACACATTTAACTGGTCGTAGACACAAAAAAGGGTTACAATCCACACACAATGCCCCCCAACGAGTACACACTGTACCGTACTTAAATGGCACGTAAAGCTAAAAAGAGGTCATGTTTACCTCATACCTGTGCAAATACAGGCTCACACACACACACACACACACACACACACACACACACACACACACACACACACACACACACACACACACACACACACACACACACACACACACACACACCTCCCACTGTATGCATACTCATCACTACTGTCTTCTATAGGGAATTAAGGGGAGACAGAGATGTAGGGCAGAGTACACACATGACCTACTCACATGCATGCACTGTCATGGACGCACACACGCGCGTGCGCGCGCACACTCACACGCACGCACGCACGCACGCACGCACGCACGCACGCACGCACGCACGCACGCACGCACGCACGCACGCACGCACGCACACACACACACACACACACACACACACACACACACACACACACACACACACACACAGGTAAGGAGAGAGGAGGACACACACACCGAAAATCACCTCAGTTAAAAGATGGTGTTCCCCAGCTCTGAGAACCTGAGAAAAACATTAGCTGTGTGTGTGTGTGTGTGTGCGTGTGTGTGTGTGTGTGTGTGTGTGTGTGTGTGTGTGTGTGTGTGTGTGTGTGTGTGTGTGTGTACTACTCCACTGCTGTGACTCACTCCTCTTGTGTGGAGCTGCCACGGCAATGAACACCTTTGAAACTACAGTACATGATCCCCATCAAGGTAATGGAAAGAACATGACCAGAGAGAGACAGACAAACAGACAGACAGACAGACAGAGAGAGACCTACAGAGTGAGACAGACAGAGAGAGGGAAAGACAGACAGAAAGAGAGAGAGAAAGAGAGAGACACACACACACACACACACACACACACACACACACACACACACACACAAACACACACAGGCAGACCGACAGAGTAAGTGAGTGAGACAGAGAGAGAGAGAGAGAGAGAGAGAGAGAGAGAGAGAGAGAGAGAGAGAGAGAGAGAGCGAGAGGAGATGCAGGAGTTGCCTTGCTTTAAATCAACTAGAATTTCGGGCCCCCTTCGGGGGCCCTCAAATCTAGAGCTCGGGCCCCCTCCGGGGGCCCTCACGGTATACCAGCAATCAAATGGATTTGTAATGGGCAAATATGGGTAGTTCTTTTTTTGAGAAAAAATATTTTTTTGAGAAAAAATATTTTTTTTAGAAAAAAAAATGTTTTTTGAAAAAAAAAATGTTTTTTGAAAAAAAAAATGTTTTTTGAAAAAAAAAATGTTTTTTGAAAAAAAAAAAGTTTTGGCCTAATTGTGTTATTATTATTACTATAATAGGCCTGCCAATGTTTTATTTTCATTATTTCAATGTTTTCATTTTAGCAACACACACACACACACACCCCTACACACACACACACACACACACACACACACACACACACACACACACACACACACACACACACACACACACACACACAGACAGACAGTATGTTGCTGTGAAGAGGTGAGTGGGCCGAGCTCTAGAGGTGAGTGGCCCGAAGGGCCGCCAACTTCTTGTAAGATACAGGCTCTCGGCTAGCTAGGCTCTCGCTGCTGCGCGGCCGTCACTGCTGAAGCAAACTGTAACCTGATACTTTGGTGACGAAAATTGCGTAGGAGACACTCTGGGGAAAGATTTGCATAGCAAACCCACACATTACTTTTCTACAAAGTGTACATCGTGCGAATACAATAGCTTCAGGAGAAGCTGCTAGGAACATTGGGGTAAATAGGCCTGCCAATGTTTTATTTTCATTATTTCAATGTTTTCATTTTAGCAACACACACACACACACACACACACACACACACACACACACACACACACACACACACACACACACACACACACACACAGACAGTATGTTGCTGTGAAGAGGTGAGTGGGCCGAGCTCTAGAGGTGAGTGGCCCGAAGGGCCGCCAACTTCTTGTAAGATACAGGCTCTCGGCTAGCTAGGCTCTCGCTGCTGCGCGGCCGTCACTGCTGAAGCAAACTGTAACCTGATACTTTGGTGACGAAAATTGCGTAGGAGACACTCTGGGGAACTTTTCTACAAAGTGTACATCGTGCGAATACAATAGCTTCAGGAGAAGCTGCTAGGAACATTGGGGTAAAAATGCGCGATTTTTGTGCAAAAGGTGGAGTCTTTAGATGCAGTGTAAATGTGATTCTATCGCGCAGGATGCTTAAAAATACTTAAAGAGGCTCGCTGTGGGTTATGGCTGCTGAGATGGTTCTCAACCTGATTAGCTAAATGTTAACATTGTTTTCTCACTCAACAGTAAACAGACCAACATACAGTATACACAGGGTATGTTGTACACAGGGTATCTGCACATTTCTAAGTGACAATTTAAAGACTTTTTAATACCTCTAAAATGACAAATGATCAAATATTAGAGGCAGAAATTGTGAAAATACAAGCAAGCAAGCGTGAGCATGTATATCTGCTATTTTCACAATAGAACCGTGTTATACAAAATGTAATTCCTCAACTCTTTAGTGCTCGTCAGGGCTGGGGGGTCCCCAGTTAAAATATGATTCTTTTGGGGGTCGCAGCCTGAAGAGGTTGAGAACCACTGCTTTAAATGAACATGTGCAAAGTGCATTCACTCTGTGTCGCACACATTTCAACTTTGCAGCTGCTGGCAGTTGTGCTGGAAGTTTGTGTTTGGAGGAGAGATCATTACAGAACAACCTGAAAGGAGGGGGATCATTACAGATCCTGAAAGGGGTTTGGGGGGGGGGTTTGAAGCTGACCTAGTTGCAGGCGTGTTTCTTTATTCCGAGCACGAACTACAACCGTACGCTACGATCCGTACATTCCACCGAGAGCTGTGCACACATAATGAGAGGGAATGTTCAGAGGAAAACTTGCATGGCCACAATAAAGCCCCGAGTCATACTTTGCTGCACGGCGGTGTCGCGCGTTGAGAATAGCCGACCTACAAGTCCATAGGATTACACAATTGTTCCTTATAGTCCAAACTTTTTGCGGTTTTCTGTTTTCTTTTCCGTTTTGTATGGTCCTGTAATCCTGTTAATGTGAACCTTTGAGTAATATTTTTTTTTTCAAAGATCCTCATGAGGAGATGATTAAGGCTAGGCCATTATAGATATAATTATGGTGGTTATTTGCGGAAGACATCGTTTCCTTGTAGGTCTGTTATTTTCTGCGTGTGACATCGCTGTGCGACAGAGCATAAATTAGGCTTAAGAGGCCTTTGTGTGCCATCTAACAAGCTTCATAGGGCCTCTGCTCTCTAACGCTGTGTTTGGACATTCTTTCCAGGCAGTGGAAAGAGTAATGCCATATATGTACCCTAGGGCTTACATGTGTCCAGTCAGTGAATACCACAGACAGCATCAATGGCACTAATTGCTTTAGCAGTGGTTGTGTAGTAGTAGTTGTAGTAATAGTTGTAACAGTTGAACAAATCCCTTTTATGCCCATGTATGGAGATCCCTGATGTCCACATCCCTGATGTCCACATCACTGTGGCCATCAGGGCGAGGTCGCTTGTCGCCCTGAGGCATCTTACTAGTTGTAGTAATAGTAGTAATTGCGAACGTAGGTCGCAGTTTAGTAATAGTAATTGCTTCAAACGTTCGGTTGAAGCTCTGACATCACTGAGATGTCAGGGGAACAGAATCCCTTTATGCCCTTATATGGAGATCCTTGATCATGATGTCACCAAACCCATTCAGGCCGGGAACACATTTTGCTGTTTGGGAGGGGCTTACAGTACATGTACAGTATGTAGCAACATATTTGTTTTGTAGGCTAATTTCTGATTTAGCCCTATTCTATAGGTTAGGCCTAAATGGGTTAAGCCCATAATATCTAAGAGGACTTCATATGGGAATGCCCATATATGGAGGCCACATACCACACTAACAGAACCCAAATATGGCCAAGACCGATGGCCAAGACAGCCCATATCTGTGTGGCTGGTTCTACAGACAGGGATCTCCATATATGGGCATAAAAGGGATCGTATGTATGATGTCAGTGTCATAGACGTCATAGGACTTTCAAATAACGAACAATCTGGCTAACCGACGTCAAAGAAAAGGGAACGCCATCTCGGTCTGTTCCTCTTCCTTTGAGGAGCGTAAGCTATCAGAGGCTGTCTTGAGAGAATACATAACGAATAACTGAGTAAGCATGTTTGGGGTCTCACAGCATATCTCCATATAAATGGATCTCCATATAAGGGTATCAGGGGTCTCCATATATGGGTAACTGGTCCGATATACATCACTGCCCAGATGGCCAAGACATGTGAGGTCGCTTGTCGCGTCTTACTTTTAGTAATAGTAATAGTAGTAGTAATAGTAGTAAAGAATGGATGGAGTAATACCTTCTGTAGATCCTGTCAGTCAGATTTCTTCCAGGAGGTTGTGATACTCCGCAGCTTCTGGACTGGTAGGTACATGTCTGCAGGGTTAAGGGTTGGTGTCAGAGGTTTCAGTGCCTCTACAGAATAAGTATAAGAGCACTGCATAGGATGAATCAAACAACCCTGTCAAAGTTGTTTAGTGCAGTATCAGACTTTTATATTTATATACAAGGACCCAGGATACATTAATATATATTTAGCGGTGGACCCCATCTGAAGGACAATGCGACACATTGTGACTGTGAGCATCAGTTATTTTAAGCTTTTTTTCATGAGTTCTTTATACATAACCGCCCCCTTCGGGGGTGGTCCTGATTATAATGGAAGCTTAAACAAACCATCCCAGAACCTTCTATCCTTCCTTCACTGGGCTCTGTTCCAGTTAGTGTAGCACAGTGGTAACTTGTCAAAGTTTTTAATTTCAAGGACCCCCATAACTCTGAGAGTGTACAAATGGAACCAAATGGACCCGTTCCATTTGTACACTTGGAACAATTGGAACCCCCTCAAGAAACCACGAGGGTACCTGGACCCACTGCTGTAGCAGAGTGTTTCCAGTGAGTCAACATGCACACAGCACAATATCAGCATCCTTACTCTGTTTGACCAGAATGGACCAGAGAGCCTTAATTAGTATGATTGGTAAGACCTGTGAAGGAGAAGAAGCCCAATTTCTTTGTGCATAGAGCCTATAGTAGCTATGGTGGTAGTAGTAGTAGTCCTAGTAGTAGTGTAATAGTACTTAGTAGCAATATTAATAGTGGTAGCAGTAGTAGCACTAGTAATAGTAGAGTAGAAGAGGCGAGTATGCTTTTCTATTTAAAGACATATAGATACAGTTGTCTCCATGCAGATCCAGTAAGCTCTCTCTCTCTCTCTCTCTCTCTCTCTCTCTCTCTCTAATGCAGAGCATGGTGAAAGCCCAGGAGGGCTCAGCCTGCTGCAGGTTATATAACATGACCTTTGCCATGCTGTCAAACACAAACAAGTTTCAATTTAATTTTCAATTTCCCAGCAAGAATACTTGTTTTTCTATAGCTACAACCCCCCGGCCACTTAAATGTAAACAAAACAGCGCTCTACTCTCTCTCACACTCTCACAAACATAGGAAGCACATGAACCTAAACCAACGGTTGTAAGGCAGAGTTCCAACAACAAAGCGTGTGGAGGGGAAAAATCATTAACATAGCTGGGATACCTTGAAATTAGCTGGTGTCTGGTGAATAGTAATCCAAGCATCATGTCTGTCTCTCTCGGTTGCTGCATGTATTCCTTCTGTCAAAACTAGCAGGACTGAGCCACTTCTAACACAGCAGACATGCCCAGACATGTAACATTGATGCAGAAATACACAAGGCAGAGGCAGCATGCATGGTGTAAAAAGTGCACACACACACACACACACACACACACACACACACACACACACAGGGGTGAGCTATATGTTCCATAGTAGGGTTTGTGCCTGTTAAGTTAATTCATGTTCATTATTCTTTTATTTTCTGGAGAGCTATATACTTTCATATAAAAGTTAACATTAGAGCACGATTTAATTTGGTTCAGGACAGGTTACAGGCTTAGAATGGGGCAGTTTACATTCGTAAAGTACAATCTTTGTAAGGATTCATGTTCAATTTATACTGTCATGTCATAGCTTATGACAAAAACAATGCATTTTCAACTGAGTAAAAAAGTGTTGTTTATTCACTTTTTTTTCTAAGGGTAAACCTATACATTAGCCTTCACCGTGCAGCCTGGAGAAACATGAAACAGATAAAAGAGTAGAGTTGTGTGTGAGAGCAAAGCTCAGTATAGGCGAGCCGCCAGCGGGAAATACTCTGCATTAGTAATAAGCAGGAGTGCGAGAGGCGTGCGGGGTGGCAGTGCTAAAAGAGGGCGATCAGTTAAAGTAGGTAGGAAGATACACAACACAACCCACGACCACCAAGGTCTCCCATTCAGAGAGAAGACTGGACTCTGTTGTAGTGTGGTGTGGTTCACAATAAGAGTTAGAGACGGAGACAGAGAGAGAGAGAGAGAGAGAGAGAGAGAGAGAGAGAGAGAGACCGACAGACAGAGACCGATAGAGAGAGATGGGTGAGGGTAGCAGGGGGACACAGCGAACTGAGCGTAACCAAGTAGTGAGCAGCGAGTAAATATCTTGTCGCACGACGGTGCAGCGTGCCAAAAATGGCAGACCTACAAGTGCACGAGTTGCGCGCCTTATACTATGGTTGTTGCTCTGCTATTTTCGGCACACAACACTGTTTAAGGACGAGAGAGAGGGAAAGTAATAAGAGATAAGAGAGAGAGAGAGTGTGTATGTGTGAGAGAGAAAGACAAGGGGTGGTGGTGGTGGGGAGGGGGTGGGACTTGCACACACACTCCCACAGTATGCAGGGAGAATGTGAAAGCGCCTGCTGCCATGGTAACAAGGCAGCTTCCCAGCCTCCACTAGTCTCTCCATTAAGAAAGATGGGTGGCTCCGAGTGCAGCGGTGTAGCATGACACCCTAACAGGACCTATTGAGAGCTGGCCAGTTAATGACAGAAGGCCAAAGGCCAACGAATCCGCTGCCAGGCGCTCGCAGCCGCTTGCTTGACTTGCGCCTCTATTATTTGCGGAGGTATGACTTAGGGGTGAAGCGGTTAGATATCGAACTAAACAATTGAATCGGTTGTTGAAAATAATCTCTAATCGATTTAACCAAAAAGCTCACAACTCTTCGCAACGTGTTATGAGCTTGTAGATGTGCTGTTTTCACACACTACAAAAAATATATTCTAATTTTGCGTGTTGATATAGTCTACAAAAATGTAACAAATTATTGAAGAAAAGTTGCTGCCAGACTTTTCGAATAAAGACAAGGGAAATAATCGTTAGTTGTGCCCTAATATGATTTGAGCTAAATGCATGCATGTCGAATCCATGGACACCACACCTATTAATGCCTGGCCTGGAACCAGTGAACATGTGATGGACGATAATTGTTATTGAATTCTGGGCCCTAATTGCCGTGCAGCAATAGTCCGCTAAGCTGCCCGGGAGCTCAAAGTGACCTTGAACAGAGCGCCCCTGGCTTTAACCTGCAAATATCAGCAGCTCTGACTCCTGATGAGCAGGCCAACAACCCTGTTCTGTTCCTTTATTGCTGTTGGGCAGAAACCTTTCATCTCCATATTTTAACATTTTGTGTTTTTTCGTAAATACTGTAATCACCTACTTGATCACCCAGCCTAAAGCGTCACACAAAAGTAACAACGGTAGCAGACGTGCAAAGCGACTGTTCCTTTACGTATTTACGGAAAGTAACAGTTTTAGACATAATGAGGTTTCCAACTGACGGAGACCAGGGTTAATGTGGTTACTGGTAGAAAAACAAAATGCAATTTAAAAAAATAGCAGGTCTACAAGTTCACAGCCACTCACGCAACGCGTTGCATGCTTTACGATCGGCTATTTCGGAATAGCCGCAGTATAAAATTGGGGTGATGTGGTCGAAACTAAACTAACTTTAAGTCCTGTTAGATGACATCAGGAATCTCCATGGTGAAGTCAGAGTGTGATGTCAGAGCTGCAAACCCATTCTGTTAGAGTGGTTCCCCTGACACTCAGTGATGTCACCTGTGATGTCACAGTGATGTGTCTTGGGGAACCACAGTGTCAGGCGTTATAGACAGAGATTCGGTCAAGCTGTGACTGTTCACATACTAAACTGCGACTTATGGTCGCAATCAAACTTAGTAATCAAACATAAGACATGACAGACAACAAGTAGTATAGTAGCAACACATTTTGCAGTGAGGACCACCTGGAACCCTACCCCCCCAAGGACCCCTGCTGGGGTTCCCCTGACCCCATTTTGAGAACCACATGCATACTGTACAGTAGTACATTGTAGGTGTTGTGAGCAAAGCATCCACCTCTCTCGGTGTCCACCGCATACCATCATCATGTCTTCACAGACTCATTATTTTTGTTGCTTCAAAGGGTAATTCTTTTCTCCCGGTGGACCTCTGCGCAGCTCTGGCTCTGATGATGTCGACGTTGCCGAGGTTCAAAACCTCCAGAATGTTCTTTGTTGTGGGTGGCTGCTTGTACACTGTGTGATTTATGGATGACTCCTGTGGTTGCGGGGCGGCCGACCAACTGCTGTTTAATGTCAGACGTGACAGATTGTTTCTGTGTCATTCGCTCGAGTCAAGACAAATTAAAACTCAAAATATTAAATGGGTGAATGAAGGTAAAACACTGGCTGAAACCAAAGATGCAAACACTAATTTGTTATGTGAGTTTTAAAATGTCATTGCTTTTATGGCTATAATTTAGGAATGTTATTGCGTTTGTATTTGTTTAGATTAGAGCTTCTTGCATGTGCTTATTGTAATTGGAGTATTATTATTATTTATTTTTTTAACTAGGTAGATATTTGTATAGAAAAGCTTAGGGACAGGGTCTGGAAACCCTACATACAATGCAATGTTGTTGTTGTTTTCTTTTAATATATATAACTTGATACAATTCTTTTTTATTTTATTTTGTATTGTCAAACTGTCAAAAATTAAAATAAATAAATGGATGGATGGATGGATGAATGGAGTGCTCACAAAAGTCAGAGTAGATGTTATAATGACACCAAACATATGTGAAAGTGATATATCCATATACTGTATGTATTGTGTATGTACTACTATGTACAATACAGCAGGACTCACATATAGCCCAAAATGACAATAATGTAGATCAGGGGTGCCCAAAAGGTAGATTGTGATCTACCAGTAGATCACAAAGGCTGTGCAGGTAGGCCACTGACTATTTAAGTGTGTCTGTCGAAATCAAAATCCCCCTCAGGCCCTCAGGTCATTTTCTTTTGCGTGGGTAGATCATGTTGAGCTGGTCATTTTAAAAGTAGCTTAAGTCAGAAAGGTGTGGACACCCCTGATGTGGGTGCAGCTAGATCCTTGCTTTCCTTTGATATAAGACTTAAGCCTGCTAGACAGACATATCATCCTGCTTCTATCAAAGTCACAGTCCAGGCGTAACAGAGATGTATGTTCTTTAACAGAATGTACCATTTAAGGGACTTTGATGATCACTTTGATTAACGTGCGTAGTCTGTGTACAGCTTTGCACGAAGACCCAACTTCTGTAGGGGGAAAAAGGAAACACAAATTGCACCCTCTCACTCAGAGTGTCTCCAATGCCAAGACACTCTCTCTCTCTTTCTCTGTTCAGCTGAAAATAGCATACCGCCGGCTCATGTACGTCATCCCCAGATTGTAGTTTAGGCAGCCGGAAGAACGAGTGGGAGTGTTTCAAAGAGGAAACAATCGCAGCTAAAGGAACTCTGAAGATTTCATTGTTTGTACGGGAACCAGATATACATCTGAATAAGTGATAATACACGTTTACACGTTTGGGGTGTGGTCGCACACAAGGACATAAAAAAAAATGGCAAAGCTTTACAAGAAGTGTAAATACATATAGTGAGTCGTCTATGAAATCAGAAATAGAAAATGGAGATCGGATGTTTTTGAGGTTTACTCCCTAGTGTTAATTTGTAACTCTGAGAATGTATAAATGTAACATTTAGACGGTACACTCTCATTGTTAAATTAAAAGATATAAATGTATGTAATTAGAAGAACATGTTGCTGGGTAGACAGATCTTTAATAATCCAAAGTGAAATTCAGTAAACACAGAATGTACTGTGTAAATAACCTCTGACCTTATAGTAGCCTACAATGTATAAGTGATGGAATCAAAGTTTTGAAGTAACCTAATTGAACTCCAGTCCTTATATATGTTGGATACATAATTATGTGGAAAGCAAAACCATTGCCCTATATGACATCAGCAATGTGCAGACCATCTTTTTATTATATTTGATTTGCAAACATGCCCAGAGAAAGATACTGTATTTATTGCAAGCAGAAACAGCAGCGGCCACCTATACACCAAAACCTGGACTCTATGTTCATTGCAGTTCTATTAACAACTTAAACCTTATAGATTCTTTGTCGACCAGAGTCCCTATGCTAGGCCTCTCTACACCAAAATCTCTTCGAAAATAACCAATCTACAAGCTGAAAACATAGCACATGTAGATGGGCTATTTTCACCGAATGTTCACAGGACAGACAGTGACGCTATAGGGTGCATGTGGTTAACTTGTTGTTTGGGTCCTGTAGCTGTGACTTGAACTTAAGTATGAAACACAACTGTAGTGCACCGTACAATATAAGAATTCCACTGGAGTGTTTTTCAATGGTTTAGTGACGCAATTGCCTTCCAAACCCCCCACCCACCCACTCTCTCTCTAACTCACTCACTCACACTCACACACACACACACACACACACACACACACACACACACACACACACACACACACACACACAGCTGGCGCAGAATCATATCCCACCATTCGACCTCCCTGACTGCACTCAGTTTCCCTCTCGGTTTTCCTCCTGCCCGTCTGAGAAATATTCAAACTGAGTGGACCGCACGCTTTCCATTAAAACAAGAAGAATTCCCTCTGACCTCAATGAACTCATGTTTTCACTGGTTTCAGTAACACAGGCAGACAGTAGAGGGCAGTATATGGGCTTGCTTCCACATCATAAAGATAGCTGCCCAGAGGTGGAACAGTAGAATGGATCTACACTACAGCAAGCACACACACACATACGCGCAGGCACGCACGCACACACACCAGTCATACCATAAAATCACGTTCAGCTTTAAAACCTGCAGTCTTCAAAGAAATGGAGCTGCTTAGTGTGTGTGTGTGTGTGTGTGTGTGTTGTGTGCGACTGTGTGTCTCTCTCTCTCCTCATGCATGCGGTGGTAGAACGTACCAGGGCTGTGTTGTGGGTGATTTGTTTGGTAAACAATGAGCCTGTTGCTGGGCAGATCTCTCCCAGAGGCTCTGTGGTTCCATTCAGCAGCGCAGCGGTGGAACAGCGGCCGTGCCCCAGTGCCACTGAGCCAACCAATGACACAGCCTGAGCAGAATGGAAAACTGTTCTCACAACGTCTACATTTGAGAGAGAGAGAGACACAGACAGACAGACAGACAGACAGACAGACAGACAGACAGACAGACAGACAGACAGACAGACAGACAGACAGACAGACACACACACACACACACACACACACAGGTGGAAACCTCACATGTCCAAAACTGTTACATTTTCAAATTCAAACATAGCAAAAGCAGCAGATCTACAAGCTCGAAGCGCGGCGTGAATGGATCTGCTACCTTTGATGCTTTTGTGTGATGCTGTAGTAGTATGTTCACAAGTAGGGCTTTTTTAATTTATTAGGGAGGAAAAATCAAAAAGTTAGAATATGGAGATACAAGGTTTTTGGCTGACAGCAGCGATATACTCACTGTACCTCCCTCTGGTCCTCCCATTCATTTCTCCTGCTGCTCCTACGCTGTGTGAGCAATGAGCATGCATCCATCGCTTCTTCCTGCTCCCCCTGTCTGAGACATGACCAATGGAAGACCAGCCTAGATAGATACTCACACACGCATGAACTGCAGCCACATCACAGTGTGGATCATCGGTTTAATTACTTTCAATTGTTCCAAAATACATCTATCTACAAGCTCACAGCTTGTAGATATGCTATTTTTCAAGTAGCTGAACTATGAACCCATTTTGAACCTTATCTTCACATAATTGGTACAAGTGTCATAAAGATGGAACAATTTCTGTTTTTTTTTTTTTAAACATCTGTTTATTCATGTTTTTCATTTTTTTAAAGCATATCGTCCGTACAAGAATACAAAGAACAATCGGGTAGACAAAACAATTGGACCACATGACTAAGTTGAAAAACCCATATACCAGTACAATAGTTGCAGTTACATACAAACAATAACGGAACAATTTCTGTTTACTCACTCTGCACAATTCAGAATCCTGCCTACCAATGATATCATCGATGAGGATTCTAAGCAAATAGAAACTACAGACTTTTTCTTCCTGGAAAGTTAGCATACTGAAATAGAAGCAATTGCATTGATACAATTTTTTTTTTTTTTTTTAAGTTTGAAATATTGTATTTAGATGGCCAAACCTGCCAACAACTGCATGATATCACTGGTAGGCAGGTATCGGAATTGTCCACAGCCCTCCTCTGAGACCGGCGAGTAGACATCTTATACTGAGCATTAGTGAGGACCAATTATACGAAGACTAAATGAGGTTGACAATGAGTGAAGTGCTCCTTGTCTTCATTTAAATACAGGACAGACCCTTTGCAATGTGTTTAAAATTCTTTACTGACTGAGATGGATGGTAGGAAAGCTGAGAGACAGACAGTGTCGAGAGACAAACAGTGGGACAGCTGGGAGTGCGACAGTGTAGAGAGACAGACCGTAGGAGAGATTAGAGAGCGAGATAATGTATGGGGGTCACAGGAGAGGAGTGGAGTGATTTGTTCCTAGGTCAGCAGGTGTATGATGTTTGTCTCTCAAACTATGCAACAAACGTCATCTATCTTTCTATATATCACTGGTTCTCCGGGGACTAACAGAGGTCCTTGGGGGGGTTACCAGCAAAATGATTTGGAACCATTGATCGTTAAGGTGTGAAATTAACGCTTTACAGGACTTTACAGTATAGAGGGGTCCCAGTGATACAAAGATGAATATCAAACTGGGGTCCTTGAAATGAAAATGCTCTATGGATCATAGATTCTTCAGAGCCTCTCGTACCCGCTACTCTATATCGTTGCTGTCGGGCAGAAACCTTGCATCTCCAAGCCATTTCTCCATACTTCGTAAATTGACGCCCTACTTCGTCATATACAAGTATGACACAAAAGTAGTGAAAATAGCAGATCTACAAGCTTGGCTATTGTCACTATTGTACTTTTGTATTTTTTATTTAAAAAAAGAACATATTGGACATACAAGGTTTCCACCCGACAGTGACGATATATGACAGGAGGATTTATGAAGGAGGAAAAGAGAACTCCAGCCCAGGACACTTACTATAGTGGAAAATGTGTTTATTCATTATTTATTGCCATACTAAATCAAAAGAGTGCAGTGCTGGCAGAATGTCCATACCCAGTTGAACTGGCTAATAAATAAAAATACATCCACGCCTGGAGAGGCAGCCAGCTGTGTCCAGGGTGCAATTCACTACATCCAACTTACTCCTCTGATTAATTAGCTGTGTGTGTGTGTGTGTGTGTGTGTGTGTACACACACACAATACATGGGTCAAATGTACACTATACCAGTGGTCCTCAACCTTTTCAGGCCGCCCGCGACCCGCAAAATAATCATATTTGAACTGGGGACCACCTCCCCACGAGCACTAAGAGTTGAGGAATTACAAAATGTACACTGTTCTATTGCGAAGTAGATTGGCTATTTTCACAATTTCTGCCTCTAATATTGACAATTTGGCCAATGCTTAATTTTTAATTTTAGAGGTATTACAAAAGTCCTAAAATTGTCACTTTAGAAATGTGCATATACCGTCTATACACTTAGACTTTGTTGGTTTGTTTACTGTTGAGTGAGAAAACAACATTGCACATTAGGTTAATCATCTGGTAGCCTCGGAAACCCAGGCTTCTTTTGGCGATCGGAAGAAAAAGAAGCCTGGGCGATCGCGTTATGATCACTGTTGTAGGAAGTGTAGAATTTCCCTAACCAATCAGAGTGCAGAGAGCGTCGCACCGAATGTGTTGACGTCATGACGCAGCAGCGTTCTCTGCGCTGAGCAGAGGAGCAGAGGGGGGTGGGGGGAGGAGAACACATGCTATTGGCCAGAGACTCGCGGAGAGATTCGCCGCGCCCGCCCATCTGCCTACACAAACTGTCCGCGTTAGCTCATAGTGATCATCTGGGGACCCCTCAAAATAATTTGGGGACCCCCCTGGGTCCTGACCCACAGGTTGAGACCACTGCACTATACTACTATACTTGGGTCAAATGTCCAACACAATTATAGTACAATTTGAGAAATAGATGTCGGACAATTTTCCTGGTCCTCATGAGAGAAATGGATCTTTTATGGTTAAATAGATGTTTTTAGGAAAATACTTTATTTAATTTAATTTTACCCTTTAACTTGTTGTATGCCAAGAATTGTCAAATGTTTAATTATGTAATTATCATGTATATGTTCTTATACTTAAAGGGGAAGACCACCCATTTTCAATATTGAAATATGTCATTAATATACCTTAGAGGAGTTGTGTGGAAATAGAAAAAAAGTTCCACCTCTTCTGTGTTGCCTAGAACTGGAGGATTGATTTGGGGGTTTGTATTGTAATGTACAATGTGTGATGTCATCAAGTTGTACTTTACAATACAAACCCCATAATCAATCCTCCAGTTCTAGGCAACACAGAAGAGAGGGAACTTTTGTTTAATTTCCACACAACTCCTCTAAGGTATATTAATGACACAGTTCAATATTGAAAATGGGTGGTCTTCCCCTTTAAAGGTGATACACCATGCATTTAAAAAGTATTTATGTCATATTGTTTAAGTCCCAAAAACGTTTTTCAAAAGGTTTGAGGCTAAATTACCACTCCTGAATAGAGAGCCTCTCTCATTTTTGAATGGCTCTCAGAGCATTTCAGCTGCAGTACCACCTTTGGCCTGAACTGCGCCACCCCTCAAAATCTTTTTGAAAAAAAAAAATATTTTTTTGAAAAAAAAAAAAATCTTTTGAAAAAAAAATATTTTTTTGGAAAAAAAAAAAAAAAAAACGGCCGATGATGACGTCACAATCGGCAGCAAATCTGGACAGCCTGTTTTAAGAACCCGTGGGATACTTTTAACCTTTGCCTTCTCAAAACCAGAGAAAGACACAACGGTCAGAAATGGGACTTTGTGAAGATAGAAGGTGATAGTGGGACCCCAAAAAAAGGTTTTAAAATAGGAAAAGTGAAATTTCATGGTGTATCACCTTTAAGACCATTTTTCAAATATATATATTTTTTTACATATTTTCAAATAGCCAATTTTACATCGAGGTGCCCAGGAAGTTTTGGTGCCTCCGACACTGGTGTAAAACTAGCTCACATAGTAACTACTAACTAACACGAAAATGTTTTAAAGATTTCATGTATGAACCTCAAAGTATAATACGAGTGTGCGCGTATGTGTGTGTATGTGTGTGTGTGTGTGTGTGTGGTGCTGCTCTCATCCCCCTAGGGTTCGTCTGTGATAGGAGCAGGCCTGTCAACTCTCCTGGATTTCCCAGGAGTCTCCTGGATTTTGAACCCCTCTCCTGGGAGTCTCCTGGATTGGCAAATCTCCTGGATTTCTCCTGGATTTTGTATCAAACTCCCAAAATTCACCAGAACACAGGAAATGACATCTACTATGTTAAAATTTTTCTGGGGGAGGACCCCCAGACCCCCCGCTTTAGGGGTGGGGGCAATGCATGCAAGAAAGATCATATAGATATTCACTTAAGTAATGACTTAAAGATGAGAAATCATTATTAAAGATGTCCTTTTGCTTCAGTCATCAAATCTGTACAACAACATTTGGCATTTTAAGGCTGAAATTGTACCCATGCTAGTAAAGTAAGCCTGATAAATGTATCAAACATGCACAAAATTCAACAGAACACAGGAAAAAATATCTATTAATACGTTTTGGGGAGAGGACCCCCCAGACCCCGGTTGGGGAGTTCCGCGCGCCCCCCAAAAATAAATCTCCTGGATTCTGACAGTCCAATGTTGACAACATTGGATAGGAGAGCAGATCAAGTTCTCCTCTCAGCAAAGTCAACAAGGCTTCTCTTCATCAACAAGCCTCTTGACTGTGGCAGATAACTACTGCCTCTTCTCCACACACATACCGTATCTAACAGGCACATCACATAGCCTACAGGGCTGCAACAGTTCATCCAAATAATCCATTTTAATAAAATCATCCATTTTGGTGGAAGAAATCTTCAGAAAATAGCAGATCTACAAGCTCATGACGTGAGCTTGTGGATCGTCTGTTTTAGCTATTGTTGCACACCGTTGTTCAACAAAGTATAAAATAGGCCTTAAGTGGTTAATCAGACTAATCCATTTGGTAGTTGATAAAAAAAACACAAATTGTCAATTTTATTGATTTCTCAACTATGATACGTTGTCATGGGGCTTTCAAGACTTCAAAGTGTCTCGACTCTCGCCTGTAGAGAGACGTGATTGATTGATAGAATACTTTACAGTAAAACCCTTGGGCTAAAAGGATAACACAAAAAGGTCCCGAGGACTTGTTTCCATTGTGGTCCAAAGCATCTCTGAGTGAAAACAAATGTTTTCAGCTGTTTCATTTATGTACCGGTAATTGCGACCGAAGGTCGCATATACCCTGAAAAACCGTGTCGCTTGAGTGACCTTCCTTCCGTAACCTTCCTTCTGTAACCTTCCTTCTGTACGGGAGTGATGTCAGTGTGATGTCAGCGAGTTGTGACATCACTTCCTGTACGGGGCGGCTACACGAAATGTGGATAACACTATATATGGAGATAGTCCAGTCCAATGGACTGGACTATCTCCATATATAGTGTTCTCCACATCTCCATGTTTAGGCCCTATCGCTCACACCCTAGGTGGGGTTGGCGATAGGGCCTTTCTGTGTGGAGTTTGCATGTTCTCCCAGTGTCTCCTACGGTTGATACGCTCACAAAAACATGAACAAATTCCCCCCAGAATGACAACAACTGGAATCGTCAGAGATACGCTGTGGTTGGCCAGATAGTCAAGAATTGGCGCAAGGGCGAGGTCGCATGTCACCCTGAGGTCGCTCGCATTCCACCCTCAGGTGTCTTACTAGTATACTCTCACTGTTTTGTTTGGAGTGTGTAGGTTCCTATAAATTAATCCCTAGTCAGCGCATTACTTTTGTATATTGTTCTGTTTTTTGAGCAGTGCTCGCGGAACAGGAGCTAATCTCCAACATCTGGCTTTGTCCGGTCAAAAACTGGTGGGAAAAAAAAACATGTTAAAAAATGTCCGGGGCTTAAGTAAACTGAAGCGTGGCCTACATCTGGCCTATATACGGCCTCCATCTTGGCAAAAACGTCTCAAAGTTTGTTGTACGCCCAGGGTCCCATTGGCCAAGCTTCGCACGACGCGCTGTGATTTGCTAGAAGGACGCTTGATGAAACTAGAAATGCAGTTCCTGAAGAAACAGCGTAGGCTCACTGAAAACACGCACAAAGCAGATTATGGGCAGTACAAAATGTACACATCTGAATTCTGTGGCAACATGCACAGGTGCATACCATTTGTATTACCATGGATTGTGGACTAGTTTTAAGTGCCACAAAATGTGGATGGCAGTAATATAAATGATAAGACAAAATTCATTTCCCATAGGAATTCACTGGGAAACACTTTTCCCAAAGTATAACAATTGGAAATGAGAAAAATACAGAGATAACTGCCTAAAGCTGAACAAGTTGAAGTTTGAATTTGTACCTCAAAAACAAAAGACTAGTTTTAGGTGCCAAAAGATTTGGATAGGACAACTTAAATGTGCTCGCTAAAGCACTCAAAAATAGCATCGCTCACTTCACACTAGGTGTGATTTATTATAAAATGTCACAAGCCACATGCTGTGGCTTTCACCTCACAACACTGTGTCCATGTCATCCATCCAATCTACTAGACTAGACCGCCCGGGGACCCACAGGGGTCCTTGGAAGTGTTCCAGGGGCACCCCCAGCTAAAGTATTGATAGTTAGGAAACAAAATGACCCTTTACAGTTCTGAAAACTCTTAGTGAACTGTATACCCATTTGTACACTGGCCAAATGTCCGTGGACAATGCATATCAAACTACGGGTCCGCAAAGTTAAAAGGTTTGACAACCACTGCACTAAGACTTGTCACAATGACAGAGGCCATTAACGAGTATTGAAGGCATGTTTTTCTCAGCCTGGACCTCTCCACTCCGGCCGTTTCTGGGGCGGGCTCTTTTTTTTAGGGCTTGGTGAATGGTGTGGTGTTAGCCTTGACAGAACTACTACGTTCTTTACTTCAGAGATTCCCTCATAGGACCTTTACAGGCCTGTAAGGGTCGCATTTGATATCCCCTACAGGAACCCTAAGGGGTCCCTGGACCCCACTATGAAAACCACTGCTTGCTTTACTTCATCCCACCAGCAGATGTTCAGGGTGCTCCCGATGCAGCTGTTTGTAGACGTTGTGTGAAGTTGGTTAGTTTTGACGATGTCCTGAGAGAAAGCAACACCCCCCCTGGAGTCATAACGAGCTCTCCTCTTCTTGAGTTACACGTTAATAAAATTACATGAAGTTCTATACAGCGCTGTTTCTAAAACAGTGGGTCGCGACCCACTTGTGGGTCACAGACCAATCTTTATGGGTCACGGCTCGAGTAAAAATCCCATTTTCTTTTCCTACCAAAAATGTAATATATATTTAAAAAGTTGTACTCCATTGCAGTACATGTGGACGGGAGCCACGGGAACGGCAGCCATACCAAAAAATTGATATTATTATAAACCTGCCTGAACTCCAGATGGAAGTGCACCCATCTGTAACCAAGTGCTGATGCCTTAGCGATGGGTAGTTAAGTCTCTGCTTCCACCCACGCGTGTCTGGTCCTCTGTGAAGCCCCGTGGTGGCAGGGAGAGGTATTATTCCACTGATGCACGGTGGGGACGTTGGATGGAGGAGGAGGAGGGGGGGGGGGGGGGGGGGGGGGGGGGGGGCTCTGCATAATCTGAGGACCATCTGTGGCTGTCAGCTGAAGCTGCCACTTAGTGGGCTCTAACACAATCGCCAGTGTCAACACTTCCCAGCCCTGGGAGCTCAGACACCAGCCTCCCTCCACCTCCTCTAGACAACAGGTCCTCCTGCACACAGGGGCAATAAGTCTGTCTAGGGATGTAATGGGACAATATGAAAATGTCATATCACGATTATTGTGACAAAGGAAATCGCAATTTACGATATTATCGCGATAATCAAAATCCATTATCCTGGGGCGGAACGTTTGCCAAAAAAATAGCAGATCTACAAGCTCACAACACGTCGCACTGTAGATCGGCTATTTTTTGGCAAAGATATTTGATAGAGTGAAAAAAAAGACATCAAGTACGTATATTACAATACCTTTTAGACTAGAGGGTTTAAGTGGTACCGGATTACAGCTCGGCAAATAAAAGATGAATTGATCCCAGTGCATGATGGAGGACGATATCACGATAAATTAAATCTCCACGATACGATTATCGTGAGTGATTTTTATCACGATAAACAAAAATATCGCTTATCGTCCCATCCCCAAGTCTGTCCAGGTTCATTCTATTCCAGCTGGGAAGATCATAGGGGATTTTCGCAGGGCGCTCTCTAAAGCAGTGGGTTTGAACCCTTTTCATATAAAGGTCCATTATTTATTCGACATTAGAGCAACAGACGACCATTTGATGAGATTTTGCCTCTCAAGCCCAAGTATTTTTAATTTTTTTGTCATTGTATAAGATTTTGTCCACAATTCCATGCTGTATTGATGTGGTACCATAGGAGATAATAGACCAACGTTGATCAAACTTCTTCTACATTCTCTAATTGTGTAGACTTTTTGTAAATTAAGTAAGGCTACTTACTAATGCAGATGTTTAACAATAATTAGTCTTTTTATTTGATCCTGTATTCTCTGTATGTTTTGGGTGATCATTCCGTTTATTGCAAATTTGTATTTGATGGATTGTACTAGAGGAAGCTATCACTTGTCTGTATTATACCAACTTTGATTTTAATGCTTCAATGGAAAATCCAATAAGTAAAAAACAACAAAAAGATTTAAAAAAATAAAGATTTACGGTTGAGAGCGTAAAATGAAACTAAATGGGGCCCATAAGGGTCCATATGAGTTAAAGATCTATACTTTGGTTATCAACTCTCCATCATTTAGCTGGGGAGTGGGGACCACCTGGAACCCCCTCAAGGACTACTAGTGGTCCTTGGTATGGACCACAGGTTGTGTAACTGGGTTTAGGGATCTCTTCTCTTAGTTAGTGGCCTATTCTGAAGCTCAATTTATAATTTGTTGTCCAACTGTGTGGCGTGCCGGAAAAAGACGATCTATGAGCTCGCAACTGCGACACGTTGTGAGCTTATAGATCTGCTATTTTCAAATTGCAAAGCCGACAGCATGCATTGGTCATTAGACATGGCACTATCGCCATGATCTGATCCTCCAATGATCACAGAAACCTAGATCATTAGATTTTACCTTGAAATACCTGGTAGAGGAACTCAAGGTCATATTCCACACATAATCAACTAAATGTCCAAAATATACATGTATTTGTCAGATAATGTGCTTATGTGCAAGACGGGTGAAGCATGATCTATTTAATAAGTCACCTCAGAAAAACTAAACAAAATCCTGCATCTCACAATATAGGTTAATGTTGGTACATTCAAATGACAGAATGTTTATTTCAAGTCATAAACAATAAAACGATTTCAAAAGAATGAATCAACTCAACCGGTAAATGAGTAAAATAAATAACTGGTAACCCTTCTAACATTGTTAAAATTTAACATCACTTTAGGAGCAAGGGTCGACCACCAGGAGGAGCCAAACTCATTGTATATGGCCTGTGTGTATAGTCTGTATAGATAGATAGATACCTTTATTATCCCAAGGGGGAAATTACCATATACACAGGCCTCTCTGCACATTTGGGTGGTTTTATACCATTGGTTCTAGAAGTAGGGGTCATTTAGGGGGTTCCCTGCTAAATTAGTTAATATAACATCAAAGTCACTTCAATCACTCTAACCCCATATACGTTGGCTACTTGAAAATAGCTGATCTACAAACTCGACCTGCCTCTTTCAAAAAAGAAAAAAAAAAGTGGAATATTTCTGATTTAAAATAACCGTGTCTGTGGTCAAATACATATCATTTTGGGGAGTCCTTGACATGAAGAAGTATGTGCTTACACACTCATGAAGTATAGTGACAAATTAGTTCCTTTCTCAGATTGTTTATTTTAACCGGAATAAAGCAAAGTTCCAGCATAACTTCCAACAACATGAGTGAGTGAAGTGGAAAATGACTGATCTCATGCACTCAAATGTGAATGTTTTTTCCCCCACTGTCAGTTCCCAGCTAAACACTCTTCCCAAGAAGTCATCCAGGGAACAGTCTAGTTTTTCATCCCCAACTTTACAGGTTATGAGTGTGATTCCTTATTTTGGTCATTTTCCTTGACAATTAATAATTATCAAGCACTTAAGTTTTATGCCACCCACATGACTCATCCCATAAGAGATTGCAAGACACATTGTTAATAATACTGCCGTTTAAAAAATGAGCAGTAAGTGGGGGCCTGATAGTGGAAAGAATCCTACATTACCCAAACAGGGTATAAAATACATATTTCAGAGCAGATCTGTAGTGGTGTTTCCTTTAAAGGATTACCCTTAATTTAAGAGTTTAAGTGTTTTTTTTGCAGTTTAAAAAAGATATCACATTTCCAAATGTCTTCTGGACCATGTGTGAATTAGAAATGTAAAACAGTTGAATGAATTCGACTTAAGACTTAAAAAAAGAGCACATGAAGCACATGAGCACAAAGACATTCTTTAGGCCAAGGCATGGTATGGCACAGTGTGGTATTTTACCATACGTTATGGCCAAAAAGATCTTGAGGCTAAAGAAAAGTAAAGCCATAATATAACTTTTCATGGCCTGGCCAACCTCTAATATTTTGTAATCTATTAATTTACCAATGATTAAAGAAACAGAATGCTGTTTTAAGATGATTCTCACATACTGTATCAACAGAAATGACAACAATGTCAGATCTATTTTGAAAATGTATGGCTCCATATCCACCATACCCTGCAGTCCTCAAATGACGCCCTTGATTTAGATCAGTGGTATCAACCCGTTCAGCGACCCCCCAAAATAATCATCATATTTGAACAGGGGACCCCCTACCCTGATAAGCACTTGGAATGGTAGGGGTTGAAGGCCGGACTACACCAGAGTTTTTCACGCGCATCAGTGAGTAATCCGTATGCGGGGAGTGAGTGCGTCTGCGAGTTTGGAAAGATCCAAAGTATATCAATTCAGCCAGCTACACCAGGCGTATGGATAGCGCAAGCCCCGGATACGCATGCTGTAAAAACAGGATTGGTTCTATTTTGTACGCGCACGTATGCGTTTTGTACACAGACTCTCTGGTCTCCCGCACAAATACTCCCTCTTTGGTGTAGCCTGCACGTTTTCTAGTGTAGTCCGGCCGTGAGGCATAATTATTTTGACGATTTGGCCAATGTTTGACCAGTATTTATTGTATAGTTCGTCTATTACTTTTGATGCAGTAATGATCTTTTCTTATTATTTTCTCTTATTAAAAAAGTCGTTAAATTGGTCTTAAAAGTCGTTAAATTGTCACTTTAGTGTCATCTGGGGACTCTGGCCCACAGGTTGAAAACCACTGATTTAGATGATGTGGTAGGGTGTACTTTTATTGCTCTTAAATCTATTCAGGAGTATTGGTGGATTTCTCCTTTTTAATCAACTGGATTATTGAAGTGCCAAGATTTGCATCGTATAAGAACACTTCGTCGGAGGGAACAATGCAGGAACAATGTAAGGCAAATTCAATAGGACAGGTATTTGGTTAATATATGTAGTTGCCCAACCTAAAGTGGATGATTAATTATTAAACGTTTGACTGTTATCATAGTTCTTCCTATTGGGATAAACAGTGGTATGTACCTGACTCATAAAATACTTTAAATAGCATGCAGCAATTAGCTCAAAGTCAGGTATGGCAAGGAAGGTGGCGACACCAGAAAGGTATTCTCGGTCGCTCTGTTGCCTTCTTATTAAATATGAAAATCAGAATATAAAAAATATATATACTGTATGTATGTGTGTGTAATATTTTGCGCTCTTTTCATTCACATGTGATGTCAGCATAATGTCATGTGCCGTCCCTGGCAACATTTTAGCTGAACCAGTTTGCGCACTGTCCCCATGATAACAAAGTTGTGTGGGTTTGCCTCAGAGCTCTCTTTAAGAGCATTAAAACGTAAAGGTTCACTGATGGTAGCCAAGAGTGTTTGGGTGGCGATATGGGCACATTTCTTGCTTTAAAAGTGGTACCATTATAGAAGCCATTGAAGAAAAACTGAAATACGTTAATGAAGTAGTTTTAAGAAAAAAAGGAGAGAATCCATTATTGAGATGTGCCGTTTAACCATCTCAAAAGCAGTAAGTAGCTGCTTAACTATGAACAAGTCTAACCCCAGACTCACCATTAGATGTCAACATCCTAACATACAGGAAGCTTGCCCCAGCACAGTTAACTTTTAAATATAAGACGATAAATTATAAGTTATATCTTACAAATGTGTCCATAGCTACTTGTAAAATTATTAGGATTATCTTAAAGGGGAACTTCACCCATGTTCAACCTAACTTCATATAATTGGTCCTAATACTCATAATAATACGGTAAGCATTATTGTCCATCAACGGTAGGCAAGTTTGGTCATTTTTCTATTTATAATCATGCAAGAACAATGGTGTCTAATATAGCACGCCAACTCTCCAGGAATAGAAAGCCTGATATTTCTATTAGCTTCGATTCCCCATCGATGACGTCACTGGAGTGTGGGTTTCTGAACTGCGCACAGACAGCCCTTCACGGAGACACAGGCGGAGTAGAAAACATTTTTTTACCCTATTTTAATTGGTGAGGACCAATTATATGAATATAGGTTAAGAATGGGTGAAGCTCCTTTAAACAAAATGAAGAAGAAAAACAACTAAAAGCATCTGAGACAAGGCAAATCTGGTGCTGAGTGGATTTCATAAATAACAGGTAACGGAGGAAAACAGCATTTGTCATCATTCGAGAATGAAATGTGAGAGCAGTGTGAGAGAAAACAACAGACGTTGCAGTGACAGAGAAACCTCCAACGTTTCGAGTGCAAAGGGGAGAAGCAGCTACTGATGTTGCACTCCTCAGTCCTCTCTGTGTCGCTGACAAACATCACATCGTGCTCAGTCCAGAACCTTTAGGAAAAAGGGCATCTGCATCTTGAGCCCCGCCCGTGAGCGATGAGTCCGTATATAAATTAAACAGCATTTAGTACCTGCTGTGGGCCGAAGAATTAGTCTGTGCGTTAAGTGGTCATCTGGCCCCGGCGCGTTTCACTACGATGGTGCCCGCCACCATGTCGTACACAGTCCTGTTGTGCTGGAAGAAGAGGAGGGTGATGAACGCCGGGAAGAAGAAGGCGATGGAGAAATTCTTGTTCAAGGCTCGGACCGTTGACCTACAGGGGAGAGCGAAACCGGTAGCCAGGACAAAGTAGTAAAAAAAACAAAAGTTAACGAACTGATAAAAGTAGGAAAACAAACATAAACAAACAAATCAGTACCAATATAATCTAAAATGTATATACAGTATAATATACATGTACCTTTCATTGTGACAGCGTTTTGGCTGTTCAACTATGGTGTATGAACTATGTGTCCGACTGGATGTATACGCTTTCATACAAATGTACGGTGACAAAAACCACTACTACAACATACAAACACTGACGCACCATGTGCTTGAGTGAGAAAGCTAATGAAACGGGTTTCATTAAAATAGACAGTGTATTGAGCCATTGCAGACAGAGTGATATACGTACACAACGACAGACAGCCTCATTGATTCCCATATCCGTTAATCTGCTAAACTCAGGCCGTTAGTAGGGGGTGATGACTATGTCAGCACTGAGTGTTCTGCACTATTCATTGTAATTTACTTTCTGTCTGTCTTGTCCTGTTGTATGTTATGTAGCAGCCTGCATGTCCAAGACAAATTTCCTTCGGGACCAAATAAATGAATCTTGAATCTTGAATCTTGAATTGCTTTCACCATCCACAGTACAATACTCACGCAGAGAGAGAGACGTTGTTGGCGGGAATCACCAGCACTCTGTTGGGCTGAACCAGTACAGAGGAGTCACAGGTGACCACCCGGAGTCCAACCAGAAACTTCCCTGGGGTGGCTCCTCCCGCTCCCCAAATACACACAATCTGTGGAAAGGATTAAACACTGCTGAAGACCTTTCAGGTAAGGGTCAAATTTAGATTTTAGACCAGGCAGACGTGAAGCCATATAAAAGAGTTATAATAATAAATGAACTGTGAACGGATACGGCAACATCCTGAATAAATCAGTCACTCACACACTGAGCCTGGGAGCTTCCCATCTCAATCTCCCAGGAACCTCCAAATCTTTGTGTGATAGAAACTTTTTTCTCATTTTTTTTTATATTAACCACTTGAACCCTAAGCGTCCATAAGCTTTAGCCAAAAATAGCAGATCCACAAGCTCACAACGCCTTGTAGAGGGGGAAAAGAGCAGACTATGTACAGAGTGAAAGGTAAAGTTTATTAAGTATTGATGGTTCATGTGGTTAAATATCTGAAAACACAAACTGACATGAATCCAAAATACACTGATGATTGTGCTGTCAAACAATGAAAGCATTTGGAATCTATTAACAAGTTGTGGGGGTCCCTGCTTCAACTCTCTTTCAACTAAGGGGTCCTTGGACTGAAAACGTTGAAGACCCCTGGTTTAGAGAAAACCAGTTAAAGGGATATTTCACTTTCAAAAAAACTTTTGGTCATTTTGTTGTCTAAGCAGGCTTTTATGAACACCCTGAACATTTTTTAATTTGCTTGATTCAATATTTAGATATTTGATGTAAATGTTATCAGGCCCTCCTCCTGCAGGAGGCCTCCACATACACACCCATTGTAACTTCAAACTCCATTTTAACCATGATAGATTCATTAAAAACACCCGTAATTTTTTCTGGTGACTCATACTACCCTCCTAATACGTGAGCAGGCTGTGTTTTTTCGCTAACTTTTTTCATTTATTTTTAATAATATTTTATTGTATTTCATTTTTTCCATTTTCCAAAATAATTATTAAAAATAAATGAAAACAGTTATTGAAAAAACACGGCCTGCTCACGTATTAGGAGGGTAGTTTGAGTCACCAGAAAAAATAATGGGTGTTTTTAATGAATCTATCATGGTTAAAATGGAGTTTGAAGTTACAATGGGTGTTTATGTGGAGAGGAACTGGGCCTGGAGGGCCTGATAACATTTACATCAAATATCTAAATATTGAATCAAGCAAATTAAAAACTGATCAGGGTGTTCATAAAAGCCAGATTAGATGATAAAATGACCAAAAGTTTTTTTGAAAGTGGAATACCCCTTTAAGTTAAAGAAGCACAACCATTAACCAAAATCATGCAGACTAGTCCTGTATGAGAGCAGCTCACCTCATAGAAACACACTAATATCCGATAGACGAGGGCGACGAGCATCATTTTCTGGAGTTCCTCCATCGATGTGTCCTCGTCTATTTCCTCCACTATGAAATGCATGGCGAACTTTGAGATATCCCTGAGAAGTCAAATTAAAACATTAAACAATTAAAACAACTATGGGATAGTCTAGACTCTAGTAGTTAATAACTATAAGCATACCCACGACGCCTGTCTTTCTGGTTGGTGGTGTTCATGTCATACAAAAAGAAAAGGAGCACACACCGTCATCGATATTGATAAGGTGCTGCTGATCAAGGTCAATACGAAACATTTTTAAAAGAAAAGTCGCACAGCTCATAGCCATGATGCAATAATATATTTTTAAAGTTTTCTATGTTTCTCTGTTGTCTGAAGGTTTTCCATCCAAGTGATCCACAATGGTATCCTTGTCATTCAAGCTCTCAGCCTGATTATGTTGCCTATTTAAACCTGACTAAAGATTAAGTTGCATTTATTGTTCATATCTGCTGGGTGCTCCAATGCTTCTACAGTAAACACCACGCTGCTAGCCACGCCTTTCACTGACACTATTGGCCACTTCAGAAAGTTGTACCACCCTCATTTTTTCATTTTATTTCTATGAACCCTGAACCTCCTAGTAATCTCAGTAAGATCAAAGTTACGGCACAACTCTCTGATCAGGGAGTGGCTGGACTGGAGCTGGAACACTGCACTTATCGATCTAGCAGGCTAGGAAACAAGTACTGGTGGTCCCAAAGGACTGGAGCTATTCTGAACTACTCAATAAAACAGAAAACACAAATACCAAAACAAAGAAAAGGCCCAGTTTTTCACAACCACCACAAAAGGACAAGCCAATACACTCACTGCATGCCACTCAGGTGCATAATGCTGATAATAATGGTTGCTTTAATGAAGAACAGGATGAAGAAATCCACCATCTCAGCCAGGAGTCTTTGGAGAGGCGAAGGTATGCTATACTCTCTGCCTAAGGAGGCAAAAAACAAAATATGTTAAGCCTGATTTATATATAGTTCAGCACTGCATCTGTGTTGGACACAGAGAATTGCAGATCGACAATCTCATTAGCCGCAAGCAACTCTACATTATACCCATTTAGGCCTGACCTAAGTTTTTATCTGTTATCTAGAGTTGCAAACAGGCCATATATCGAATTTGAAACAGAAAAGTGTTTGAGTTTGGAAGCACACGTTGGAAATCACTCAATGGTTGACTTGCAGGATGCATTGTTGACAACAAGCACTTCTGAACTCCAACACTTTCTGTTGGATGTATGGGCTGTCAATTGTTGGTGTTGCAACTCTAGATTCCAGATATTAAAGAGTTGCTTGTGGATACAAGCTCACAACACATAGTACTCCAGTGCATTGTGAGGTTGGCTATTTCTGTGCACGACACGAAAGGATAAATCACAAAATCAGGCATTAGTAAATCAAGTTCAGCCAGATATAAGAATTCTACTGACAGATGGCTTTACATACTACATAGGCAATAACACTTAGCAATGGCCATTCTACTGTCAAAATATAAGTTAAAATCAGGAAGTGTACGTATGTATGGTTCACATACGTCGTCTTCAACTTTATTGTTTACACCATGTACAAAAGAGTGTATTTTGTTCAAACTTCCTTGGAAGTCCACAGCCAAACAACACATAATGTGGGGGTTCTTGACACTTGACAGACAACTACTTAACTACTACAGTACCTACACATAGAGAATGACACAATAGGAAGCTATGGGGAGTACTGGGGAGATAAATCCAGCAATTATTAAAACTTTAGTTATTAATTACTTTGTAGATTTTTGATGATTATTACAAACATACATTACCCACTGTCTTCAGCCCTGGCTATATACATTTAGGCCATTTGAAATGTACAATCTCACAATGATCTGGTATTTTCAAACGTTTTTTTTATACATTTGAAAACTTTAAATTCTGCATAATACTTTTGGTACTTTGAGTACATTTTGATGCCGATACTTTTGTACTTTTACTGATTCACTGAAGTACATTTAGAATTCCGGACTTTCACTTGCAACCTGGTATTTCTGCATTGCAGAATTGATACTTTTAACTAAGTAAAGAAATGTGAGTACTTTCCCCACCCCTGGGTTTGTTACCTCAGTGCTTCTCAAACTTTGAAATGTGAAGGTCTCCCCTTAACTTTGACAGTGTACAAATGGAACCAAATGTCCATTTGGTTCCATGTGTACACTGTCAAAGTCACAGGCTTGTAAGGGTCCATTAAAGGAACCTAGAGAGTCCCTGAAATCCACTTTTTGAGAACCACTGCGTTACCTTACCTGGTCTTGGGGCGTTCCCGTTCTCCTGGGGCTGCTGCTGCTGTGTGGGGGCTGCAGCAGCAGCGGCCCCTCCAGGGCCCTCCCGTGCGGGGCCTGCAGGTGTGCCGCTGGCCCCGGCGGGCGGGTAGGGCGACAGGGGCAGGCCGAACGGGTTGTTGTACCAGTTCTGGGCGTCGAAGCTGGCCGAGTGGAGCGGTGCCGCCAGCGGCCCCCCGGGAGGCTGAGGCAGGTAATAATAATACGGATTAGACGCCGCCGCTGACACGGCCAGCCAGCTCTGCCAGTGGACATATCCCGTGTAGTAGTTCCACATCCACGCCTGCAGCCTCTCGCAGTACTCCGCGGTGGCCCGTCCGCCGCAGGCGGCTCCGCGGGGGACTTTGTCCGGGACTCCGTCGTCCGTCCTCCGCGGCTCGGTCTGGACGCCAGAAGGAGTGTTGTTTGGCTTCTTGTCGTCGGGCTCCATGTTTGTGTTTTCAGAGTCGGCCATGTTTGGTGCTGACGTCATGCGGAAACGTCACCCCCGGCCCCTCCGATGTGGATTCTTTCATTTTGTGCGCAGAGGAGAAGGCGGTTTGTGGTGTGCGACAAAAACAACTCTCACCTCTGAGATTGGGTTATTTTTGGATTAAATAATAATTAACGTATCTAAATCTTTCAAAGAGGAGGGAATATCACGTAAAATGTCAGCTCTTAGAATAAGGATGATTTAGCAGTAAACCGACTCACTCCCTATCACAGTAAATGTTGGTATAACCCACTGGTAACTGGTTCCCAAACACTGGGTCGTGATCCATTTGTGGGTCACGGACACATTTTTATGGATCCCTTTATTTTTTTGTTTCCTACATTTTGCTTTTAGTTTATAAAAAAGCAAAACAGTAAATATAAATATAATTATGAATTAAAAACATAATTCAATGTTGTTGTTTTTTCCCCAGTAATTTGAAATGTCATAAAGAAATCAAATGTTTAAGAAGTAGTGAAAATAGCTGAGCTTGTAGATCTGCTATTTTCACTTGTTTGGGTCCCAGGCAAAGCCAAAGGGCTTCTAGAAAGTTGACCAGACCACTGGTAAAACCATAATCGACTGTAGAAAAGATAACCCATACTTTTTTCTTGCTTTTATTTGTTCCAACAATCACCACCAGAGGGCAGTAAAGAGCAGTGGAGCCAGTGAACCTATAAAATTATAGATAGATAGATAGATAGATACCTTTATTATCCCAAGGGGGAAACTTTGTTGCCCAGAGGCAGCACAGCAGTATAAGGTTATTTACAAAGTTACAGAGAAGTATGAAAAAGATAAAAAGAAAAAACAAGAACAGAGTACAGAGTACAGTAAGTACAGTAAGAGCAAGGTACAAGAGGAAAGGGAACGAATAATATATACATAAAGTGTCTTAAAGCACGACTATCAAAAAATAATACAGTGCCCAAATCAAAGTGACCATACAGTCAATGCTAGTTAGTGCAACAAGTATCTCTACATCAAGTCAAACACAAGCAGAAATACTAAAAGAAAATTACTAACACAACCTAATAGTGCAGTGTCCAAAGGTCAGAGCGATAAAAACAACTAGCAAAAAAGAATAAAAATAAACAAGAAAGGGTGATGCGGCAAGACGCACAAAAACACACCCTCCCTGGAAGGTCCTTAGAGGTCAAAGTCAGTGCAGATATAGTTCCAGTAAGGAAAAAAAGGCTACCGTCGTCCTACGTTAGGAAGGTAGTCCTTGTCAATCGACCGTTGTGAGTCTCGTTGTACAGCTTGAGAGAAAGCGGTACAAAAGACTTTCCTAGTCTCTCGCTCTCGGTCATTTCCTCTCTTACTCCAGTAACTGAACACGTTTAATCAATTATACTGTTGGGGTCATTAAGTTCATATTTATATTATGTATGTTAAGCATTTTAATGTCCATGGTGGATTCACTTGCTTATTTTCAATAGATCCATACATACGGTTGGAATTGTTTGCGTAAATAACATATTTTACAAACTGTTCCGAACATATAGGCCATGTGCATAGCTCACTTTGGTGACCCTCTAACAAATCAGCTTTAAAACATTTCTTCGACAGCAGTTTCTAAATAGGCTACTTACCAGGCCATGGTATGATTGAACTTCAAAGGGGAGAAGGCTAAACCTTCTCAAAGGACGCCTGCTGCTGCTTAATGTCTGCACCAGTCATACTATCCCAAATAAGTCTAATCCTAAACAATGGGGTTTACACATTTAACAATGAGTCCAGACATAGGCTACTGTAAGCTACTCCAGCTCTTGGATAAACCTACAATATCATCAGATATTTGTTTGCTTGTTCTGTACACAAATTGTTAAAAAGATTGTTTGACATAATCACTCATTTACAACCAGTGCAATAAGTCCCTACTGGACAATATCTAGCCTACCCATTTAAAAAGAAAAAGTAAACTTCAGATTTTGTATTTTATTTTTATGAAGACTCAAAATCCAATTAAAATGTATTTTTCTAAGTATGGAAGTACATGTCCATCAGTCTCTGTACCCAGATCCTCCCTGACCTGGGATGGAATCATGAAAGTACCCTCCTCTGTCCCTCTCAGCTTTTACAAAGAAAGAAAAGGGGAGGATGCACACACACACACACACACACACACACACACACACACACACACACACACACACACACACACACACACACACACGTTTAATCATTTATTTATGTTCACATTTTACAAGAAAACATCTTGAACACAAATACTGGTAGATGCACTCATCAAGTTCAGAATCTCTTTGATACTGTATGACTAATCATAGTCTATGGATACAAGAAGCACCGTCTCCTCCATATATGCCGGCTGCCTATTATCACAGATATTTAGCAGAATTTTGCCAATGCTTTGGCTTTTGGCTTGGGAATTCCTGCCGTCTGCAAACCCCTTATGACTAATCTGTGGACATGGCCAAGGCTTCCAAATATAAACACAAGAAGTTTACAGTTGTACCCGAGTTGTTCAATCTCATTTTTGAGAAGTTGGTACTTTAGAACCTTAGCAAGGAATGCCTCTTCCAGACTATAGTCAAACGTACAGCCTACTTCTAAGATGGTGACTTCTCTGCTCTCTTCATCAACAACAATAACATCTGGTGTATTGGCTGTCACATTTGAGAAAGTGTCAACTTGGTTATTGCACAGCATGAACATATTGGGTGAAACCCTTGTATGGGTATAGACTTTAACGGAGGACGGTGGGATGTATGAAAGCATGTTCTTAACCAGTAGGTCAACAATTCTATCGTGCCTGGAAATATACATTCCCTTGTATACATGGCAGCCATTCAGAATATGTGACAGTGATTCTATGGTTGGAATGTTGTTGTGGTGCAGACAATGAGGTGGAAATGTGTTAGGGTACCACAGAGAGAGACACAGAGACACACACACACACACACACACACACACACACACACACACACACACACACACACACACACACACACACACCAGTGATGTTGCTAGGTTTTCAATGTAATGGGTCCTGGGACCCACAGTTGGTCATTCAAATAGGTCCCAGAATTATTGAATGGGTCCCGCAACGACACACGCATTATGTATCAATGGTGAAAAAATCAAAAAGGACTTTAATTTAAACAAATAGTGGCAAATAGCTACTTGTATGTAGTTAATAAAGTACAGAAGCATGGATTTACAAGACAATCTCAATCATCTCATAAATAATGCCAGAACGCACAGCTGTGGAGACTCCACCACCTGCAGCCCAGCTGGTGCAGTGAAATGACTGATAGCAGGAAAGATAGAGTTGTATGCATAGACAGGTTTCTTGTTTACAAACATTGAGACTAAATGCACAGGTGACTGTATCATGTAATCAATTCCTACCAATCCCCAAACCTGTTGTTTTGGGGAGCGCTGGTTTCATTGGCTAATTTTGGTACCGACCCTGCGCACGCATCTAGTTCTTATCCGTGTAACGTGGACCAGAAACCCGTCCATAGAGTGGGATGCAGTGATGATTAGTTTAATGCGTCCTTTATTTAAAAGTATGCATCAGGGACCGCAGGATGCAGGGCTACTATCATCACTGACACACACACACACACACACACACACACACACACACACACACACACACACACACACACACACACACACACACACACACACACACACTGAAGTGGCCCCACTCTTATTCAACCACATGAAAACTAGCATCCCTGTTCTGGGCATGTCATAATAGGACAACACAAAATATGTGAAAATAGCCGATCTTCAAGCTCACAACACATCACAACATGACACGTTGTGAGATTGCAGATCTGCTATTTGAGCAAATTCATGTACAAAATATAAAGAATGAATGTCCATACCTGTGCAGTTATAGTGTCTAACAGTCACAATGTTTTGAAACACAGTTCCTGCACTCACAATGCAATACAAACACAGTACATGATGCTAGATTTCTCTCATGGAAGTTCTATCTATGATCGCTATGACAAGATTCCCTTACAAACTGGCACATTATACACTCAACAACACAACAAAGGGGGAAATGCATGTCGAAATAGGAATGACATATCGTTGCTGTCAGGCAGAAACCTCTTATCTCCATATTCAAACTTTCTGTATTTTTTCAGAAATTAATTGCCTACTTGATCATACTAAAAGCATACAAATGTGCAGATCCACAAGCTCGAAACACGACGCGAAGCAACACGTTTTGAGCTTGCAGATCTGCTACTTCTGAAAGGTTTTGGACATAATGAGGTTTCCACCAAATATTCCCAGTCTTATTTGGCAAGGCAAGGCACATTTATTTGTATAGCTAGCACATTTCAACAAAAGGCAATTCAATGTGCTTTACGCATTTTTGTTGATATATAAGATATAAAACACTTTTAATAGTGCAGCACAATGAGCACATGGTGGCATGTGTTCATGTGTGTGTATGTGTGCATACTGAGTTATATAACTCTGTGCTTAGGGAAAACCGGTCAGATTTTCATTAATCAGGGCTCATTGTTGCTTGAACACCACCCGCGGCTGTAATCATTCACTAAAGCCTGGAAATCTTTTGGAGAATTTGGGCCTCAACCTACTGCCCCATAGAACCCTAATTAAAACACATTATGTGCACTTGCTTGAACTCCATGTCTGTGCATCCCAGACAAGGGGCGCCTGCCGCAAATGAGGAGAGGTCAGTGCCCCCGACCCCAAGCAGGGATGTGGCCTCTGCACTTCCCATTCACTCCCATTCGCTCTCCACCTTGTCGCAAGAAGCTGCCGTTGTACTTGAATATTTGACCAGACAAAAGGCTTTTCTCTTCTGGCTTCAAAGGCTCCCTGTTTCCAAAAGCTCTAAGACAGTGGTTCTCCAACGTATTTGTGTCAAGGACCCCCTAGAAGCCGGGGTTTCCGAGGCTAAGGACCCCCAAATTGATATATATTTGGCCGTGGACCCACATCTGAAAGGGTTTGTGCCAGGGATGCCCAGAAGAGAAGATTTGGGTTAAAAAAAAATCTAACATTTTCAAGAATTTTCAAAAAAGTAAAAATAAAAAAATAGATGTACAAGCAGCACAGGGGTTGCATGTTTTTTAGCATGATTTTGCCTGCCAGGAGAAGTATGCAGTAAGAATGTTGTTTTATTATGAAATTATCACACAACAGATGGTTGATTGGCCATAACCATATACAAAGTCATGTCACATCGCTCCTCATATGGTCAGTTAAGTACTAATCCAGGAGTATTAGAGGTTTTTGTTCAGTTCCTGCTGGGGATTAAATGGTCACATGTCCAATGTGTTGAAAAGAATAGAGGGGGATGGTATGGTCAATGTTCTGACCCACTTTCTTATTGGTCAGGAGACATCTTGCCAGTTAGTGGTAAGATGGCCCCCCTGCATGAAGCAGCTATTCAATGTACATTCAGATGAATCCGCAAGAGTGTGAAAGTTGATCTGATGTAAAGGAATACTCCGTAGCTGCTATTCTGTTGCAGTGCACTGCTGCATCCAGCCATACATGGAAACCACACTTTCTGAATGCTTGTTCGAGTGTATGTAGACTGATATGTATTCCATGCTTTGCGCTATGCCCTCGTGCACAATGTTTAGTCAAGTGTCTGCCATTTGAGTGTGTACTGTATGCATTAATGTATCCACTTGAACTCAATAATCCCTATTCTGGTGGAACATTAGGTGAAAATAGCAGAGCTACAAACTCACAATAAATTACAACACGACTCATTGTGAGCTTGCAGTTCGGCCAAAGATATTTAGTGTAGAGAAAGAAAAGGAGGGGGCTTAGTACAGTATAAACTGGATATGGCCTTTGGAAATCCATTCAATTAAGGGATTAAGTGGTTAGGTTACTTAGTGGTTAATCTCAGTGGTTAAGGGGTTAAGTTACTTAGTGCTTATACTGTATCTCAGTGTCATCAAACATATAATTTTCCGAATGTCTGTCTGTCTGAGTGAGTGTCTGTCACAGCGTTTCTCCTCAGTGGCTGGAGCAATTGATCTGAAATCGCATCACCATTAGCATATGAACACACCTGACATATCTGTGAAGCCCGTTTGTCACTTTCACAAATCATATGCTGTATATTAGCATTTTTATGGTGTATCTACTATCTATTCTGCATCTAGCTTGAGGCACATCTATTCTGCATCTAGCATGAGGCAAAATGTTTAACCAGCTCTGTGTGTGTGTGTGTGTATCTCTGTAGCCATTAAACGAAACGGGTTTCTTACATTGATGCTCCTACATCATGCAAGCACCAGTTAAAGTTACTTTCCATCCCTCATATACTGTGTGCACAGTGCACATCCCATAACCCACACACTGCACATCATTTTGGAGCTCATATCTTTGAACGGGTAAGGGCTAGTCTAGACAAAAGCAAAAGCCTGAATATTTGTTACATTTGGTGAATGAAAGAATTCAGATAATGATTCACCCTTCCTCACCAATGTTGATCTTCTTATTTTAGATCTATTTTTTCTCCCCAAATAAAAACAAAAATAGTGGAATTAATCTTTTGTGAAGTTAGAATTAATATATTACATTTAATAACTCTTTCACAATGACCCATTTAACGAGGGGGGTGGTGAGTGGGGGGAAAAAATTATACTTTATAGGTAGAATAGGGACTGGAGTTACTGTACTGACCACTTTTTCATCCACTTTTCCAGAGTTTTTCTAAATGTCTGCAAAATAGCTGCTCTACAAGCCCACAATGTGTCGCATCTTAGCAGATTGGGGGCTTGAAGCTTGTAAACTTGTACAAAACACCTTCAAGGACCACTGGGGGTCCATGAACCCCATTTTGAGAACCAGAGATAAATGATTGGGGAAACGGTTGTTGCTTTAGCAAGACCCTCAGCATCATTAAAGACGCCTCCCACCAGACTGCCATCAGGCAGGCGGTGCCACACATGAGCAAGCATCTGCATCTCAAGTTTTAATTACACCTGCTTCCTCCAAGCCATTAGGCCTATCCTGACTGTTGTGCTGTGACTCACTGATGTGACTACCTGTGCTGCTGTGTGATGAATTGGCACAAGGGAGCTGTGAATAAATTCATTTTTAATAATTTGTTTGTTGTATGACGAATAGCAAAAATAGCTGACCTGCAAGCTCAGAATAGCAAAAATAGCTGACCTGCAAGCTCATGCATTGAGCTTATAGATCAGCCATTTGCTTGACAAACTTGAAATGTCAGCAGTCATGCTCTTTACACTTCAGCAATTCATGCAACTGCTTTTAACATATTCTGCAAAAAATTACACATGCATCGAGTACCATCCAAATTACTTTTACAATTTAAAATCCCATCCCTTGCAACAGTGCAATCAACCCGGCTTGTTATCCATTCTTTTAAAAACCTTAAAATCCCATCCCTTGGAAAAGTGCAATCAACCCAGGTTGTCATTTTAAAGTACACATTTCTTGCATGTTGTGATGCAACCGATTTAGTCCAATTGCAGTATCTCTTGTACATAACTGATGGAACTAAATACCATCATCTCCACACATATTGTATACACAGGCTGACTTTGATAGGACAGCTGGTCCTCATTTCGGTTACACACCTCCATTCCGACATCTATCCCTAACCTCTATAGAGCGTCGCAGCGGAAGTGGATTCCTGGGGTCACTTAATATTCCCCATAGACTTTTACAAATATATTTATAACAATTATGTTAAGCCTCGAACCAAGCCATCCAGGATGGAGGTGAATCATGATCATATAACCTTTGATCCTATGTGAAAACATATTTTAATATTACATTATTTGATATACATTTAATAACTACCCTTTGTTTAGCGATTTTCAAAATGTTCTTTTCATAGAAAAAAAAAGGTTATATGGTCATGATTCACCTCCATCCTGGATGGCTTGGTTCGAGGCTTAACATAATTGTTATAAATATTTTTGTAAAAGTCTATGGCGAAAATGAATGGGGAATATTAAGTGACCCCAGGAATCCACTTCCGCTGCGATGCTCTATGGAAGTGTTGCCACTACGACAAGAAGTCATTGCCGGAAGTCATTGCCGGAATGGAGACATGTCGTAATGGAGAGCACCCCCCCCCCCATTTCAGCATGACTTATGGTATTCAAAGTCAGACATCAAGCCTTTCCTTATTTCAGTATCACATTACATCAGAAACCTTGTACTGAATGTCCAAACTAGTTTCTTTTTAAAAAGTGATAATGGCAAGCTACAAGCTTGTAGCTCTGCCATTGTCACTACATTTGACTTGGGAATTCATGGAAGAGAGTTTATGGATACAAGGTTAAAGCTTCTGCACGACAGCAATGATAATGCTAGTCCCAAGTTACGATGACAAACCAAAAACACATTCTACACATGTTCACCAGGGCATGACCGTCTCAGCCTTCTGAGTGTTACACATTGTTCAGTGAACCTTAATGACCTCACCCCCACATGCCCCAAATAGCTGATGCTTAAGTTATAACGGCTAAGAATGTATCCAATATAAATTAGTCAGTCAAATAATCGATGTCAAACAATATACTATTGTGCAGGCCATAAACAAACCTCTGGTCCAAAAAAATAAAATAAAAAAAAAAAAGGGGGGGGGATCTCATTCTTTCGAACGACCATCATTTCGACCGGAGGGTTAGCGACTCACCCCACGGAGGTTAGGGTTAGAGTTGGGTGTCGAAAAGATGACATGTAGAAACAGCGAAGCGCTCCCAAAAAAACATTTTATTGACAGTTTTGACAAACACTGCAGTGCATTTTGAATTTTTTTGGACAGAGGAAAGAGATGAACTTGAACTTTGCTGGTTGGGAACAGAAATGTTATGCCTCCTTTTCGTATGTCCTCACAGCCACAACATCATCCATGACACATTTCTGTTGGGAATTAAATACATGTTAGTTATGCTTGATTAAAAGCAGTAGCGTAAAGTCGTAAACAGTAGCAGTAATTTAACCGTAAGTACACACTTTAGTATATCCAACCACTTCAGCCCCATTTATACTTCGGATTATGGCCAAATATCCAATCAAGCTCAATGCTTTGCAACGTGTAGCGAGCTTGTAGATCTGCCATTTTAAAGGCATTTAGGCTATACATTTGTAAACTCATGAAATGGGACATTCTGCAAAAAGTAATTTCACTTTCAGTAAAATTACAAAGTAGGCCTACTCACATTAAAATATACTTCAGGTCTTATTTGAAAGAGTATTTCTACATGGGGTATTGGGACTTTTACTCAAGTAGGCCTACAAAATGAATGAGTACTTCTTCCAGCACTGATTTGCACTGATTAAATGTATGCTATGCATTAGAAGAGAAATATGCAAAGAATGCATTTAATATAAATCGTTTTATGATAGGCTGATAGCCAAGGGACCCTGCCCTTTAGCAGTGAACTGTACTGTATACCCTTTTCCAATGCAAACGTCAAAGTATTCAATCAAGTACAGGCTACATTTAGTCAATATGAAATAGTCCACGCTTTAAAATCAGAATGCATGAAATAAGCCCATTTAAGGTTGATTAATCTTCTTACCGCTATTAGCTTCCCATCTTGAATTTCTCGTTCCAGTGTGGTGCTTTTGCCGTCCCAGCTCTGCTTCTGCACCAGCTTGCCGTTCTGCAGGGTAACGAGGGTCTGCAGAGCACAGGATTGGAAGTCAGACAGATACACACAACTAGGTGCCATTTGTGAGATGTGTTGTGACTGAGCCGCCACGTGTGTTGTGTGGACACAGGCAAATCCCCCACCTTTGTGCTTCTGTCGTCCGCGGTTGTCTCGTCGAATTCTTCATCGAGTTTGAACTTGATCTCCGTCGACTTGAACGTGCTCTGTGACTTCATGGTGATAACACCAGCATCATCTACGCTCACCAGCAAGTTAGGCTTGGCCATGTTGCCCATTTGCCGAGTTGCAAAGCCAACACCTGCAACATAGTAAGTAGAAACAAACATTGTGCTTTTCTCTGGGCCTTTATATAATGAAATTTACTTGAAACACACTTGCTAGAGCAGATCGCACATCATTTGCCGACTGATCATATTAACGAACCCCCTATAGGTTGGTGTTAGTGTTACCTGCACAACCGGAGGACAGAGACAAAGTCAAGTGCAATTTAAGAAATCGTTTACTCACCGATTGCCTTCATGTATTCGTCAAAGTTGTCACTGGCAGTCATCTTCCAGGTTCCAACAAACTGGTCGATGCCCATGATGGCTGTAGCGTCTGGACACTAACAAAAGCTGTGAGTGATTTGATTTAGGGTCCCACGTTTCAGTGAGCGCGACAAACAGAGGCTGCTGTATAAGGGATGATCCATATTTGAAGCCTTGCAGAGCACGTGTTCTATCAGTGCCCACCAATCAAGAGCAGTCCTCGTCGTTACCGTGGAAACGGGAAATAAATGGGGGCGTGGTTTTCTTCCAGACCTAAACAAGAATCTTTTTGAACGTAGAAATACTCATAATACTCAAAGATTGTGAAAGTACAACAATAATGGCCTAAAACCAAATTAAATTATGCTCAAATTTGTCAAAATTTGTCAAACCTTAATTGTTTTGAAAAGAGCAGATCTACAAGCTCACAACGCAATGTGTGTTGTGTGCATTGCCTAAATAGGGTATTAATAATTAAAATCTTCAGATCTAGTGCAATAGAAGTATAAACATTTTAAATACTCAAGTAAAGTAAAAGTATCTAAAATGTTAGTAAATGTAGGCTACTTGGTTCCTTGGATGTAGCCTAAGTAGGCAAAATATTGCAGCCAAAGCCAAGTTATAATATCATCTGATGGGAATTCTGATTTGTGGCCCTAATGCAATCAACAAGAAATAATTGAACATGCTCATAATTTATGCCTAGTCACTTCCTTTGATGAGTGGACTGTATGAAGGTCGTCATCCTGTTAAACATATTTCAACCAACAGAGGGTGCCCACTAACAATAAATGAATAAATGTCATAAATCTTCATGAAAGAGTTTAGGAAAATGTTGCATGAGAAACATAATCATTGTTTTTAAAGTAGTCCTGCCTAAAATGTGGATTTATATATAACTACAAAATAAGCCTGTGTCTTTGGCTTTGCACAATTACTAAATGTATATCTGTTGGAACTTGGAAGTCACTGAATGTTAGGTTGTTGAAAGGTTATTATTATCTACTGCCACCATGTGGTTTCATTGCTATGTTACATACAGATCCATCTATTACATTGTGTAAAAAAACATGCAGATATCATCAAATCATAACTGACTGCGGAAACTTCCCACTGCACTTCAGAAGGTTGACATTTCTCTATTATAAATCCTTGTTTTGAGTGGTCTCAACCATCTCGTGTAATATTGTAATATTTTGAAATATAGACTTTTTATATTCGTTAGCTGTATGCCATTTTAACAAAAAAGGTTTGGAATAATTCAATGCGTGTGCGATGTATCTAGATTATATGAAAGTTTCAAGAAATATATGAAAGTTTCAAGAAATTTACTTTTACACAATACTCTAAATTCTTTGGATGGATAGAACCAACATCTTTGTCCCCAAGAAGCAGACATCAATCCAAAGCTTTCTGTTCTTTATTCCTTCATTAGGTTTTTTTGTGTTGTGTGTAGAGAGTTAGCAACCAAACTAATGTGCAAACATACCGGTAGGCCTACTTGTAAAAGTGATCAGCTGGTTCAGCAGTTGGGTCACCCTCACCCTGAGTCACCAAGTTCAACTAGGGCTGCAAGGCTGCAGCCAGCATGATCGATTATTTGATACAAATAATTCGAATTATTATGAATTAATTTATGAAAAATACAAAAAGTTTAAATATGGAGATAAGAGGTTTCTGCCTGACAATGATATATAAATAAAATGCTCTTCTTGATTATTTGATTCATTGAAAAAATTAGTAGTAGTTGCAGCCCTTTTTCCACCAATCTCTATATTCAGCCCAATGGATCTATCTAGCCTAGTCCATCAGATCTCTATATTCATGGATCTATCTAGCCTAGTCCATCAGATCTCTATATTCATGGATCTATCTAGCCTAGTCCATCAGATCTCTATTCAGCCATATAGATCTATAGGTCATAGCAGTGGTGGCCATTTTGTGATGCCACAGATAGAAAACCCATTCATTTCCCCCATAGATATTTACGAAAATATTAATATAAATTATTTTAAGCCTGGAGACAATCCACACAGGCCCAGCTGGCGAATCATGACCTTTTTTGGTGTGCTTTTCAAGGTCACAACCAAGGTGGGAATATTGGCTTGGGCTTTCTCCCATGCTGCAACCACAAAATGTATTTTCCTATACAGAAAGAACAGGTCCACCAATGGCCTCACACTTCTGTCTGGCACTGTACTGTGTGTGTGTTTCTTATCACTACTTCCACTGAGGTCCTGGGGAGCAGCGTCTTTTCTGAGGCACATGTAGCCTACACAGTACACACCAGGCTCTTCTTTTCACCTGACAGATTGAGCAGTTTCACTGGGAGAACATACTGACTGTACTCATGCTATTCCTCCCACATCCCCTCCACTGTTGAACCGAGGCCCCGACCAAGCAGTAGGAGTCACTATAATGCAGCAGAAAGGATTCAATTCCCACCTCAACACTGATAAGTGAGTTCATTGGAGGTGCCAAACTGGAGGTGCTGCTTTTAAGAATTGAAACCAGGTCTTTATGGTGGTGGGACCTCTATGACACCTCGAAGTCAGCTGGACATATATTGCATTCCAAAAGAATGGAAATGTTGTCACTGGAGTCTGTCTGTCTGTCTGCTTTTCTCAACTAGAGTTACCTATGAGTTAACAAGTGCACTTGCAAAGTACTGTAAAGCTTCAGCTTCAAGAGCATCAATTAAGAGGTTGCAGAGTAAAATCCGTGTAGTGCTCAGAAAAAGTTGTGGTCTTCCCTGCCTCTAATCGGGGGGGATTAGTTGTTGTTCCCTCGGCCGCGGGCTTCGCCCGGACACACATCCAGGTGGCACCTCGTGGGCGCTAGATCCCCTCTAATGAACATGAACCCTCGTTGGCAGCCACAGAGAAGGGCCTTTCTTCCCATGCTTCCATCAACACTCCAGCCCCCATTGATAGCGCGCAGGGAACAGTGGACGGGGGACAAAAGCTGTATATACTGTACAAACACAGCTCGGAGCGGCAGCACACTGACTCATTCTTCGGTGTGTGTGAGAACGGAGGGGGACCCCCTTTCAGCTCCTTTGTGCGGGTGTCTGTCAACAGTGTAGTCGGAGGCAGGGCCAGTGTTTCGTATTGACATAGGGTCTGGCTCAGCTTGTTCCCAGGGCCCAACCTGAGGACTCATGAATAATTGAGAGAAGATCCTCAGGGCCGAAACAGAGGGGGAGTTGGAGAGAGGGGTTCTTGAGGGAGGCGAGGAGACGGGGAGGGGGGTTGTGTACCTAATCCAGTGATTCTCAACCTGATTTATTTCAAGAACCACTAGTTTCGGCCACAGACCCCAATTTGATAAAATATTTGGTTCCATATACAGTCTCGGAGTTACAGACACATAAAGGTCCATTTGGGCCCCTTGTGGTCCCCGGACCTGATGTACCAGTGACATAAACTGCATGCACATAGCTTGTCTTGCATTGAAACTGTGCATGTTTGTGCATGTGTGTGTGTTCATGCTTGTGCATGTGTGTTTCTCAAACACTTATTTTCGAAAACACTGATGATTCACACTTGACAATTATCTAATCACTTACATAATATCTAATAGAACACGATATTCCCATGTCAAGTGTGCAATGTGATCTTTGTGCTTTATTGAAGGTGTCACCTTTTCGCAGCACTCGTAGGCCTATATGAAAGCATAACATAACTAGAAAGGTTCAAGACTTGGAAATTCACCGTTTGTCAGCCTTCTGATTGGTTCCTGAGACTCCCTGACTGGCCAACCAGAAAAAACCATTCACTTTTTGCTATCGGGGGTGGAGTTTGTGCAGTGGAGAATGTTGCTTCAGGCTTTCAAGAACAGTCCGCACTGCGCGACACGGCATGCGTCTGGTACGGCCGCGATTTACGGCCGCGATTTCGCTCAATATAATGAATAAGCTTCAACAAACTAGTTCACATGGACCTTATCAATGTAACTAAGAGTTACGATTGGGTACATATATTTTAAATGGGCAGAATTACGAAAAGCCAGCCTATTATGTGAGGAGAACAGATTATAGTTCTCCTCTTCCTACCCAAGATGCAATGCGCTTTCTTTTTCTATTTCTATTCTCTCTCTGATCCAGAGGATTAAACTAATTAAAACATATATTTTCGGGGGGAAATTACTGTTTTGCTATGTAATTACTGTACCTTTTTCTTCCCTTTTTATTAATATCACGTAGATGTGTTTTTTTTGGTACTTTATATAGCTGTAATGAGGCTATGAAGGGAAAAAAAATCCCATCCACTTCCACTATAAAATAATCTGCAATAGTGATTGATTGATTGAAGACTTTATTAGAAGTTTGCATAGGAAAAGGTACAGTTTCATGACGGTACAGTTCACTGGTACAAGGTCTACTAAAAGGAGATCCATGAAAAGACTAAGCTTATTTCCACTGGAAACCATTGAAGTATCTCATATAACATTGAATGACAGACAAATAGAACACAGTACTATGCAGTAGATATGTAAAGAAAAACAAAATAGAAGACAGTAAGTCAAAACAAACAGTATATACAAAGAAGGGGCAGGGGAGGGTAGGGTTGGGCTAGATTCTTTTTTACCAGTTGCGAACGGCTGCTGCCTGTAAGTGGTTTTTCAGGGCAATTTTAAAGGATGCTAGTGATCCACACTCCTTTGTGGCCTTCGGTAAGGCTTTCCACATTTTGGTGGTATAGCAGAAAAAAGAGTTTGACCCTTTGTTGGTTTTGACTCTGGGTTGAAAGTGATCTGTGGCGCTGCCTCTGGTGTTGTAATTATGGACATCCTTAATGTTTATAAAGTATTTTGACAGGTACTTGGGTATCATAGTGGTGTAGTGTATCTTGTACACCAGGCCCATTGCAAGTTGCTGTACTCTGTCAACTACTCTGAGCCACCCCACTCTTAACTGGTGAGTAGCGGTGAGGTGAGTCTGATAGGGAAGTCTAAGCAGGACCCTAATTAGTTTATTTTGGGCTGTTTGTAGTTTAGTTTTCAGGGCTTGTGGGGCGTCACAATACCATACGTGGACTCCGTAGTCAAAGAGGGGCTGGATTATTGCACCAGCTATGGTCTTCAGTGTGTTGGAATTGACCATCGGGGCGATCCTCTGTAGGAAACGAGTTCGTTGGTTGATTTTATTTATTACTTTAGAAGTCATCTTTTCACTGGAAAGATTAGCTTCAAGGATACATCCTAAGTAAGAGATTTCGTTTTTTCGTGTTATGACCTTGTCACCCACTTTGATTGTGAAGTTATCAACTTTTTTGAGGTTATGATTTGATCCAAAGAGGATGGACTCTGTTTTACCCAGGTGAATTGATAATTTGTTGTCGTTAAGCCATGTGCAGATCTTACTTAGTTCAGAGTTAAGTGTCTTCTCAACCTGCAAGTGGTCCTTGCCCGAGACTAGGAGAGCCGAGTCATCCGCGAACAGGAACAGGTTGCAGTCACAAGCAGATGCCATGTCGTTCACGTATATTAGGAACAACAGAGGTCCCAGTATGCTACCTTGAGGAACACCACAGTTTACCGGGAGGGGGGGGGACAGGGTACCGTTAATCTCCACCACCTGTTCCCTCCCCACCAGGTAAGACTGCATCCACCTCACTGCTGCGCTGTCAAGACCGATGGCTTTTAGTGATTCTGTCCCACTGGGATTAAACAAATTAAAACATATATTTTCGGGGAAACCCCCTGTTTTGCAATGTAACTACTGTACCTTTGTCTTCCCTTTTTATTAATATCACCTAGATGTTTTTCCTTTGGTACTTTAAATTGCAATAATGAGGCTATGAAAAAAAAAATCCCATTCACTGCCACTATAAAAACAATCTGCCCAGGGTTAATGTCCCACCATAGTAACAGGGCAGAATGGGGCGGGATTTGCAAAAACCTGAATTGCAAGTGTGGTTGCACTGACGCGAGTCGCGAGGAATCCACTGTTATATATTGTGATGTCATGTGAAGCATGACTACAGCGACAGTGTGTCAAGCTTGACCAGAAGATTCACTTTTCTGTTAACAAAAAGCAGGTTCACTTTGCTGGCAAAAAAGTCTCGGACCGAGAATAGTAGTGTGTTGCCTATAGCAACCACTCTAACTAGAAAGGGGCAATTCTAGGAAATTGTGGTTGCGCTGACACGAGTCGTGAGGAGTCCACTGGGAAATGAATTCCGTCTTACCATTTATATTAGATATTGTGACGTGAAGTGAACCATGGCCAATCCTGTCTGACATTATATTGTCCAAGATATCTGGCCTAACAACCCAGATAACTTCAGTCAAAAGGTTCAAATGTAGTGAAGCATGACCAAACAGCTTCACTTTTCTGTTGTGCAAATTAAGGTTAACAAAAAGCAAGTTCACTTTTCCTGGCAAAGAAATCTCGGACGAGAACAATAGTGTGTTGCATAAAATATGCAATTGGAAATTGCAAGTGTGGTTGCCGTGACTATATTCTGCAGCAAGCTGTCATGTGAAGCCCATTCTCTCGAGACAGAGTCTGTAGCTATAGCTAAAAAGAAAGAGGGACAAACCGAGTGGGTGTTCCCTTTTCTTTGACGATGGCTTGCCAGATTGTGTGAAGCCAGCCAGACCAATCCTCGAGCTAGCACCACTCCCCCATTGAATTCCACTCCCCCATTGAATTCCAATTGCACTTTCCCCCCATTGAATTCCAATTGCAACTCTAATAAAGTTTATCTAGAAGAAGAATAAAGTTTTCCCAGGACAACCACACTAATTAACAAACAGAATATGATCATCACCATCGGCACATTCATGTGAACCGTGCGCTCAGACGTGCGTTCAGGCCGTCGCTGAACCCTTGTGTGGAGGAGGGAGAGGAGGTAATAAGGAGGGGCTCAGAGTTGGGAGCGTGCCCAGCATCCTGGCTCCAGCAGGGGGCATGTTGTTCAGGTCTGCTCTCCCAGCAGGTCCCACCATCTGTGTGAGAGAGAGAGAGAGGCTCACACGACCTGCAGGAGCTGCCCTCTCCCTCCCCGCGCTGTCACGGCTGCAGGATGAGAGGGGAATGAGAGAGAGTGAGTGAGGGGGGGGGGGGGGGGTCTGCAGGGGCGTCACAAGTGGGGGGAAAGTGGGACTGTGTTACTAGCGCCCAAGGTGGAGGGGGCCTTCATTATTTTATACTTTAGCTATTGAAAAATAGCAGATATACAAGCTCACAGCGCAGAACCGAAAAGTTGTGAAAATGTGTGCAAATCTTTGAACATATGTATTTTTTAAGCGAACATTTGTAACTCAAATTTAGCTTCTAGGGGGATCCCTGGAACGAAATATTTTGAGATGGGGGTCCGTGGCCAAATACATATCATTTTAGGTGTCCTTCACATGAAAAGGTTTGAGCACCACTGACATAGAAACATAGGTTTTTCAAAAAACCTTAGAAGGATTAGAAATATTCAAAGACTTTTCATGATTTTTTCAAAAAATAGCAGATCTACAAGCTCGCAGCGCGGCACCAAGTGCCACGCTGTGAGCTTGTATATCTGCTATTTTTCAATAGTTAAAACACAAAATAATGAAGAACATTCATGGGGGGCCCGCAGTGAATCCATCCTTGTATCCAGGGCCCAGAATATGGTGCGACACCCCTGGGGGTCTGTGTGCTGTGTAATCCAGGGATCTGAGGCCGTGTGTGTGGGGAGCTGGAGGTCGGAGAGGAGGTGCCCCCGTCGCTTGTGCGCTGGGAGCCTTTTCAAGGTTCCTGCTTTGATCTCCTCCTCCTCCTCTCTGTCTCTCATGCCTTCATCCCACGCGCTCGCTCCCCTTGCGCCTCAGGCCGCCGGTACACCGATGGGGGGGAGGAGGGCTTGACGTATGCTACTGCAGTATACCTCACACAGAGACGCTGCTTGTTCCCTCACTGCTGGACTGGGAGAAGTACTGGAGGTGGCAGCAGGGTGAATGGGGGGGGAGGGAGAGGACAGTGCAGTGGGTGGGTTCACCGTGAGCCGCTGCTAAACTGGCGTGTGCGTGCGTGTGTGAGTGTGTGTGTGTGTGTGTGTGTGAGTGAGTGAGAGAGAGAGAGCGTAGTGTCAGTACAGTCCTCCGCTGCTCTCTCTTTCATGCTCTCTCTCTCTCTCTCCCTCTTCACCTCCCCCAGAAGTGGGCTGGAATTCTTTGCGTGAAAACAACTGTGACAGCGCTCCGAAGCTGACCTCTTGACCCCTGACAACATGGGAAAGGCCCCCCCCCCTCCTCTGGCAGTTATATAAAGGCACCGGGCCGCGGTCATGAGAATCCCTGATAAATCACCCTGCTTGAGGCCTTCTCATGTCCCCATGCAGCGTGTCACACACACACACACACACACACACACACACACACACACACACACACACACACACACACACACACACACACACACACACACACACACACAGCAGAGCAGACCAAGGATCTTGTTGCAGTGTTTCACCTAACTTTGCTTTAACTTTCCATCTCGCTTTCATTTCTGTCAGCTCAGTGTCACATGTTACAGTCTGTTAGAGAGTGTTAGGGTGTGATAGGTAAGGGATAACGTCTGGCTCAGCGGTCATTATCGAGGAATACAAATCCCGAAAGGCTGATGCACCACCGTGAAGCGAAGCGAAGACAGTGTGTTACAATCTGTTAGAGAGTGTTACAGTCTGGTAGAGACTGTTAGAGAGTGTTACAGTCTTCACGGCTTGGTTGAATTCTTGATTCTGATTGGTCAATCGCTGAAATCAGCTGTGTGTTATTTCTTGAAAATGGCCACTTAGCTCTATAACAGACCGATGCAGACACAGTGCAGCTCTGAGTATCTGACATCACTGTGATGTCAACAGAATCCCTTTTATGCCCATATATGGATATCCCTGCTCTGAGTATCTGACACTGTAATGACACCTGTGATGTCACAGTGATGTTTCAGGGGAACCACGGTGTCAGGCGCTACAGACAGACAGACAGACAGACAGACAGACAGACAGACAGAGATACGGTCAAACTGTGACGGTTCACATACTAAACTGCGACCTACGGTCGCAATAACACGCTGTAACATGCTGTAACACACTCAACACACTACACCCACAGTGTGTTTGTGTTACAATGTGTTACAGTGTTGTACAGTGTTACATTGTGATACAATGTTACATACAGTATGACACATTGTGATAGAGTGTGATATAAAGTGGTAAAGTGTTCCAGTGTGTTCCAGTCAGTGTGTGTTACAGTGTGCAGTGTGTGTTACGGGGGTTGCTTCAGCATGCCATGTGCCATGTGAGCTAATGGGTGGGGAGCAGAGCGACGGTGGCTGGTGACAGGGGGACAGGGTGGGATGGGCCGTCATGTGAAACACGCACGTCAGAGTGATGCCCTTTTGACCCCATGCTGACCCCCCCCGCCCCTCCCCCCCAAACCCCTCAACCCCCATCTCTCCCCACCCCCCCCCCCCCCCCCGGAGCCTGCTAATCCCTATATACCCCTCTCTGCTGCGCCCCCTCCCACCGAGCATGAGAGAGTGGGAAACACAGATGCGAAGGCACAGAGCGGAACCCCTAATTGAGGATTAATTGGGGAGGGGGGCAAGGGGGGGTGGTGGTTGTGGCGGCTGCGGGGCACTTACCTTTATTTAGACATGTGGCAAGTGTTAGCCCGTGGCAAGCCACCCTGCCGTCTCAGCAGATGACTGCACTTAATATTTCATGACAAACAAATCTAAGGCGAGGGGGGGACCAGACGCCCTGGTGCGGCTCTCTCTCTCTCTGTGTTGCAAAGGCTCGGTGTGCGTGCGTGCGTGCGTGTCTGCTCTGCATGCATGCGTGCGTGCATGCGTGCACATACGTGCGCGTGTCCTCTTTTGAAGGTGATGACATGGTGGTGAATTCTCTCCTCTGACAGATCACACCCCTAACCTTTCTTTTCAACTCAACATCATTGCTTCCTGACATGTAATGAACGTTGTGGTGTGAACAAGACGTGCATTATGTAATGCATCACCTGATACACCTTCACTTGTGTCGTGTGTAATGACACATACCACTCAGACATTAGACAAGCTGCCAATTAAATGCATCTGAACAATGGAATTACAAAGCTTATGTCTTAACTATGGAACTATTAGGGAAGCTAGGGGAATTGGCCACATAGTTTATCACACTGGATCTGTAATAATACAACATGAATACAGTAAACCATAATACCCTTCATAGAAAAGGTGTTCCTGTTGACTTGGGTGTATTCAGGTTGCTCATGTGTTGCTTTGTGCCTTACTCTTTGTATTCCATAGGCACTGTAACACACATTAGATTATACCCAGGAACACCTGTTGTGTAATATGGCCCTTGATAATCCTCATACTGGAGATGGATTTCCTTCTCACTGTTTCTGCATAATACGTAGCGGTAATGGTTTTTTCTAGAGTCATTCCGACCGCGTAGGTCGCTACTTAGTATGAAAACCTCCAGCTCATGTCTGTCTGTCTGTCTGTCTGTCCGTCTGTCCATCCATCACTCTTCTGACATCACAACGATGCCTCATCCCAGCTCAGCAGAAGGATATAGCTGACCTGTTCTGACATCAGCTCATCCCAGCTCAGCAGAAGGATTATAGCTGACCTGTTCTGACATCACAATGATGTTGCAAATGAATTCTGTCCTTGTCCCTTTTATGCCCATATATGGAGATCCCTGATGTCCTCAATATTAAGCTCAGTGAGTGACACCTCATCCCAGCTCATCCATATTTGGGAAAATATGTCCACAATTTGGCCACATTTTGTCCAACTAATCGGGGGATATCTTTAGAAATAGTGTCAAATCCTGGAATAAATTCCTTACCAAAAAAAATCTTCACCAATGTGTTTGTAAAGGTGTCTAGTAACACATCTCACAAAGACTGAAATTCAGTTTCCCTAGGAAAATCTTTGACAGCTAGGGTAATTCTGGGTCTCATTCACTCACTATACACTATACTATAGGGGAAAAAATCACTCCCCAAAAAATATGCTTTAAGTGGGATGTGAGGTGTCTAACTAGGTGTTTTTAATTATTCCGAATCCATTGCAAGCATTTATTTTGCACCAAAAACATTCCTTGGGCTAGAAATGGACCCCCATACCACTGTGAAAAGTGATGACTCATCACTAAACCATCATTTTATGGGCTGTTCTTAACCCAATGAATGTTTTTTTGTGCAAAACAAATGCTTGCAATGGATTCAGAATAATTAAAAACACCTAGTTAGACCCCTCACATCCCACTTAAAGCATATTTTTTGGGGAGTGATTTTTTCCCCTATAGTATAGTGTATAGTGAGTGAATGAGACCCAGAATTACCCTAGCTGTCAAAGATGTTCCTAGGGAAACTGAATTTCAGTCTTTGTTAGATATGTTACTAGACACCTTTACAAACACATTGGTGAAGAAATGTTTTGGTAAGGAATTTATTCCAGGACTTTTTAAGATATCCCCCGATTAAACTTACAGTAAACAAAAGAATTCTGTCCTTTCCCCTTTATGCCCATATATGGAGATCCCTGATGTCATCAATATTAAGCTGTCCATACCGGTATGGTTAGTCTCATATGGTCTATGACTTAAAATATCTATGATGTCAGACATCAGTCATCTTCATATTTGGGAAAATACAGCCACATTGTGTTAAACAACCAAACAGGTCTGTGCATTTTTTTGGGTCAAAGTTGATCCCTTTAATAGTCTTTAGCCAAAGTGCCAATATGTATTTTAGGACGCAGAGGTAAAGTTGATCTCATGCCAAAGCGCCAGTGCTCGCCCAGCAGTCTGCTGTCACCCAGGCCGATGCATGCACGCGCCTATGCGCTCGCCCATGTGCGCGAGCGACCTCACCCTTTAGAGTAAGGTCACTTCACGCCCTTAGGGCGTCTCACTGGTTATATTTATATTATATATTAATATATGTGTCACTGTTTAGGCTGATATGATGATTTCCTCTATGAAGGATTTTGTGAGGGGCATTTTGAAGTCGCGCACTGTCTTCAGGCAATGTTTCGGTCACTCAAACCTTCTACAGGCATGAAGGGAATTTAACATATTATAATTTACTGTTTATTCATGTTGTATTCAAGTTCAAGTGTATACATTTATACTTCCCAATTTGTGCTGCAGCAAGTATAACAACTGGTGAATGTATTCTGGTTTTATGCATTAGAATTTGAGATAAATTAATCTACAAATTGCCCGATGTTGTGGTAACGTTCTGTGATCATGGGCTGCCCCTGTTGGGATAAACCTGTTGTGCTAGATCTGGATAGCTATAATTACCCATGATCCACCTGTGGCTATTGTTTAGAAAATTGCCAATGCACATGCATGCTAAGAAAGGACACTTTGACTGAAACATCTGTGCTTTTTTGGAGCGCTTTCCTTGCTTTCTGAATTACTATTTACTATTTGCTAGTTGCAATCCAGGGCTTATTTTGATGAAAACTCTTTTTTTAACCAATCTATATGGTAGAGTATGTAATAACTATATCTCAGTGGTCACTGAGAAATGGTCACTTTGCTTTGTTCAGTGTCAGTCAGTGTCGCTGTCATGTTTGTAATTGTGAGTTTATTACTGTAGTTCATATTCTTTTTAGCTTGCACCAGATATCTTGGTGAAAGTGAAGATTTCTGGCTGTGGGGTCACCAAATCAGACAGGTTCGTCCTTTGGATAGCATGAAGGAGCATGTCAAATTGCATGGCAATCCAGCAAGAAGTTTTCAACCTATCGTTGCTGTCGGGCAGAAACCTTATATATATATTATGTTCACTTTTCTATGTTTTCTTTGTAAAGTAATGCCCTACTTCATTATACAACTGTGTTTCACGACGTTAGTGAAAATAGCTGATCTACAAGTTTAAATGTAGGGAACGGTTTTAGACATACAAGGTTTCCACCCACCAGCAACGATATTATCTTGTTTGGGACCAAAGTGTTGGACGTACCAATTGACATCGCCACCCTAGAAACCATGGCACCAGTGAATGCCTGAATGGTGCCAACCCAGAACCTTTCAGCACTGTTTG
>NC_137811.1:59761792-59926697 GCF_963921795.1 Nannobrachium achirus
AGACACTAGCCTCCTAGATTCCCCAGTTCATTGTTTCCCAAACAGTGGGTCGGCACCCATTTGTGGGTCGGAGACAGATTGTTATGGGTCCCTTATTTTTTTGTTTCCTACATTTCGTTTTTTAATTATTATCATTCAAAATAGTTTCCCCAAAACATTCCCAATGCGGCGTGAAGCGACGCGTTGTGAGCTTGTAGATCTGCTGTTTTCACTACTTTGGGCCCTGGGCAAACGTCTAATTTCTCTTTTGTGTCTACCAAAAAAATGTTTGGGAACCACTGCCTATATCTCCAGTTGATGTGCTCAAGTTGCCACTAGCAGTGGAAGACTGTGGCCATACTGGCTGCTCACAGTGGCCAACAGTAAAAGACTATGGTCGTACTGGGCGGTTTCCAATGGCCAGCAGTAGACACCGTGGTCCAGTGGTGTAAAGTAACTAAGTACTTTTACTTAAGTACTGTACTTAAGTACAGTTTTGAGGTATTTGTACTTTACTTGAGTATTTCCAAATTCCAATACTTTTACTTCTACTCCACTACATCTCGATCCAAATATTGTACTTTTACTCCACTACATGTATTTGAAAACTTTTGTTACTAGTTACTTTGCAGATATGAATGATTATATTATTAAACATACATTAATCCACTTTAGCCCTATTTTATACATAGGCTATTTGAAAATAGCCGATCTACAAGCTCACAACGCGTTGCGGTGTATTTTCAAACATGTTGTACTTTTACTTTTGGTACTTTAAGTACATTTTGATGCCAACACTTTTGTACTTTTACTGAGGTAAATTTTGAATTCTGGACTTCTACTTGTAACAGAGTATTTCTAAAATGCAGTATTGATACTTTTACTTCTGAGTACTTGTTCCACCACTGCCGTGGTCATACTGGGCAGCTCCCATGTGTGAATGTGTGATTAGATAAGGGTTAAAAAGTCCTGGCCGGGGTTCAAGGAGAGGGCGTCCATTGATCAGGGGGTATAGGAGCTCTGTTTCCAGTACTGTACACTGAATAATGTACTGAGGCATCCAAAACACCCCACACTGAGCTGAAGTCAGCTATAGAACAATATGTATGTGAACATGATGGATTTACTTTTTTGGTGATTGGATTCTGTACTGTGGTGTTTTGAAGGGGAAAATGGGACTAAAGGACATTCTATTCTCTCTAAACAGGGGATCCCATAGCAGCATATTGCTGTCGAGCAAAAAAATAAAAAAAATAACCTGTTTTCGAAATGATTCAATGTAGTTATTATTTAGTCACACTCACATATAATATCTATAAAACACACAGACAGACTTAACCACTTTCAATTTCTTCCAAAAAATAGTGATAATAGCAGGTCCACGATTGTCACATCATGATGCGTTGTGCACTTGTAGATATGTATCTATTTTCATTACTTTTGCACAACACTGTGACACAACAAAGTATAAAGTACGGCATTCATTCATGAAAAGACATAAAAAGAAGACTGCACCCCCAGTATTTACTTAAAAACCATGGGCTTTTTGAGGCGCCCTCTCAATCCCCTGTCCTGGGAACGAGCCAAGCTGTTTTGTGTGTACCGATGTCGTGTACACTGTACAGTACCTATTACACTTTACGAAATGCACAACTGCTCAAACTCATTCCATCGGAGCATGTACAGTAGACTCGGAGACAACACAGATGGAACATACATGCAGGGGCGTCACAAGGGGTAGGAAAGTGGGACTGAGTTACTAGGGCCCAAGGTGTTGGAGGGGCCTTAATTATTTTATACTATAGCTATTGAAAAATAGCAGACAAGCTCACAGCGCGGCACCGAGTGCCACGCTGCGAGCTTGTAGATCTGCTATTTTTGAAAAGTCGTGAAAATGTGTGCAAATCTTTGAATATATGTATTTTTTAAGCGAACATTTGTAACTCAAATTTTGCTTCTGGGGGGTCCCTGGAACTAAATATTTTTAGATGGGGGTCCGTGGCCAAATACATATCATTTTGGCGGTCCTACATGAAAAGGTTTGAGCTCCACTGACATCGAAACATAGGTTTTTAAAAAAAAGAAGGATTTGAAATATTTAAAGATTCTCATGATTTTTCAAAAATAGTTAAAGCACAGGGGCCCCACAGTGAATCCTTGTAGCCTACCCAGGGCCCAGAATTTGGTGCGACACCCCTGCATACATGGCTCCGGGTGTTTTTCAGCAGTAGATTATGTTCATGTCAAGGTCCATAAATTCAACCGCATGGAACCAACGTGTGGAAATTCAGGTAACAGGGTGCAGGCGGCCGGGATTTACTGATGATGTGAGTTGGGCAGTGGAAACGAGTGAGTCGTCTTTGTGCAGGTCACAGGTGTATACCGTATATCAGGGGTTCCCAAAGTATTTTGGCTCAACTCTTTTGGCTCATAGGGCACCCCTATAAATATCATTTTCATCCGAGGCACCCCTACAATATATTCATAATTTTCACTCCCAGCACCTTATATTTATGGCATATTTTAGCGATTATGTTGCGAGGAAAACGTTGAGATAATAGCCATTTTGGTTAGAACTATGCTTTTAAGAGTCCAAATAAATTCCAAATATTATCAAATGATCTCATGGCACCCCTGGACTGCCGTCACGGCACCCCAGGGTGCCCCGTCACCCACTTTGGAAACCCCTGGTATACTGAAGTGTGTACGACGTGTATTCTTGCGTGTGTGCATGTGCGTGTGCCTGCGTACATGTGTACGCGTGTGCGTGCAGGCACGTGCACACATAGACATCAAAGGGGGCTTGAGCCCCTGTCCTTTTATCCCTCTGTAAAAAGTGCCCTCTCCAGACCATCAATGCAGTTTTTACTATGGTGAATGAAATGCAAATGCCCTCTTTCCATGCCATACCTGATAGGCAGCATTCAAGAGAATTGCCTTGTCCAAACTCTCCCGAACTTGAATGCAGCACCTCATGTTGAAAGTATAGCCCTCTCTGTGTAGAAATCCATGATGTAAGCCACATCTCCAGTATTGACTTGATTATGCTTAGTTCACTGTGGTATCAAGCACCTAAAATAGCCGACGTCCAAGCTCAACGCGTCGACGCGTTGTGAGCTTGGAGGTCTGCTATTTTCAATATTTTCTCCCCAAAGCCCTTTTAGAAATGTCAGCCCCTGCCTCTCTAACATTCTCTGCACGTCCCCTGTGTGCGTGTGTGCATGAGGAACAGGCAGCTCCCAGGCTGCATGGACAGAATGACTGAAGCCTGCCTGTTGGATCTGTCACCACCAGCAGCCTGGCTGACATGCGGGGGGCCGCGTGTTGGCCTGCAGTTGCTCTCTGGAATCACAGCCCTCGTCCACAAACTTATCTCTCTCTCCGCGGCGCTACACCAACTGACCTGATGGACAGAACAGAGACACAGCTGTTCTCTCTACAAGCTGGTGGAATGACATGGGGGGGGTCAGGCTCTCGCTGATGGCTTTTCCAGACACGTCATATAGACACAGAGCTAATGCCGGAATTAACCCCGCCGTCTCATGTCACATTGTTTCCCAGACCTCTCATCTGAGCAGCCAGAGAGGGAAAGGGAAAAGATCTGATTGTGAAGATATTATATATGTTAATAGTTTAGCCACCATGAGGCCGATTCTTGCTAAACACATTTTTGGACACTGCTCCTACAGATTTTGCCCTAAAATCACGCAAAGCGGTACTCAGTGTCTCTAAAGTCATGTCATCAACATGGGTCTCATTTCCCATATTCCCTCCTGATTGGCTACCATTGGCTTCTAAAGTTTGTGTATGCGACCTGGCGGTCGCTTATCTCCCGATTGGGGAGTCTTACTGGTAATTTAACAAATATGTCCTCTCTCCGTCTCACCACCTCTCCCTCAATTTCTCTCTCCTATTCTCTCCCCCTCCCTCCTTCCCTCCATGTCTCTGTGTCTCCGGCTCTCCTCTCACTGTGGACAATATTCCCCAGCGTACCATGCAGAAGGGATTAGTTACACAGTAGAACACAAACATAGAAAGTTCCTGTGTTTTATATGGGTTGACTCCTGACCCGGGGCTTATTAACGGGGTCAAAATGATCACACCTTCTGCAGACCACCCCTGCCGTACCTTCCCTTCAACAGACAGGAACCTTTGTTAAACAAATAACGTATGGTTCAATAGACAGGTATTGATTGTCAGTGTACATACATTTCTCTTGTGGTTACATTATTTTTCTACCTAAATCTACCTCTGTCACTGTAACACAGTATTTATTTATTTAGTTTTGTACAGGTTGCTTTTGTGTTGTCCACACAAGGAATTACATAAAAAATAACAATAACTGTCAAGGGAGGTATATACGCGGGCTGCTGTGTCAACCAGTCAATGACCCATACTATATATTATATTTTCGGGTCCCCAAACCACTGCTTGAGAAACCCTATACCCTATTGTCTTTAGAAAATGTATTTTTCTCCCTTCCCAGCAAAACACAGCCGAGCCGGCTTTGGCTGTTATCACCAAATACGGCCCTGTGAATGATTCCCTGGGAAGGGCTGCCTGCGCCAGTCAGTTGACCTGTTTGCAGTGGCCATGGGGGGAGGGGGGTGCACAGGGTGGTGGTGGGTGGGTGGGTGGGGGGGGGTTTCCTAGGAGAATCTGGCAACGCTGACGGACCAGCGCTGGGCCTCCAGTCCGATCAATGCTGTTGTTGAGCCACACAGCTGACGGCAGACAATGAACAACACACTGGGCTAATAGGCCATGTGTCCAAGTACAACAGTGAATGGAGAGAGGGCTCCCCAGGGTAATGGTTCCTCTGTCCCGCAGACCAATGGCGTAGTGCACCCCAAAATATTTGAGTCGGGAGGGGTTGGGGTGGGTACACAAATTCACATGTACGTGTCCAAAATGCTAATCAATTGTGAACACGGATAATGACATAGTTATGGGTCTGCTTTGGCAATAGGTGACTTTCCCCAGTCTAGCAGCTATATAAGGAGGTTCCTAATAAAGCGATTCAGATTTGGAAACAAAACAGGAGAACGCTGTTTGGGGGAGTGGAGTGTCAAACTATGTGACGTGTTGGAAAGTAATAATTACCATGAATATGACATAATATATGTCATTATTAACATACAAAGGCAGTTCAAAGCCCTGTTCTCTCTAGAGGATCACGTCGGTGCCCACTGGTACTTTAGGGGTCTTCAACGTTTTCAGGCCAAGGACCCCTTGGTTGAGAGAGAGATGAAGCAGGGACCCCCACAACCTTATCAATCATAGATACCATATAGTTTCATCGTTTGACAGCACAATCATCAGTGTATTTTGGATTCATGTCAATTTGTGTTTTCAGATATTTAACCACTTGAACCGTCAACACTTAATAAACTTGACCTTTCACTTAGTCTGCTCTTTTTCGCCTCTACACCAAAGCTCTTTGCCGATCTACAAGCTCACAACGCCTTGCGTTGCGAGGCGTTGTGAGCTTGTAGATCGGCTATTTTTAGCTAAAGTTCTCCAAACATGGACACTAGGGTTCAAGCGGTTCATATTAAAAAAATCACACCCGTGTGAACTGAGCGGTGGTTTACCCACCTCATAGATCATGTGTACCGATTTTTGTGACATTTGAAGAAAATATGTAGGAAAAGGAGCAAAAAGTGTGTTTTGGAGAAAATTCAAGATGGCGGAAAATTTATCCTGGCGCAAATGGGCGTGGCCTATATGGGGAGATGCGTCTTGACCCAAGGAATCCAGGGAAAAAAGAATTTTAATTTTCCGATCTACGGTTCAAGAGTTACGGGGCAAAACGTAAAGTGGGCCGTTATAGCGCCACCATGAGGCCGAGTGATTTTTCGATTCATTCTTAAAATCATTATGAATCTCCTCTCCGAGGTTTGAAACTGTAGCTCCTATGGTTTACGAGAGAAAAATACTTGAAAGTGATTTCTTGCATTGTCCCATTATAAGTCAATGGGGACAATTAAGCGTCGTTTTTTGCCGATTACGTCGGCATGGTAAGGCGGATCGGAACGAAAGGTAATAGCACACCATTCCCGGCGGAGCCGCACATTTTGATGTATATATTGCGCGAGTGGCGTAAATGGTGCGGCACTAGTTACGTGCCGAAGTTTAGGCTACATACAGACACGGACGGAGACAGACCCACACACACGGCCACGTATAGGAGCGTTGTGACTACCGCTCAAAAAAAGGAGAAAAAAGTTTCTATCACACAAAGATTTGGAGGGCCCCCTGTAGTAACTCTGAGGACTCCCTAGGGGTCCCGGACCTCCTGTTGAAGACCCCTGCTCTACTGTAAGCCAGTTTGAATAGGCATCATGCCGGTGTGTGGTAAACTCAGCAGGGGGCTGCATGAGGACCTGAGCCTCCAGGCTGCTGTCCAGTCTGTGATGCATGCATGTTTTGACACAAATTGCTGATGACAAACCTGAATCTAGAATATAATTTTAAGTTCATGGCATTAAATGACTTTGCGAGATAGCAAATGTTAGATGTATTATAACACCCAAACACACAAGATGTATTATAACAGTGTCCGGGGACCCCACTTTGGGGTCCTTTGGGGGGACAGTTTAACCCTATTTGACACTTAATCTGTTCGAAAATAGCCGATCTACAAGCTCACGTTGCGATGCTACGCGTCAGCTTGTAGAGAATATATATTTATTTTACATTTTTTAATAATTTTGAAAAAATGTAATGTGGGGGTCCTTGACATGAAAATGTTTGTGAACCACTGATTTAGGGTGGAAAAAAAGGAAAAAAGTCACTCAAACGCTATCCTGATTTTAATAGGCTTAAGTCTTTGCAATGCCCGCCTACATTATTGGCTGGGTGACGCCCCCAGTCCCCTGCACACAGCATGAGAAGCACACAGTTGACAGTGTTTAAACTGTTGATCAGAGCTGCGTGCTGTCAGTGCACTGCGCCCGGGGAGCCGCTCACACGAAAAAGGACTATTCTGTATATTGCGAGTGTGTGTGCATGTGTGCGTGCGTGCGCGCTTTTGGGGACGAAATGAAACGAATTCATAACTACAGCTCGTCCGACAGCGACCTGGACGACAATATTGAGGTGGAGAAAGACAGTGGTGACGAAAATGGGTATGTTTATTATAAAAATGAAATAGGTGTTATGTTTTATGTTATATTGTATCTGTATTTGCTAATTGGATTATTATTATTTCAAGGAAGTGGAACCGTCTATTTAGTTACGATAGACCTAATTATATCATCGCATTCGAATTCATTATGGTACTAGCCTAATTATGTTTTTGTTTTTTTGTGTGTTTTAGTCAACTTGATTCTCCGCACGACTCAATGTTACCCACAACGACCACTCAAGTACAAGCTAGAAAAAGGCGCAGAGGGGTAAGTGGCAGCACAGCAGTCTGTTTAATGTGTGCGTAATTGCGCACGGATAGATGGTTTGGCAGAATGAGCTGTTTCACACTCTAAGATAATTAACATCGCCTGTTTTCCATTTTGTGTGTGTAGATCATTGAAAAACGACGACGCGACCGCATCAACAACAGCCTAACAGATTTGAGGAGACTGGTGCCGAGTGCCTTAGAGAAACAGGTATGCGACTTTGATTGTCCTGAGTCCTCCTGACGCAGGGACCAACTAGACAAATTCTACATTTTATTGCACGATTGGGAAAATGCGAATATATAGACTATAATAGACAGAAAGTAACCGGATCCCTCTGTTCCCAGGGATCAGCTAAACTGGAGAAGGCAGAAATATTGCAGATGACCGTGGACCACTTGAAGATGCTGCATGCTGCTGGTGGCAAAGGTGACTGATCTGTCCATGTACAATCTCTAATAACCTGACCCATAAGGACCACAGCAGCATAGTGAGAACCAGTGGTGGAAAGTAACACATTTCTGTAGTACTTTTTCTTCTTTTTTTTCAGTACCTTCAAAAGATTTTCTTACATTTTATTCATTTGAAAAATTGTGAAATTGGACATTCTGCATAATGAGTAGCCTACTTTCTACTTTTGGTAGGCCTACTTTGAGTACATTTTGATACTTTTGAATACTTTTGTACAATTAGGCCTACTCAAGTACATTTTTTATTCCGGACTTTTACTTGTAACAGTATTTCTACATTGCAGTACCGATACTTTCACTTAAGTAAAACATTTGAGTACTTTTTCCACCACTGGTGAGAAAACGCATGAATGACAGAAATGTCTCTGTGTACGTGTGTCAGGGGGTGTCACAAGGGGGAGGGGGGTCCTTCACATGAAAAAGTTTGAGCACCGCTGACATTTTTCAAAAAACCTTAGAAGGATTTAAAATATTCAAAGACACACATTTTCAAGATTTTTCAAAAATAGCAGATCTACAAGCTCGCAGAGCGGCACCGAGTGCCACGCTGTGAGCTTGTAGATTTGCTATTTTTCAATAGTTAAAGAACAAAATAATGCTTAAGATTGCGTTCTCAGTCTAAATTGGTTAAACCCCCTCCCCCTATGAAGAACATTCATGGGGGGCCCGCAGTGAATCCTTGTATACCTAGGGCCCATAATTTGGTGCGATACCCTTGCGTGTATGTCTGACCCTGGGCTGCTTGTCTTGTCCGACAGGTTTCTTCGAGGCTCACGCGCTGGCCAAGGACTACCGCAGCCTGGGCTTCAGGGAGTGCCTGGCGGAGACGGCGCGCTACCTGAGCATCATGGAGGGCCGGGACAGCACGGACCCGCTGCGCGTGCGGCTGGTCTCCCACCTCAGCAACTACGCCTCCCAGCGGGAGGCACACAGCACCGGACTGGGACACCTAGCCTGGGGGGGACACTCTGCCTACGGGCCTCCCCCCACCCACCTCCCACACCCCCTCCTGCTGCAGCACCCGCACGCCCGGACCGCTACGCCCAGGAGCAGCAACAACAGCCCCCCCTCCTCATCCTCCTCCTCCTCCTCGTCATCATCACCCACCTCGTCCTCCTCGCCCTCCTCCTCCCCCATCGAGGCGTCCGGGACGTCCCGGCTGAGCACGGAGGGCCTCAGGGTCCCTCCCAACGGCACCCTGCCCCTCGCCCTGACCGTGCCCTCCGTCACCGCCAAGCTCTCGCCACCTCTCCTCTCCTCCCTCTCCACTCTTTCCACGCTGTCCGCCTTCCCCCTGTCCTTCGGCGCGTTCCCCCTGGTGTCGCCGACGGCCCTGAGCCCCCTGGGTCCCGCCTCCTCCTCCTCCTCCTCCGCCTCGCCGGCCTCCTCCACGCTGACGAAGCCCTACAGGCCCTGGGGTACGGAGATAGGGGCCTTCTGAAGCCTCGCAGCTGGACTGAAGGCAACAGCTGCATGAGCCACACAACCAGCACTGGACGCCGTCAGACGGGACTGTATACCCGGCCTGCCGGCTTCTCTACACCAGTGGTTCCCAAACAGTGGGTCAGGACCCATTTGTGGGTCATGGACCAATTCTTATGGGTCAAGACTCGAGTAAAAATCCCATTTTCTTACATTTAATTTTTAAATAATATACATTTTAAAACAAACAAACAAATCTAGGAAATTCCATAAATAAAAAATACAATAATTAAGAAGTAGTGAAAATAGCACAATCTGCTGTTTTCACTAGTTTGGGTCCCGGGAACCACTGCTCTACACTGAACAAAACTAAAGAGACTTTTGGATCAACTTGTTAAAATGTTACACGTCATGTCTTATGTTTTATCATTTTATTTTATTTAACTTTTTTGTTACATTTGAAACAAAGTAAGCATAACAAATGTATAGGCAAGCCCAGAGCACTGAAGGTGGAGCAACTATTTTTGTGATGCGGGGAAACAAAATTATGTTTTATTTGATTCCGTGTAAGAAGGGGGAGGGTGGGCTGCCTTAAGTGGGTAGCAACCTCCCAATATGCAAGCACACCTGTATAAATCGAGAGATACTGAATCATTTTGTGCCGTTCTTTAAAGAATTTGAATATTCAATTGAGCTAATATGCACTGTGTCCAGTCTGAGGTGAGATGTCTATATATATTGTCGATGTGATGTCGTTGGACTTAGCCTATTGTCTTTCTATATGCACCATGTTACAGATAGAACTGTTGATACTAATGTAGAACTTCTGCTCTTGTAGAACAGGGAACAATATGTAACAACCATAGTTCCACAATAACTGGATCTGCTGCCTTCGCGGGGATCAGAAACACATGAGGAATACTGGATGTGCATAATAATATATCAAGTGTCGATAACTAACTACTTCACAATGGACACCTGGATTCATTCATCTATTTGTAATATTTTTGTACCAATAAACTGAGTTTGAAAAGAATAGGAGTATGGCTTTCCTCCCGTGTGGCTGTCCCTTTCAGTATTTGTGTAGTTTACTCTCGTGATCCATTCTACACTGATGCTACACATTCCTGAACACAGAGGTGCTCTCCAAGTAGAAGTGACTATAGGAGTCTATAGGTTTCTATAGGAGGTTCTATAGGAGTCTATAGGTAGAAGTGACTATAGGAGTCTATAGGTTTCCAACAATCTTTCTCCAGCTGCACCTTTTGTAGTCATCCATCACCAGGCCATAATGACCGGGCTTAATGAGTCCGTTATTGACTGAAAGGCAACCCCGCTACTGTATGCCAGGTAACCCAATCTGTGGGCATTGTTGCCCTCATGAATGCCCAGGAAATCATTAAAGAGCCAGAGGAAATCCTCTACAATGTTCCCCTGACCTCGGTAATGCGGGCCGGACTGAAACGGAGACAATGGTGTGAACAGGATGGGGAGACGGAGGAAGAGCCAGGCAGCTGGACCAATAACTCGGCTGATCAACTGCAGCTGGCAGGCTTTCAGTTATTAACACTTTTAACCTGCATGGCGTCCCTATTTTGGAAATAGGTTTTCCAATTTTCTGACAGTTTCAAAAGAGTTCTAAAATAGCAGATCTACAAGCTCACAAAGCATCGCATTGTGAGGCATTGGGAGCTTGTAGATTGGAACATTTTTAAATAGGGCACAAGTGGTCAAAGATTTATTGCGACCGGAGTTTACCATGAGAAATGTCACAGCTTGTCCGCGTGTAGCACATTTTTAGTCTATGGGTTTGCCGCTCTGACATCATGCTCTGATGTCACTGTGATGTCCGACACATCTTGTCCACGTATCCATGTATCTCTGAAGGTCACGCCTGACACTGTGGTTCCCTTGACACATCACTGTGACATCACAGGTGATATCACAGGTGACATGTCCATATGGGTATTCCCCAGAATCCCTTTTATGCCCATATATGAAGATCCCTGATGTCATCGATATATATCACTGGCCAGATGGCCAAGACATGGCCCATATCTGTGTGGCTGGTTCAGATAGGGATCTCCATGTATGGGCATAAAATATATTGTATGTTGTGATGTCATGGGAACCACTCTAACAGAATCCTTTTTATGCCCATTTATGGAGATCCCTAATGTCATCAATATTGAGCTCATATCTATCAGGACTTCATATGGGAATGTCCATATGGAGGAAGACAGCCCTTATCTGTGCGGCTGGTTCAGACTTGGATCTCCATGTATGGGCATAAAAGGGAAGGGATGTACTATATACAGTACTCCATATATGGGTAACTGGTCCGATATACATCACTGGCTAGATGGCCAAGAATTGGCACAACCTCGCCCTTTAGGGCGAAGTTGCATGTCACCCTGATGCGTCTTACTAGTTATGTTTGGAGACATTTAGCTGATTCAGAGTGATTTGGATCAAGCATTGAAGACTATGTTGATACATTTGAGATAAAGCTTTCAGACTACAGTTATCAGAAGCTACCGTATTTAAATATTGTATGTAGTAGGCCTATATGCCGCCTACTGGCATACATTGTATTTTGATTTAACTCATTTATGGCATTCAGATTTTTAGTATAGTAGCCTACCGTAGGTTTTTTTATTCCAGACATTCAATCAGGGACTAATTTAGACCTTGGACTCCTGGTGAATTGCATTAACTTCCTGGGTGCACATACTTAATGGGGACATTTTGAGTTATGTACTCGATGGGTTGGAATTCTACTCATGCCTGACCTGTGTTTCATGGCACCCCCCACACTCTCTCTGCCTCTCTGTCTCTGTCTCTGCCTCTGCCTCTCTGTCTCTGTCTCTGTCTGTCTCGGGTATCCGTCTCTGTCAGTCCGTCTGTTTGTCCCATCTATCCTGTGTTTCTCCAATGTGCTATGTAATAAAAACAGAAACACCAAACTAAAATCCACTAAAATGTGGAACGCCTAACCGAAGGCCTTAAAGGAGTGTAGATCCCTAACATCCTTTAAAATCGCCATGCAGAAAAAACACTTAGAGGTGGGCTCGTACTGGTAAAAACAAACCTAGCCCAGCCTTACCCTCCCCCTGATCCTTCTATGTAAATATCTACTGTAGGCTTATATATTTCTTGCACTGTTTCTTTTCTGACAATATTTACTGCACACTGTGTTCTATCCGTCTGTCATTCAATGTTATATGAGATAAAGGTTTCCTGTGCAAATAAACCGAAAAGCTTACTAGGATCTCCTTTTAGATGACATATGTACCAGTGAACTGTACTGTCATGAAACTGTACCTTTTCCTATGCAAACTTGTAATAAAGTCTTCAATCAATCAAAATGCTATGTAAACAGAAACACCAAAGAAATCATCTTCATAATAGGAGAGTATGGTTATTATGGTATGGCAAAAATAAATTAGACAGGCCTGAATGTCTGTCACACAGTTTTTGTAAAAACATGTCATCTCAGTAACATGCCAATACCAAGGAACACAGTCAACTTTTCACCTCACTTCATCGACACAGACTTGAGCTCAGTTCATTTTTCTAAACGCCACAAATAGATCTTTCACTGCCACCTACTGGACACATGTCAGACATGTCTGTCCTATGCAGCATGATTCATACATAGGCTACTGGGTTTATTCCAGTGGTGTCCCATATGTATCCACCTGCCAGGTGTTTAATTACAAACCTAACACTGATTTCACTACCCTCTGCTCTGGTGGACCGTGGATGATCTGCATAGGGAGAGGAAACATGGGAGAGGGAGTATTTTCTGGTCCAGCGCTTCCCAATCTTTTCTCCATACTTTTATGAAAATCTCCAAAGTGATTGGTTATGTGTTTCAGATGGGTGGCCCATGTGCATTTCCAGAAGCATGTTTATTTTAATGATCAATAATCGATTGTGTTCCAGCTTGGATGAATGAATCTAATATAGTCGTTCCTATTTTTTGTTGTGCCAATGAAAGCGAATTTTTCAAGCTTTAATAAATACCATGACTTTTAACTCATTGAATGCCCTTTTCAAGATGGCCGCCAGGTACCAGGATGCCACGTTCCTAAATTTCTAGTGCACGGATCAATTTTTTGTGCACGGATCGTGCACGCCCATGCACCATATATGCACCATATGTGTAGTACTTTTTAACAGCTTTCAAACAAAAGAATCCGCTTGGAAATCCGTTCAGGCATTCATGAGATAGAAGCCTTCAAAGCCAGACAAAACAAACACTGCCACCTTCCTAAATTTCTAGTGCACGGATCAATTTTTAGTGCACGGATCGTGCACGCCCATGCCTAGATCATGCACCATATGTGTAGTACTTTTTAACAGCTTTCAAACAAAAAAATCCGCTTGGAAATCCGTTCAGGCATTCATGAGATACAAGCCTTCAAAGTCAGAAAAAACAGCCATTTTTGACATTTTGAAAGATGTGTTTGTTATGGGGCTAAACATGCAATTTCGCAATTGCGATCATGCCTAATACATTTGAGGCATTTTTAGAAATTTTTTTATAAAAAAAGAATTTTGAAAAAAAAAAAAGTTTTTATTTTTTTTTTTTTTTTTTCAAAATGGCTTCCAACTCGGGAAACTCGGGCTGTGGCAGCCTGGGAGTACTGTAATAACTCGTGAAACTCGTGCCTTGGCAGTCAATGAGTTAATGTTATTATTGTTATTGTTTATAGAAGCCAATTATTTGGGAGCCCATTTGCATAATCCTCATGGCCACCAGTGGGCCCCGGCCTACAGGCTGAGAATAGCTGTTCTGATTCCAGGGAGCAGATATCTGGCCTGGGCGAGAGGGATTTACTTTTACTGCTTCACCTAGCAGGTGGCTCAGAAACGCAACTAGCTAATTTTGTAGTTTGATTTCTGGTTCAGGTTAAATCAATCAATCAATCAATCAATCAATCAATCAATCAAGACTACAGCAGATTGAAAACATTGGAAGGTTAGCAAGAAACACACCTGCAACTAATCAAATTAATAATGGGTGTGTTAGATTTGGTTGACTACCATAGATACTGTTTCAATGGGAACCAACACTCCCAAACTGAGCTTGAGCTCCAATATCTGTGAGACATGGCTGCCTCCCTCTTTAAGACAATAGTGTTTTGGAAACATTTTCACCTCAAGGAACCCCAAAATGAATATGTCTTTGGCCACTGAACCCCATCTGAAAATATTTCGTTCCAGGGACCCCCATAAAAGATTGGAGTTGTTAAAATAAAAAAAGGTACTACATTTTCAAGATTTGTCTACTATTTTACTGGTTTGAGCTCACCAAATGGGGTGGTAAGACGAGGGGATGTGTTAATTAATGCAACCTGCCATGTTTCAGTTTGTTGCATTTGATAATGGTGTTTAAATATGAAAACCCATATGCCCTCTGATTGGGCAGCACTAATACAACTATATTATTCACATTGTTAGTCATTGAGAAGACAGAAGGTTAATAACATCATGCCAAAACCGTGGCTTGTGTTCTAAATGAATGACTACAACCTCAATGGAATAGACTAGACAAACAGAATAATAAAACAGAAGTCCATTAGGGCAGTGGTTCTCAACCACCAGGGGGTCCACAAATTATTTTGGGGGTCCCCAGATGATCAACTTAATGTGCAACATTGTTTTCTCACTCAACAGTAAACAAACCAACATAAAGTCAAAATGTATAGAGGTTATCTGCACATTTCTAAAGTGACAATTTAAAGACTTTTTAATACCTCTAAAATGACAAATTAAACATTGGTCAAATTGTCAAATATTAGAGACAGAAATTATGAAAATAGCCGATCTACATGCTCACAACGCCTCGCAATGCGAGGCGTTGTGAGCATACAAAATGTAATTCCTCAACGTCAGGGTTGGGGGCCCCCAGATAAAATATGATTATTTTGGGGGTCGCGACCTGGAAAGGTTGAGAACCACTGCATTAGAGGAGGAACATCATTCTCAACAACGTGTAGGTAATTGGTTCTCTTTATTTGGCAGTTTACATAATTTTTCCTCATCTTTTGGCACAGAAAAGTATGAGATGGTTGCATGCCATGTTCACAGAACCCCAAACCTTAGAGCCTGATTAATACTTTATCCTATGGTGGAGTCAGGGCCAAAACAAGCAGATCTACAAGCTCGAGACACGCTGCGATGCGATGGTTTGTGAGCATGTAGATCTGTTTTGTTCGCCTGCGTGACTCCGTCATACAATGGAGTATAAAATAGGCATTAATTCAGCAAAGCTTGTCACAGAGAAATATGTAGAAGAAACACAGGCAGCAGAAGGATGCAGGCAGATCTAGATAGATATCTGTGGTACTGTAATATTAAAAAGTAGTAGTTGCAGTTCGGTGCGCTGAACGTGAAGCATCCTCGCATCCCGTCCCCCACGAGCTCTCCCAAAGAGAGAGACGCCACGGCAATGATGCCTCACCGGGAGTACACGTTCACACACAGCCACACGGACGCACACATCACACTATATCAATATTAAAGGTGGGTGAAAACGGGCACATTCCGCTGCCCCCGAGACACTGTGTGCGGTACCAGTATCATGACAGAACATTCAGGAGGGTCGTCTCCAAATACTGCGTACAGACCAGAGTCACTGATGCAAGCTAAAGATTGGATCCATCAGCAGATGGGTAGATGGTGTCAGGGTGGGGTTTGGTAAAAGAAAAAAAAAAAAAAGGAATCAGCTTGTACAAAGAGCTGCATCCACACTGGGGCAAGCACATTCTTTAATCACAATACAGCACCTTTCAAATTCATTATCAAGCCTCAGTATTAGGACTCTTTAAAATACTGTGGGTTTTGGCGTCTTACTAGCGGGAGTTTCAAAGCGTGCGTATGGCCAGGATGTGATTATTATGTTTGTGTGTGAGGAGATGAGAAGCGTTGGGGATGCTCATGTGATATCTTGCGGAGTCTGGAGTCTAGGCTTACACACCGACCGATTTTAGCGTTCTTCACAAAGACACAGAAACATCGTCATGACATCGCCAGGAGAGGAAACACCGCCAATGTCAGTCTACCAACCGACTCACGACACCGAAGGCTTTCACAAGAAAAAAATAATGTCTGCTGATACAAATTTCAGAAAACTGAAAAAAATAAGTCAACAATGACACAAAGCGAGGTACGTTTAGATCACTTTGTATGACTATGCATCCCCGCCTCTCTACCATAGATAGATAGATAGATAGATAGATAGATAGATAGATAGATAGATAGTAGAGCAATAAATAAATTACAAAAAAAGTATTTACAAAATAACCATATCCTCACTATTTAATTCACTATAATCCATTCAAATTCTCAGAGTGGTGTGTGTGTGTGTGTGTGTGTGTGTGTGTGTGTGTGTGTGTGTGTGTGTGTGTGTGTGTGTGTGTGTGTGTGTGTGTGTGTGTGTGTGTGTGTGTGTGTGTGTGTGTTTGTTTATCTACCGTCACATCCACTGATAATAATGATAGAGAACGTGAGTGTAGTTGGGGTGGTGGGGCTGTGCGATGTGGGGTGGTGTTGTGAGGTGTGGTCCTCCACCTCCAGGCTTGGGGGTCTGCTCTTGAGATGTGACAGGGGAGGCTGTGGGGTGGGCTGGGGGGTGGAGGAACGTACTAGATGGACAGTAGATGGAGGTCAGGGACTGAACGTGGCTCATGCTGTCAGCTCTTCCCTTAACTCTTTGTTCCTACGCACAATCTCTGCGTGTCGCTCCTGCGGAAAGAAACAGAATGAACCGGATTGATCGCACTGAATTCGACAACTACGTACCCTATCAGTCCAATCAAAACATTTTTAAACATTTGTTTTACAGTCTCCATAAAAGATTCTTGATTTTAACATTTTACGTTGTTTTGTTTGTAGATCGGCTATTTTCAAATAAAACAGGGCTAAAGTGGTTTATGTATGTTTTATAATATTATCATTTATATCTGCAAAGTAACTATTAACTAAAGTCTAAATAAATGTAGTGGAGTAGAAGTACAATATGAAAAGTGTACTTAAGTACAGTACTTAAATAAATGTACTTAGATACTTTACACCACTGCAGATAGACAGGCAGTGGATATTCTGACCAGCCAGACATGTGACACACCCATTCTCATCTTAGCTGCAGCGGCGTAGCCAGGATTTACCAACTGGCTAGGCCTGGCACAATGTGGGTGGGCATGTGAGCTTGTACATCGGCTATTTTAAAATAGCGAACATTTAAATATTTACAGGGACATAATACATATGTCATGGAAGTGGACTTCCCAAGCAATATGGAGACGTTTTAATAATTGACTAAACTATGCTCAAATCAAACTGTGGTGTCTTTCTTTGCTTCCTAGATAGCCGCGCATCGCCACACCATGCATCGCCGCGCCGCTCCGCGAATGTTTTAGTTCTTTTTGGGTGGGCACGAAAAACGAAATGGGTGGGCCTACCACCTGTGGCTACACCGCTGCTTAGCTGACCTGGTTTCACCCTAATCCAGTCAGACAGACGCTTGGGATCAGAAGCGCTCACCCTCTCTTGCAGGCGCTCCATCATGGCTGCCAGGTGGGCCTCGCGGTTCTCCTTGATCTGGTCCATCTTCATCAGGAGCCTCTCCTCGGCCATCTTGCTAAAGTTGCTGTTCTCCTCCATGGCCTTCAGCAGGACATCCCTCTCATGCTCCCTCTTATCAGCCAGGGTCTTCAGCACCTGGGCCTCCTGGGTCTGAATACATGATTTTCAAGTGAACAACACATTATTTTCAGTGAGTTAGGCTCGAGACAGGTGGACAGGCTGACAGAGAGATAGACAGACAGAGACGGACACACACCTACTGTAAATTAAATCAGTGGTTCTCAACCTTTGCAGGCCGCGACCCCCAAAATAATCATATTTTAACTGGGGACCGACATGTCTCCTTTCCGACATGAACCCTATCCCTTACCCTGACCCTAACCTCTATGGAAGTGTTGCCACTCCGACACTAAGAAGTCAATGTTGGAATGGAGACATGTCGGAATGGAGAGAGCCCCCGCTGCCCCCCCGACCCCCCCACCCTGACGAGCACTAAGAGTTGAGGCATTACATTTTGTACAACATGGTTCTATTGTGAAAATACACGATCTACATGGCGTTGTGAGCATGTAGATCGGCTATTTTCACAATTTCTGACTCTAATATTTGACAATTTGGCCAATGTTTAATTTGTCATTTTAGAGGTATTAAAAAGTCCTCAAATTGAAATCTATACACTTAAACTTTATGTTGGTTTGTTTACTGTCCAGTGAGAAAACAATGTTGCACATTAAGTTAATCATCTGGGGACCCCCCAAAATAATTTGGGGACCCCCCTGGGTCCCAACCCACAGGTTGAGAACCACTGCATTAAATGAGCTGAACATGTTAGATTTTCAATGGTTGGGTCGATCAGTCAGGTTTCAATCAGAGCCTCTGTCTGTCTGGTGGCCTATATTCACCTTCCTCCGGTCCTCGGCTGCTTCCAGTTTCTTCTGTATGTCCTCCAATGAGATGGCCCTCTTTGGGGGCGAGGCGATGTTGTGGGCTGTGTCTGACACAGGAGACTGAGGCTTTAGGATGACCTCGAAAGCCTGGCCAGAGGCTCGCTTGTTGATGGGCTTCACCTCCATGTCTGCAAAGCAAAAAATCTGCAGTCAGGTCGTTTGCCAAGTAAAGTCTAATTTCTACATGTCGCTTTTGTGTAAATGTGTGTACTTGTTTCTTTTGTTAAATTGCTGCCCAGTGCCCACCAAGGGAATACCAAGGAAATGTGATTCAGAGGTTAACTCTGGCACATCAGTGTGTACTACTGACAATCCCTGTCAAGAAAATTAATGCAATAAAACAACAAAGTAAGACATTTAAATAGAAAATATGGATTAGGTCACCGTTTTGCATAGTATGCACATGTTTCTAAGCACCTGGTTGAGTATGAATTTATAGCTGAAATACCATTTGAATCAAAACTCTAAAATGGATGAAAGTCACGGTTGTCAGTTCTCAGTGTTCATTTAACTCAGAGGGTGCTTTTCAACCGGCAAAGAACCGGTTCGGGTTCTTTCTCCCGCCTATGGGATGAACCAGAGGTGTGCTTTTCCACCGAGAACCGAGTTGGTTCAGAACCGTAAAAGTTGGTTCGGAACGGGAACCACAAAATCCTTGGTTCCTTTGGTTCAATCTGGTTCAATCTGGTGGAAAAACAAGCCGGTTTGCGGCTGGTTCACAAGAACGAACCAAGGTTCCAAGAAAGTTGAACGGCACTGGTTCTTGAACCAAGGTTCTTTTGGTTGAAAAGCCCCCAGAGTGAAATAAACCCTCCAGATTCTACCGTGTGTGCTCCTTTGAGCTGCATATAAGCATCCATCCACAGTGCAAATCACACTGCAAAATCCAGAGTGTCGATTGAACTCAATGGACCACTGGTCCATTTTCACTCAGTCTCTCAGAGTTAAATTTAGATTTCACAGCACATGCTTTAACCGACGCAGAAGAGAAAAGACACTTATGACTTTGCGAGACTGGGGCCTCCTCCTCCTCACCTTCAAACTCACAGACCAGCTTGTTGCGTGTCTCTGGGTAGAAGCAGGAGCACAGCAGAGAGAAGACGGACAGCTCCTTCATCTTCTCCTTGTATGCTGAGGACGGGAACAAAGACACACAAGAGATTTACCATCACAGAGGTTCCTACATCCAGGGGTGTCGCACCCAATTCTGGGCCCTGGGTACAAGGATTCACTGCGGGCCCCCCATGAATGTTCTTCATAGGGGAGGGGGTTTAACCCATTTAGACTGGGAACGCATTATTTTGTGCTTTAACCATTGAAAAATAGCAGATACACAAGCTCACAGTGTGGCACCGAGTGCCACGCTGCGCAACTTCTAGATCTGCTATTTTTGGAGCTGTGTGAAACACAGGCTCCCTATACGTGGCCGTGTGGGTCTGTGTGTGTGTGTGTGTGTGTGTGTGTGTGTCTGTCTGTGTGTATGTAGCCTGAACTTCCTAAAATTCGGCACGCCACTAGTCCCACAGTTTTGCCACCACACACTCGCGCCATATGTCAAATCGACCGGCTTACTCAGGAATCGTGGGCTATTACTTTTCTAAGAGAAAGGTTCTATAGTTTAATTGATATTAATTTATTAGTGAATTAATTTTCCCCATTGACTTATAATGGGAATTGCAAAAACTCACATTCAATTATTTGTCTCTCGCAAACCATAGGGGCTAGAGTTTCAAGACTTGAAGAGGAGGTTCATAATGCTTTCAAGGATTAAATAAAAAATAATTGTGTCATTTGGCCGCATGGTGGCGCCATAACACCCCACTTTACGTTTTGGCCTGTAACTCTTGAACCGTAGGTCGGAAAATTAAAAATATTTTTTCCCTGGATTCCTTGGGTCATGACGCATCTCCCCATATAGGCCACGCCCATTTGCGCCATGATAGATTTTCCGCCATCTTGAATTTTCTCCAAAACACACTTTTTGCTCCTTTTCCTACATATTTTCTTCAAATGTCACAAAAATCGGTACACATCATCCACACACACACACACACACACACACACACACACACACACACACACACACACACACACACACACACACACACACACAGCTCCACTTCACACGGGTGTGTTTTTTATATTTCAAATCGTTCTAAGGTTTTTTGAAAAACATATGTTTCTATGTCAGTGGTGCTCAAACCTTTTCATGTGATGGACCCCCCCAAAATGATATGTATTTGGCCACGGACCCCATCTCAAAATATTTAGTTCCAGGGACCCCCCAGGAGCAAAATTTGAGTTACAAATGTTTGCTTAGAAAATACATTCAAAGATTTGCATACATTTTCACGACTTTTCAAAAATAGCAGATCTACAAGCTCGCAGCACGGTACTCGGTGCCGCGCTGTGAGCTTGTATATCTGCTATTTTTCAATAGCTAAAGTATAAAATACTTTTGGGCCCTAGTAATTCAGTCCCACTTTCCCCCCTCCCTTGTGACGCCCCTGTTTACCATCACAGAGGATCCTCCATCAATGCAGCAGCTTGACTCACTAAATGTCATGGAATTGTGACTAAAAACTTCCAGGCTGGAGCTGACTCATTTATCGCTAAATGCGCTGGGCTGAGGAGGTGCTTCTCAAAGCATTTGGAATATTGCCAGATCAAAAGAGCCTGCGTTCACAACAGACGTTCACTGTGTAATTCTGTCATCAACACATCAGAAATGGAATTTGCTCATGTTCATGTTTTGCTGGGAATTAATTCATATAGATCCTGACACACTGACTTAACATAATATTATGCAAGATCTTTACAATTTTGATTTGGCCATCACTTATTGATGGATTACACTAATACCCAATAACCCTGTTGATCAGGACATATTGATTGACAAACACAAGATCACAAGATATCTGGGACAGAGGGATCAATTGTACCGTAATGGTACTTTAATGGCTGTTATCAGACTAAAGGCATTAATCCATTTGTAGAGGTTCGTCTCTGTAAAAGGGAGCAGAGTGCCTCACTGCCCGGAGTAACCATGAGGTCATTTAACCACTTAAACCCATATACTAAATTATGTTGGCCGGTGTCCCCTAGGGGTCTATATACAATCCCCCTACTTTGTCTTAGTCTTTCAGTTGTGGATTTTTTCTTTACCAAATTTATTCTGTGAAAAGGACCAATTGCGGTACATTCTGACCTTGTACATCTGCCATTTTGGCCGAATGTTGGTTCCAGAATAGAGACACTAGGGTTCCTGTGGTTCAGAAGGTAACACTGGTGGCCAACTGGCCTGCACGTGTGCCAGTACTCTAGGTGTTCTGCTTCCTGTTCAGTTCTTAATTGATTTTAGCTCAGCCTCCACAACACATGCACAGTTGCAAGTATGCACACACACACACACACACACACACACACACACACACACACACACACACACACACACACACACACACACGTTAATAATTATTGCACAGAATGATTGTTATAATCACAATAATATATTTAACACAATAATAAATTGTGTTAAATATTCTGGAAATGTTTTGGAAATTCACACACAACAGATAAAACCACTTGCGTACCTTATTTTCATTAGGCCTCCATTCCATTATCTGTAGCTTCAGTTAGCTTTGCACTTTACTATATCTTATCTTTCATTAATTCACAACATTATCTGGCCCAGTGTTGAATGTAAAATCCCTTTGAACAACATGTCATTCCGTGGTCTACATGGTGTCACTGTTATAATGTGGGAAACAAACAAACACCCTGCACCCTGCACCCTCGACGGCACCACCACTCAACAAAGTATCCATAAGAGAGAGGAAGAGACAAAGAGCGAGGTGGCTCCATCCATGAGGATGGCTACAGATTGTCAATACTGATTAGCCTCCGCTGCTGCAATGGCCGGCATGCGAAGCGGCCCCTTGCTGCAGGGCTGGCCTGCCTCCCAGCCTGTTATTGCACCCTACACCTGGTGGATAGCAACCTGCCACAGGAGAAAGCAACAGGACCCACCATATTGGTCGTTGTTGTGTAGGCTGTTCCATACCGTATGTCGACAGATGATAAATGACATAAACCCGAGGACCCCGAGGAAACTAAATAATGAATCACTTGTAGGCTATAGGGCCTATACAGCTAAAAACCACCACTATCATCGTATGACTGGACCTTAAAATCCATTGTGCTAATTCACTTGGATATGACAAAGATAAAGGGGCTTTTCACTGGATTTAATTCCATTCAAAATGTGTCATATTTTTTGGTCAAAGACATGGAGGTCTCACTAACTACGATGTAGCTCAACCTGTCACCTTATCATAAGAGATATACTGTAGAACAGATAGCCACAACCGACAGACACTGATATATGGGCATTTGCTCTCATACAGACTGAGGAAACAATGCATTTTCAATTGCGTTCACATAAACCTAACAGCCTAAGGCATGATTTATTTTACAATAATGCAATATTGGGCTACAAACCGGCGTCGAGTAATGCAGGCTGATTAAACCCCAGGGGTCCTTTAGTGAGTTCCAGGGGGTCCCCAGCTAAATGATAGGAACCAAATGGACCCCTATGGGTCTGTAACTCAGAGAGTGTACATTTGGTTCCATTTGTACACTCTCAGAGTTAAATTAACATTGATTACTAAATGTATATAAATTGGGGTCCCAGAGATAGAAATACCATTAAATGGGGGGTCCGTAGCCGGATGCATGTCAAACTGGAGGGTCCTTAACATTAAAATGGTTGAGAATCACTGGATTAAACAGTGAGCACTAAAGCTGTGCAAGGCGTTCTGTGGGCTGATCGCTTGGCAGAGCAGCATCTAGGGTGGGGTCCTTCCTTCTGCATTATGATGCTCTGAGGGCCGCCGCCGTTTGCATGAGCGGCAGGTGCAGCCTTGTACATGAAACAGGACCGCTCCAAATCCACCCACACATACAACATGTAACACTATTTATATTCAAAGCGATCATTCATTGAATACATTTTCGCCTAGACTGAAGTTGGATCGGCTATTTAGGCTATTTAATGCGGCAGTTTAATCACGAGGAACGAGGCTCGGCTACAGAACTGATCCTATTATTTTTTGCATTATAGCTAATTCGTTTCTCCTCGAACCGAGACGGTATATCTAGCCTGTTTAGTAATAAAAACGGATCAGGAAGTCAGAGATCTAATTGCAACAGATTTGTTGTAAATATATATATATTTATATTTAAAACAAAAAAATCCCCCCAGGAGGAACATCCATCACAGGGCCGTCATCGGTTCCACCGCGGCATATGGATGCTTCTGTCAGCAGCGCAGTTTCATCCTTTGCTAGAATTTGAATAGGAACGTTCTTTAGATCCTTACCGGTCGCTGTTTTGGCCATGGCTGTAGGTATCTCTCAGCAGAGGGTTCTGTAGGTCTGGTCAACGGGACGGTGATGCTGTTTTAAGGCACTGAGTCAGCGAATAAGAGCGGCTTGGGTTCTGGTGATGATGAGAGGAGAGGTGGGACACGGGAGCGGCGCTTTAATTGTGTGCGGGAGCGCGCAGGGCAGGCACATCCTCCTCCTCTGACGCGCACATTACGCACGAAGATTTTCAACCTCCACAACCTTCCACAACACAAAGATGCTTAGAGTGTAGTTAACGTCTTTGTGTGTCTGACTGTAGGCTCCGATTGGTATTTTGGCTACAGCCCATTTCATTACAAACAGTGACATAGGCTAATAGGGATAACCATGTTGTTTCAGTTGTCTAACATTTACCCCCATCAGGTATGTTCTTCATTGCAGACCACGCATTAAAATTTAGCCTACTCATGATGATTAAGTCATGATGAAAATGGATTATTATTATTTAAATAGGTATATATTTGTTTATTGCAGAATATTTTAATGAGTCTCAAGCTGACAGGATTTTTTTTAAATCATTGACTAGGTGTCTAGGCTTGTCACATAGCTATAGCCACTATAGGAGTTAGCCTGTGTTTGTATTGCTCAAGAGCACCTTGGTTTTAACTGAGAGGTAGGCATTTCTCAAATGATTTTCCCTAAGCTCCTAATGAAACAGCAGCCATTCAGTCACAAGCCAACTCCAGTGAGTGTTACGGTCTGAGGTAGCCTATGCTACAGTTCTATTCCAATAATAAAAAATCATTAGGATATTTGTCACAAAATATATTTTTGGCTTGGCACTAAATGATATAAAGATATTAAGTCACATACACAATATGCACATCATGGTAGCAAAAAATGGTTAAATCCTAGATTATATACCCATTTATTGTGTGTTGATACAATTTATTAGTTAACAATTGAAAAGTTTAAGTTTCAAAATGTAGGGCTATAAAAAGGTACAGTATCTGAGGCCTATTGGCTATTGGTATTGTGCACAAGACTTTTTGATCGGTCCAGTGGTTTGTGAAATTAGCTCCAGACACAGACAGACATAGAGACACACACACACACACACACACACACACACACACACACACACACACCCACACACATTCTATCTCTCTGCTAGAAGGCTACTCCTGCAGAGTCACGCTGTATAATGTAAAAACACGAATAGAAGGGGAAACATTTTTTCAAGAGCAAATTCCCAAGAAACCACAGTAACCATTTTGAACCTTAATATACGTTGACTGGGCCTGGACCGCATGGCGTAGCCGTAGCGGTCCAGGCACTAGGCTCAGTGTAGGCTGACAGCGTGTCGCGGGTTCGAGTCCAGAGCCTGATGGGGATGCTGGGGATCTATCTACTGATACAAACACACGCACACACACATGTTGACTGGGGTGCCCCAGTGGTCTACAATTGATTTCACAGAATGTTGCCTATCATGACATACCCAGAAAAGGCACGCTAAGTGCACATGTGGTTAACCTACACCACACAGAGCAAATACACACAAAAATACATTTTCCATTGACTTCATATGTTGTTTATTAGCATTTATAGAAGTACACTAATATTTCCCTTCAATTATAACATGCCCACACAAGGAATGCACATTTTGACACAATTTAAATAATTTAAGTTAACTGCTAGAGCTGTGGTTCTCTTGAGGGGTTTCTAAATGGATCCTACGGGTCTGTAACTCTGAGAGTGTACAAATGGAATCAAAAGGACCTCGAAATGAAAAGGTTTGAGAACCACTGAACTAGAGTGACACAGCAGTCATGGGGTGTTCAAGTTCATCAAATACAAGTCACACGTGGTATAAAAATAGAGGTAGAGTCAAATAGGCTTGAATTCATCATCATACATATAATGCCCAATAGGCCTAGGATTATTGAATGCTTTAACTGTTGAAAAATAGCAGATATACAAGCTTGCAGCGCGGCACCGAGTGCCGTGCTGCAAGCTTGTAGATCTGCTATTTTTGAAAAAGTCGTGAAAATGTGTGCAAATCTTTGAATATATGTAATTTCAAAGTGAACGTTTGTAACTAAAATTTTGCTTCTGGGTGGTCCCTGGAACTAAATATTTTGAGATGGGGGTCCGTGGCCAAATACATATCATTTTGGGAAAAGGTTTTGAGAACCACTGACATAGTAGTCTCTCAAGAACAGACCAACTGAGCTCCATTTAAGTGAAAAGGACCGTTTCTTTGACGATGGCTGGCCAGATTGCTGACATAGAAACATAGGTTTTTCAAAAAATCTTAGAAGGATTTCAAAAGACACTTCTAGAATCGGGTAAAAATTCAAATTTTCACGATTTTTCAAAAATAGCAGATCTACGAGCTCGCTGTGAGCTTGTATATCTGCTATTTTTCAATAGTTAAAGCATAAAATAATAATATACTATAAGGTGTACCCGTTCTAAAGGGGTTAAAAGGAGTTCAGTGACATAATCTATTACAGTGCAGTACATGACAAACAAACAGGGATACTAGTAATACTTCTTTATGAGGCTGCCTCTGAATCAGACTGTGACAGGGGAAATAGTAGGAATTGCACAGCTTGTTTACATTCATCAAAATTCAGTACACATCAAAGTTATTTTTTTTATGGTTGTCGTACACACACAAATAAAACACGCATTGCATTGTGAATTTGTAGATCTGCTATTTTCTCTATTTTTTAAATGTCTGAAATGCGTGGACATTTTCACCTATAACATAATATTCTGAAGTGAAGTGAACCTGAGTTACCGGTATAAGCATTTTGTGATTTTTATATCAGCAGGAAAGTGTTTACATTTTTAAGGGATACAGAGGAGTGGGCACCTAGGAAGATTGGCCACCTCATTGTTCAATTGGCAATTTTCCTAAATGTAAATACATTAAGAATTTAGAAAAAGTTCTTAAGTAATGTAAAATATACATGATTTAAAAATGCACAGTAAATCATAATCAAATTTACTCTTCAACTTCTTGTTTATGCACCTAATGACTGGCTGATTGTAGCAGTTTGTATTAATTGTAGAGATATTAGGCCTAGCATGATCAAATCATGTATACCATTACCATTTTCCAAATTTTTTATTTAGTTTTATATTTAGGCAAAAGTAGCCAATTAAACATTGAGGTTCCCACTCTTCTGGTTAAAAAAAAAAAGAAAAAACTCACACTTACAAGTAGGGGGAAAATACATAATAAAAATACTTTTCAACACAGGAAATGATTGCTCTGAACAGATCAGTGTAACAAAGATTTGGCAGATGCGCTCAGCTGCTTCTGAATGTAGTGACTGACCAGGATCTGCGGACGTTGCTGGTAGTTGTTGAGAACCTCGTGAGAGCTTTTCATCTGGTCTCCCTTCAGACGATCCAGTAATGTCACACACACCACAGCCGCTGCGAGTAGCAAGAGAGGAGACAACAGTTAAACTGCCCCTGTTCTAGTCCAGGGCTTCCCAAACATTTTAGAGACTTGCAGATTGGCAATTTCTGCTTAGAGACATTTTTTTAATTAAGACCTGAGGCCAATTCTACAAAATCATCTCTGTGAAAGGGTTACTCTTCAGTCTTCAAGATTCAAATTCAAAAACGGTTAAAGTAGCTGATCGCTCAGTTTCGAGCTTGTAGTACTTTGGGTACTTTTGAGTGACACTGTATTGTGATCAAGTAGGGCACTAATTTACGAAAAAACACGAAATGTTAGAAAATGGAATGGTTTCTACGCGACAGCAACAAAATGCCTTCTAAATCCTAACAGTTTTTTAACATGTTATATACCGTACAGTATGTAGATCTAAAATTAAATTACACATACTTTCCAGGTCTAAATGGGTTTTAAACTGTTAAACAGCTTAAATGCTCTCTCGTCTTACCTCGTAGACCACTGAGTTTGCACATGGCAGCAAAGGCTGAAGACTCCATCTCAATGTTGCAGACTCCAGCTTCAGAGGCTTTGGTCAAGTAGTCTAGTTTGTCCTTCTCAGTGTAGGAGCAGAAGGCTCCATCCAGACGGGCTTGGCCTGGGTAGATGTTATATCACAAACAAAGGCTGTCAACATGGATCTCATCCTGGTTGTGTCTGAATAGTATTTACATTTGCATCATGTATAACCTGACTCCACCATGTGGTGGCGTATGAGTTCCTCATACTTCCATCTCAAACCGCTCAGGGCCAACCGCTGAAGGAGGCGGTCCATTTTTTCAAGCTATTTGGCAGGTGATTGGATGGGGCCGTCTGTCTATCAGTCTGGGCGAGCTAACTCCAACCACTCATATTGACGTGTCTTCATGGCGTATAGAGCATCGCAGCGGAAGTTGATTCCTGGTGTCACTACGTCATTCCCCATTCATTTTCGCCATAGACTTTTACAAAAATATTTATAACAATTATGTTAAGCCTCGAACCAAGCCATCCAGGATGGAGGTGAATCATGACCATATAACCTTTTTTTCTATGAAAAGAACATTTTGAAAATCGCTAAACAAAGGGTAGTTATTAAATGTAGTATATCAAATAATGTAATATTAAAATATGTGTTCACATAGGATCAAAGGTTATATGGTCATGATTCACCTCCATCCTGGATGGCTTGGTTCGAGGCTTAACATAATTGTTATAAATATTTTTGTAAAAGTCTATGGCAAAAATGAATGGGGAATGACGTAGTGACCCCAGGCATCCACTTCCGCTGCGATGCTCTATAGTAGCTGCGCTAGACTAGCCTGGGCTGGCTTCCAATTTCGGGCTTTTGATCCGGTCGGGAGCGGAAGGGCTCCTACGTTTTTCTGTAGTCCAAAACGGACTACACTTTGGCCGGAAACAACGACCGGAAACAGTTTTAACCGCGTCTGGCCATTAAGCAAGCCTGTCCCTGTTCCGGTCTGGTTCCGGTCTCCCCCAAGCCCCCTGTGATTGGCTGAACCGGACGTAGGGAGCGCTCGGTTGTAGTCACTTGGACCGCCGCGCGAGGTGCACCAAACGTTGCGTTTATCGTGCGCTTGCCCAGGCCTTACGGCCTGGGCATAAATATAACGATTGCATTCACCACGGCTTCGTAACTCGCGCGGCGCTCCGCCGGCCGCGCGGCCCTGGCCCGCTCTTCGCGGCCACTCGCGCCTGCGGCGCTCGGGGGCGAAGAGCAGGACCAAGGTCCGCTGGCCTTCGCGCCGCTTGCAATGTCGTGGACAGTAACTGGCTGGCGTATCTAACCATAAAACGAGCGCTCCCTTCATAGACTAGATTGCGAATAGCTTCCTCGCGTTTTAACCAGGTTTTAACCCGTACTTGCGCATGCGCTAACTACTTGCGCATGCGCTAACTGGGTTGAAACTGTTTCCGGTCGTTGTTTCCGGCCAAAGTGTAGTCCGTTTTGGACTACAGAAAAACGTAGGAGCTCTTCCGCTCCCGACCGGATCAAACGGCCCGTTTAGTAAACGAAGACCAGGCTTTCCCCCAGCGGAAAGCCTGGTGATGCGAGGTTAGCGCTAGACTGGCAGGAAAGTAAACACTAAACGCGAGCATCTTTTTTCAAACACATTTCACGTCACGGTCCCCTGATGGGGATCGAGGCGGGCCGCAGGCGACCGCAACGTGAAGTGCGCTTGAAAAAAGAGGCTTGCAGCAGCTTGTGGTAACGGCAATGATGGAAAGTGAAAAACAGGTGCTTCTCGATCGCGTCACACACGGTCTCGCTCAGATCCCGCCCGTAGCTGCCGCTGATTGGTTGGAACCGGGCACGGTGCGGTGTAGCACCAATCTCTGACCGGTTCCAGATGAAGTATGAGGAACTCAATACATCATGTATACCTATTCCGAAAGAGGTACTTCTTATAAGTTTCTATATATTATTTTGCAAGCATGTTTTAAGTTATAAACAAAGTCCGTTGATCCTATTTGGATCCGTGCAATAACATTTATGGGGCTCCATGTTAATACAGCTCAGTCTTCCATAGTGAGCATTGACACAAGGATGAAATGCATTTTAGTTCAACCTGATTACTGTCCACCCTCTAGGGCTGTTAATGCCAACTGTGGAATGGGCCAGGATCAATATATCAGTTATTAGTACCTTCATAGAAATCCATAGTACACATGGTGTTTCCAATGACCGTGTTAAACTGATTCAGCTCCTCACTGCACCGGAGTAGCTCTTCAGCCAGGCATTGGTCCATGTCTGTGTTGCGGACCACAGTCCTCCCCAGGATCACCTGCTCAAACTTGGGCACGAAGGTGGCGTCCACAGACTGCTTGGTGACCACAACAGTGCCCGGCTCAAGACCTGAAAAACAAAAAGTTGCTATGCTGTTTAATCTTGATTTACAACAAAACTCAACTAAGGTCTTATAATTTTTAAATGTGGTTCCGTCAAATGATGTACCTTTATGTTTTACACTCTCTCTTGCATCCCGTTTCAATGAATGACTACAGAATTCAGAATTACCACAAAATTGTTATCTTTGCATAATGTGTGTCTCAAACATAAATGGACAAAGCTAGTTAAGCTCCCTCTTGTGGCATAACTCTGTCCCACACTGAGAGAGAAGAAAAAGAATGCAATGAGGATCTAGCATATTTTGTCAAAAATAGCTAATCTACAAGATCATAAGTTAGCTTGTAGATCTGCTATTTTAAGAGATTTGGTGCAGAGGGAAAAAAGGAAAGGGCCTCCAGTGCCTCCATTCAATTACTGGTAAGTATAATAAGTGGTTAACATATTTTTGTAGGTTTTGGTGCCAGGAGTACCTTCCAAGAATTAGGTTCCACTGAAATCCTGAATATACTCAGTCCTCCATGGCAGAACTGGACACCACTGATTACTGGTCTCCCAGTAATCTAGGATGGTCGGTTTATTGCTTGCTTACCTATACCACCTGAGGTTCCAATGCGTATGATTGCAACATCTGTGCAGCGTGCGTGATGAAGGAGCTTTATCAGCTCATGTAGCATTATGGATATAGATGGGATGCCCATTCCATGCTGGAAGAAACACACGGAAAGTCACAGACAGTTTCCTACAAGCACTTAGAATATGCCTTGGTGTCCCTTGGGAAAAGCCTGCCAACAGTACAATGTTATCAATGTGCAGCATCAGTTATCCTTTAAAGGTAACTAAATTAGTATCATCAGGGGTGATTAACTGAATGGGCCTCTGTGTGAAGTTGCAGTAAATAATTTTGCATTTCTTGATACTATAGTATAGGCAAAGAGCTTAGTCATTCATGTAAATCCTGTTGAGAGATACAGGTGAATTATTGTACTGTTGGCATAAAGTCAGTTTACCTTCCCTGTCAGGGAAAGGGGTCCTTTTACATGTCCACACCTATTATAGTACTGGGAAGTCTAAATAATTTTTAGATGATGCAATTATGATTTTTTTTGTCCATACGTACACTGACAGAAAGCACAGGGCCAATTTTGTACATAGCATAGCGGTCTGTCCCGGCACAAATATTGGGGTACTCAGATTTTGGGTCCTCCAAACCCAGCACACCAGCAACATACTCGATGAATGCTTTCATCCTCCAAGGACTTCCCCCAATACACACAAACTGAAAGAAATGACACAAGCAAGAATCAGAAAGAAAAATAAATCGGTTGATGTTCAATTCAGATAACTATATGGGAGCGTGTTTATTCCAGTAGAATACAGTAAAAAAGTATTACTTTGACATCGCCAAACATAGCTGGTAAGTTGTGAGAGGAGGTTCCCAGATTGAAGTGATAAAGTATGTCATCTTTCATGGTGTCCAGGTGTGGGTTGTGTACATGAACCAGACTTAAAGAGAAGGGGGAAAAAAACAGCAATGCAATTTTACCAGCCAAGCATAATATGCCCATGACATGATGGATTCTAGACGGACTAGTTGGACTATTTGGAGCACTTGGCAGTGGGGTAACCGGTAGAGTCGCCGGAAAAGAAACTTGCAGAGATTTTTATTATTACAGAGAGTAAGGTTAGAAATAACTTTAGGATTACGCATATCTTTCTGAGGTTAAGATTAGAAATAGGGTTAGGTTTTGGCACCGTTTTACTGAGGTTAAGGTTAGGAATAAGGTTAGGTTTAACCGTTTAGGCATAGTTTACAGAGGTATATAAGGATATTAAGGATCTCAATGGAAAATAACAAATAAGCCTTGCCTTATCCGAGTTTCCTTTTAGTTGACATTGTATCAGTGAACTGTTTTATCATACTGTACCTTTTCCTATCCAAAACTTCTAATAACTACCTCAATCAATCAATCAAAAGGCAAAGGCATAAACCATCAGCCCAGGCGAGTTTCTTTCCAGCGGCTCTTCTGGTATTCGGCAGTGGTAGTCTACATTAGTGGTTCTCAACCTGTGGGTCGGGCCCCCCAGGGGGATCCCCACAAGATTTTGGGGGGGTCCCCAGATGATTTATTTAGGGGATCACAGCCTGAAAATGTGGTTTTCCCTTATCATGTCAATGACACCCCAAATTGTTAAAGCTATACTGTGTAAGATGCTCAACTAGTGGTCAGTAGCCCTATAGCAAACCGCGGTCGCGTTCGCGTCTTTCGCCCGTTTTTCGTACCTTCACACCCCCGCGTCTGCCTCCACAACGCCGAGAGCTATCTTTAGAGGGGTCCCTGGTTCCTGTGCGTTCAGGCATTCCGGAGAAACGGACTACTTCACCCTGCCTGGTAGGCGAGATTACCTTTTGAGTAAAGAGACACACGGGCGACTACAAATATGGCGACCCCACTTCAAGATGCGCTGTGATTGGCCGGTAGTGTACCATGTGTGCATGATCGGCGATGTGATTGGGCAACGTATAGACAACGTATACAGATGATGCAGATTACGTCATTTTGGCGCGAAATCCGGTCCACGGCCAGGATCATAGAAAACATAAAAGAGAAGGCTTCAGAAGCTGAAAATAACGGAGTGGGTGTTCTAAAACTTTTGCGATTTAACAGTTAGGACAATTTTAAGATTTGTTTTATAAAAAAAGTTACATGGTACAACTTTAAGTAATTAGTTACGCTCATTGTTGCAAACTAACACTGTTGTATATGGCGAATAAAAAACAGTAGAAAACTGTTACAAAAATAATACCCGATTTTGAAGAGTGTGTGTGTGAGTGACTGTGTGTGTGTGCGTGCGTGCTGTGTGTTGCACTGTGTGCTAAAATAACTAGTAACTACAGCTCCTTGTTACACCGTTGTGCGGGGAATAAGCACCCGAAACCGTAATAAAAATAACCCAAAACCGGATAAAAAACATGAATTTTCGGCGCGCGGCAAAAGGCAGCACGCAAGTCCTCCAAGCTCAGCTCCCCTTGGGATTTGGGAGTTCCAGCGCCCCTGCGGCCCCCCATGGACAAAGATTTTGTGCCACCACAGACCACCAGAAGAGAAGATTTGTGTTAAAAAAAATCTGCTATTTCTGAAGAGGCAAAATATAAAATATAGATAAAGTGGTTAAAATGACTGTGTGCTATATTAATTATTTTAGCTGCAGACCCCCTGGGACCTCCCCAAGGTCCCCTGGGGGATCCCACTTTGAGAACCACTGGTCTACATGTTTTTATTAACAAAACCAAATATTTTTCCAGGACCCTTGATAAATTCCAAGCCTTTCCCAGGACTGACCGGAAACATTTTTTTTTCTAAATTCAAAACAATTCCAGGAATGTCATAATGTTAGGAGGACCCTGTGAGTCGATCAGCTGTTCTTCGCGCATGTAGAGGCGCGCGCGTGCACGCGCAATGACCGCCCCCCCCGGGTAGGAAAAACACAGCATTACACCACTGGTTTTGTCATGGTTTTTCCTGTTAAACTGCAACAGTCTCCTCAGGAAGTAGCCATGGTCTTGATGACACACCCAATAGTTTTGTAACATCAGAATTAACCTAGTCTTGGTAATGAAGCCACAAACAATAGCCTACAAAAAAGTGAACTAGTTAGTTACACATTATAATTCAATTAAGCCTTTACCTGAAACAAGATGAAACTCACTCACCTATTGCATGACGACTTTTGATTATCATCATTTAAGGCCATTTTCCTGGAGATTAAGACCAGTTAGAGGTTATGAAAACTGACAATGATAACGCGATTAGCTACATTATTGCCTAAAAGCAACGCTAATAATCCATATTCAGTTATTGCCACAATATAATGTAATGCAACCATTTAGGCAGTTTAGCATATCTTAAGTTATTACTAGTTAGTAGCTACATTTTGGACCAAGGCAAAACCCCCAGGAGAGGAAATTTAAACTGTAGCATCGCACCACAGATACAGTGTATGAGGCACTGCAGAGGTCAATGTCGCTATAAAACTACGATAAGGACTAATGTAATCAATCAGCCTACACATTTACCTTGGTAACGCGAGTTGTATCCTGTGATGAGAATAGGCCTATTATAGCTATAATGAGTTACAGTAGTTTTTCCCTCTGATCGTCCAAATGATCCTCTATTTCCTCCGCACCGTATCGGATTCGGTTCATATGCTCATTGTGCTGACGTCAGGACAACGCAGCGTGCTCCAAGTATCGATGTCACGTAAACTGCCACCACTGGCCCACCAGTGGACAGTGGTGGAAATATTTGCCTGCCCACTCACGTTTTACTTAGGTAAAAGTATCAATACGGCAATGTAGATAGGCCTATACTCGATTACAAATAAAAGTCCGGAATTCAAAATGTATTTGCACAATATTATTGGTATCTACTTACCAAGTACAACAGAGTAGAAAGAAGTAAATGTAGGCCTACTGGAAGACCAAAAAATTCTAAGTAACTAGGCTACAGTAGGCCCTACTTGAGTAAATGTACTTAGTTTACTTACTCCACTGACTGCCATCCACTCATGCGCTCTGTAACGCAGTGGCCAGAAGAATGCCTCTCTCCCTCCATCCAATCACCCAATATAAATGTTTTTTTTTTACAAAGCAGTGTTGCACCTTATAAAATAAAGTGATGTCTTGAGTTCATTCTTGAATACATTCCACTGTTTGATGTGTGAATTCAGAAAGCCTCCATTCTTAACAGTTTATTCGCAATATCTACTATAGTAGGCCTACTCTCAGGAGAAAAAAGCTTTTCTGATAACCCAAAACTTGAAGATGCAGGTGAATCATGCTTCTGTTGAGAGTTATGTCTTCTCGCACTTGTACTCCACAGTTGTGTTTTGATTGTGAATAACAGCCTTGTATTCAGCAAGTTATTTTTGAGGGAATGTTTTGGCTGTCTAGCCCACAGAGCATCCCAAATAGACATTTCAGAAAGTGAATGACTGGTAGTTTACCGCAGTTGATAAATTATGATGTATTTATTACACCTTACATGTTGCAATATAGGCTACTGTATATCCATGTGCCAGAGTTGGCCAAGAGCTAATTTTCATCTGTACAAGAGACAGGTTGATTTGATTCGTGCTCATATGCACTGACAGACGATTAACCCATAGGACTGTGCATTGTACTGGCAGAGAGCACATTCTGACAAGGATAAGTATGACAGCAGAAGACCATCTGCAGAATGCAGTAGTCTATTACATTTGACAGGTGCCAGTGTTGGGATTTGAATGAATCATATGTTGATTGATAGAGTACACACTTGGATGTTATGTGGTCACAAAAGGGAACCTTTTTAGCTCTTGTACAATGCTCTTGTATGGTTATAAGATATTTTATGAATTCCTTTTAATGAAGTTGGTTACTCTTATTTTATGTATTTTATGTAAAGTGACTTTTGGTACTTTGGGAAAAGCGCTATATACATTTGAGCTATTATTACTTAGATGAAAAATATAACATTCTCATTGTTTACGTTCAGCATGATGTAATGACAGTGTAGGCTATTTCTTCTCAGAAGGAATAGTCATGAAAAGGCTTTCCAATAGGAACACTTTTATCTAAAATTCAATGCAAACAAAACAACTCACTCAAAAAGGGGGAAAACAAACACAAAAGCATTCCCAAAAACAAAAGCATAGAACATTTTTTTCTTTTTTACAAGAAATTACAAACAAATTTAAAACAAATTCAAAACTTTGAACCCTTTCAAAAGTGTCAGTCCCCAAAAATACTCATTTTAAGATGGCACCATTTTGTCTACTTACCGTTATGGGAAGTTCAGAAACCTGATAATCAATGACATCATCAATGGGCAACAATGGCTATTATAAACTACAGCACTCTCTTTCTAGCATGCTGATATAGAAGCAACCACGCTGAGCTTTGTCGAGTGTCTATACGAACACAATTGGACCATGTTCGGTGAGGGAAGCAGGGTGGAGAGGGTGATATTTGTCACTGCACGTATTCCTATGGGCTGGGGCCGCACCTGTCAGCAGGGAGTGTTGGGCAAGAGGAGTAGGACTGAGGTGCTATGTGCTCCCTGTAGGGGCTCCTCACTGGCAGGTGAGCCAGTAGGGTACCAGAGCAGTGACAACTGCTATTGTCGGGGAGAGGGGTGGGTAAAAACTGATCTGAACTGAAAAAAAAAAGGAAATGGTTTCTGAACTGAAAACAGCCCGAGTAGACAGAAATGGTACCACAACATAATAAGCAATATAGTGAAGACCAATTATATGAAGACAGGTTGAAACTGGTTGAAGTGGTCCTGGTCCTAAACCATTTTCATTGCAGCTTTGACCTTTCAAAAAAATTACAATTCATTATTTTCCTCAGCCAGAGGAGCCCAGGCTCTCTGTAAAGTTGAATAAGAAACAAGACATTAAAAACAATAAATCAGTTACTTGTTGGACAGCAATGGCTACCATTAGTTTATTGTTTAAGATTTATCCAACTTACAGGCTTTTCCAACACGACAGGGTGCTCGGGCAAGAACTCCGGTTTCTTGTTGGCCTGAGGACAATTTGCCAGCTCCATCAAAAATTCCCTTGTGTAGGAAATTCTTCCTAAAACAAAAAAAGATATAAAGTGTTCATACTGTACAAACATCATTTGGGCCAAATCCCTATAACCCAGTGAATAAAATTTGTATATAAAGATTACGTTATGTGGTACTTTGTTTATCGTGTCACTTGTGAAAACGTGTTTGTCATCTTCAACATGAGATCAAGCTTGGTCACATCCTATACATACTAAACATTGAGAAAAGTCTTCTCAACATGTGTCTTTCACAGGCAAAATGTTTACCCTCTAATAGCTCTATATACTGTATTGTTATTATGGTTGTTTGTGGGTATGTATCTAGGTGTCCGACCTTTTTGAAGACCGTAGCCCTGAAATGGCTGGGATTCTGGGAATATATGTATGCATGTAGGTGTCTGCCTACAGCCAATGAGGGACCAGCATTTCTGTTGAAGCCACTGGTGATATTAGCAGAGTTCGGTATATAGAAGCGTTCTTCGTAAAGTCTTCATTAACAGCCAATGAGGCCAGCAGGGCACACCTTGTGGCGCGCTCTGCTTGCGCACAAGTTAGCCATGTGTGCATGTGTGGCCTACTTGTGCGTCAGGCGCAAGTTGACACCTCGACAGAGTGCAATTCTAGTTTTTACTAAAATAATCAAAATTGCATGTATTTCCCCCCTGAATGTTAGATGTTGAGAATGGGGTATTCATGGGTGTCAATTTGATATGTATGAGTGTATGTTGTTCTGCTGCAAAATGAAATAAATATAATGTAATAAATAATAAACTTAACCAAACTTTACCCGATCTTTCATTGGTTCCAGGTAAGCAGAATTTGTCTTGACCCTGTTTGTCCAGCTGGAGGATCCTACAGAACTGCTCAACAGTAACTCCCCCCTTCAGATGGTAAAAAACAACAACAGAACTATGTTAGAACATTTACAAAACTTGTACAAAATGACCTTTAACCCCCTGGATGCCATCGAGGGAATTTTCTTGCTGTAACGTGAGCACCATTCATAATGATGAAATGCAATGTTTTCATACAGTATTGTCAAGGCACATAATGTTTTCATATGTTTTTATATTGCAAGTGCATACTTTCATGTTCCGTGTGTGCATTTGTCACTTAATAATGGTATAATCTTTGTCTATTCACTGTGTGTCTCATAGGAAGGCTGTGGACAGTTCAGGGGAATCCAAGCTAATAGAAACCACAGGCTTTCTATTCCTAGAAAGTTACCATGCTATTAAATGAATAGAAGCCATTGTTCTCACATTAATAAAACAATCGAAATATTTATAAAAAAAAAAAAAAAAAAAGTAACTCCCCCCTTCAGATGGTAAAAAACAACAACAGAACTATGTTAGAACATTTACAAAACTTGTACAAAATGACCTTTAACCCCCTGGATGCCATCGAGGGAATTTTCTTGCTGTAACGTGAGCACCATTCATAATGATGAAATGCAATGTTTTCATACAGTATTGTCAAGGCACATAATGTTTTCATATGTTTTTATATTGCAAGTGCATACTTTCATGTTCCGTGTGTGCATTTGTCACTTAATAATGGTATAATCTTTGTCTATTCACTGTGTGTCTCATAGGAAGGCTGTGGACAGTTCAGGGGAATCCAAGCTAATAGAAACCACAGGCTTTCTATTCCTAGAAAGTTACCATGCTATTAAATGAATAGAAGCCATTGTTCTCACATTAATAAAACAATCGAAATATTTATAAAAAAAAAAAAAAAAAAAGCCTAACATGTTATATTTCGAAAATTTGAATATAGGTTGAAAATGGGTGAAGTCGTCATTTAATGTTCGCATATGAACAGTCATTATGATTCACAAGATTTAAAGGAAAGCACCACTCACCTGTCGGTCTGCCTCTACAAATACCTGTTTATAAGAATCAGCATCCCCCCTAAGCCCTGAAGTAAGCAATAGAGTGGTTTATTAGTGAGACATGCATTATAAATAGTACTGTATACTGCTGTGACTATCAGGAAACAGATGATCCAAAGCTTGTAGTTATATTCTCATTTCATTTTTATTATTTAACATCTCTCCCCAACAAGCACCTTACCCTCCAATTACCTCACAATCCCTATCATATGCCTTTTGTATTCTAATCTATTTATGCCTTGTGTGCATATTGCTAGCCCTGAAACATGACGGTCACTGATAACATGACGTACGACCATCATGGTTGAGGATTTACCTCTGTTGGAGGACGCAAATTCAAACGCATCTACAAACTACACAATCATTCAAATTTCACAAACAAAGTGCTTAATAAAGTCGCAATCCATTGTAAATCTTGGCCGGCATTGTGTTCTTTAATAAGAAGCCTTTTTATCAGATATTTTTCTGTTTTCGCATGCATTTCCTGGTGTTCCCCAAGGTAAATAGGAGGTAAGGATATCACGTGACAACGGGGATGCGCCATGGCTATGAAGCTCACCATGGGTGCCAGAACTCGCACCAGAAGTGCGATAAAATACATGTCAGTTTTCCCAATGACCCCGAGCGCAACGGTGGGGGCCGATGGGCAATAGGCTTCCCACACTCCCGCGCCACTACCGTTGCGCTCAGGGTCGTTGGGAAAACCGCGGTCGCGTCAGTGAATGAAGCGGGCTTGATCAGCTCATGAACAAACCTGGAACAAAAACTATTTATGAACAACTGAGACCTTTGTCATATAATCTGTTCAGGAATATAAAAGAAGACATATCAAAGGTATTTTTACAATCACTTGCTTTTCGATGTGCACAGTACATAATTAAATAATAATAATAACAGTAAATAATAATCGTTTCTGTCTCCGATTTATCGCGAGATTTGGTTCACAGACAGGAGACGGTGTGTAGTCTAGCAATACTTGGCACGTTTAGAAACATACTTTTTGCTCTTTAGATACTGCTATAAAATGACACAGTGCACACATCAAAAATCCACACAGCAGAAAAAAATGTGTGACATGCCTTCTTTTATTTTCCTGAGCTGAGTATGTTATAAAGGTCTCACTTTTTCATAAATAGTGTTTGTTCATGAACTTCATGAGCTGCTGGGAGGCTGCTCCAGTCTTCCATCGAACTTTCGGCTGCAGTTTGGCACCCATGGTGCGACGAATCTGCCGGTTGGAATTGCGAGATAGCAAAAGGGGTGTGGATGTCTTTACCTCCTATTTACCTTGGTGTTCCCCATGCGCACCAACGCCATCTATTGAACACTGAGATGTGGGCGTGGCCTTGCAAAAATGGGTCCGGAAATGCATGGGAAAACAGAATACTATCAGATAAAAAGGCTTATTATTAAAGAACACAATGCCGGCCAAGATTTATACAAAGCCGAGTCTGACCAAGATTTACAATGGGTTGTGACTTTATTAAGCACTTTGTTTGTGAAATTTAGAAAGAAGAAGACATCTGAACCATATTAACTACTTACTGAGTCCTGGGAGACCATTATTGCAGCGTCGAAGGGGCCTTGCCGGCTCCAGGTGCTTCTGAAGCATTCTACGGCTGGTCACCTCCATCCTGAAAACACATGTTACAAGTAAATGAAGATTTTGACTATTATTGTTTCACTATTATTGTTTCACATCACATCACATGACGTGATCATGGCATTTGGTGTGAAACAGTCAGTGGCTTTGCTGTGATCACCATCAGATAGACAGGACTTATTTTGAATTTGCAGATAGCTTGAAGATCTATCTCTTCTCGTCAGCATCGGCAAGCAACATCATCATGTATAAATTGCGTTCTCAGGAAGGTTTCTCTTCTGAAATAGTTGGATATGGGGGTTACCATTATTATGATAATATTGATTGATTGAACTTTGTTAAAAGTTTGCAAAGGAAAGGGTACAGGATAGCACAGTTCGCTGATACAAGGTCAACTAAAAGGATAAAGACCACAAGAAAGCCATTTAGGCTTGTTTGCATTGGGGTTCCTTTGTACTCATTCATTGCGACCGTCAGGGAGCAGTTTACTATGAAAACCTCCACCAGCCGTCCGTCCGTCCGTCCGTCCGTCCGTCCGTCCGTCCCACGTCACACCTTTGTTTGTGTACGGTGTGATGTCATATATCTTCAGTATGACATCACACCACATGTGTACACAAACCTTTGTGTACGTTGCTGTGGCAACAGTCTGTTGTTGCTGGTCTGTTAGTGTACGTTAGCAACCACCTTAGCAACCATGGTTTTACCCTAGCAACCAACTGTTTACCATAGCAACCATGTTTTTTTACCCTAGCAACCAACTGGGCATAAAAGGGATTCTGTTAGGGATCTCCATATATGGGCATAAAAGGGATTCTGTTAGGGATCTCCATATATGGGCATAAAAGGGATTCTGTTAGGGATCTCCATATATGGGCATAAAAGGGATTCTGTTAGCTGTTAGTGATCTCCATATATGGGCATAAAAGGGATGCTGTTAGGGATCTCCATATATGGGCATAAAAGGGATTCTGTTAGGGATCTCCATATATGGGCATGAAAGGGATTATGTTAGGGATCTCCATATATGGGCATAAAAGGGATTGTATCCCAGATGATGCCCTGTACTTGGGATTTGTTGATGTAAATGTTCACATAGAGTGTAATAATTGGTAAAACAAACTTTTGGCCTATTTGTGGAGATAAGCGACCAACGGTCGCTTATCTCCCGATTAGGGAGTCTTACTGGTACAAGGAATATCAGTATTTGTTTTGCAATGCAATACTTATAACATATATTAATTAAAAACAATCTGGGTCAAAGGTATGCACAAGACTTGGACATTTATTAAAGTGTGACAACATTTTTCATTTGACAGTTTAGATTAAAGCAGTGGTTCTCAAAGTGGATTTCAGGGACTCTCTAGGTTGATCTCCTTTTAGTTAACCTTGTACCAGTGAACTGTACCGTCATGAAACTGTACCTCTTTCTATGTAAACTTCTAATAGTCTTCAATCAATCAAAGTCTAAATTGACCCTTAAGACTAACTTTGATCAGTGTACAAATGGAACCAAATCCATTTGTTCACTGTCAAAGTTAAGGGGAGACCTTCAAATGTTAAAGTTTGAGAACCACTGAATTAAAGAATTAAACTCGACATAAACTAATAATTATCAACTTTAGCTTTAGCAAAAAAAAAGATGCTTGTGGTGCCAGTCTACTAAGTTATTGAAAAGTTCAAAGAGGGCCAATAACCTGTCAATTTAACCACATTGCATCCCTTTTTGTAGAAATAGGAGATCAACAAACTGACAACGCGTCCGTCGCATCGTAATAGCGTACAAAGTTGTACCGGTAGACAAGTTATTTTCGGTGCGAACTGCGAACTATGACGGATTGCCCTAATCACTGCTAATATCTACTGAAGTTATCTTCATCAATGATGACAAGCGACACGCCTAAATAATTAAAAGGCATATACGCCGCAGTACCACGCCGTCGTCGCTTGTAAAACAGCACAGGACTGATCTGCAAGCTGTAAACACACTTAACACAGCGCGTCCAACTTTGTAACTCAGTTTTTCTCTCTTTTTTTGGTGGGAGACAAGCGATGGAGTCCTGGAAATCAAGCTAACCCATTAGCACTGGTGGCGTGACAACTTCTTCTGTTGACTTTTTAATCTTTACCAGATATAACATCCTAATTTTGGTAATCCACATGTTTTTTTTGTCGTGTTCAGTCACCTGTATGGATCTGTCTGCAGCTGTCTGTCTGTGCCGCCGGCTTGCTCGGTGCGTGTCGTCTTGATGCTGAAGCGGAGCGACGGTCCACCGGGCTGGGCTGGGCTGAACAGGACAGGCAGCCTCCGGCTTGATGCTCCAAACACTACTTTATAAAATCAGTGCTGGGGCTGCAGCACCTGTGTCAAGCCATGCCGTCATGTCATCTGCGTCAAGCAAGTCCCCCAAGCACATGGAGCTGAATCCGGCCGTCCAATTTCAAAATAAACTGTAATCTCTCTCTGTCTTGTCTAATCCGAATCTGCCAAAGCAGTTATATTAGTCTGCTATAATTATATGTATAAATAAATACATAAATGTTACACATTTAAGATGAAATCTGTAATTTAGTCTTTATAGCTTTGCTTTTGTTAAGAGTTAAGGGAAGGAATAGGCAGGTTTATTTTTTTGTAGACTAATGTGACCAGAGACCTCACGTTCCTATGCTCGAGTCCATTTCCGTATCCGCCTGTGACCGGATCTCCAAACCACTTAGCCCTGAATACAGGACGGGCTAATAGACCACTATGCTCCATAGCGAACTCTACGTCAAGTTAATACATTTAAAAAGAACTTCGGGTTGGTGAACTTCAAAATAAGACCAACGATTAAGCAGAAGTAATAGCTTGTACTTCCAGTGTATCATTAATTTATTTAAACTACCGTCCGTGACTTTAAATACGCTGGATGGATGACGATTCAATGAAAGCCAAGAGATCCAACTGCTATAATTAATGTATCAAGATTGACACTAGGAAATTGCTCAATGCCGCCACTCATAGGCTATATAGCAGCCAATTAATAATCATTTATTATAAGAAAGCTCACCTGTTGGAAATTGCCATTTTATATAAAAATGACAATACAAATTGCAAAAATCACCATAATAGGAATTACATTACATTCCAACCATGACCCTAATAGCCTATGGTAAAGAAGACATTAAAAATACTAAGTCAAAACCATTAAAGGTACTTTTGGACGAAAATGGTCAATGTCTGAATTATATTGTATGTACAATACATATTCTTTAACAAATAATTATAAATGGGGGCCAAGTATAGCTATCGTTTTCATTTCAGAATATTTTGCAAGATATGCAACACTTAGTAATGACACAGGAACACTGTAATCACACAACCATCATTCTTTACTTTAGGTAGGCCTGCTATCAATTAACATAATCATGGAATATATTCATGTGATTGTGAATGCCAAACATTTTCAATGGAAATACAAGTGTACCAGCCTATGATATACTCATGTTTCCACCTGCCACAACATTTTGCTACTTGATATACTCATGTTTTTACGCTACATTAGAGTAATATAGTTGGTGTAAAATACTCGATAAGTGCAAATGAATGAGCAAACAATGCTGACAACTGCAGCTGCTAAGAGTTTATCTCAGACTTAACTGGATCCTGTGACATAGTGGAGTTTAAAATAATTGGTAAATAATACTATTAATCATTGGGCTCAACATCAGTCATAATTTTACCTGGTGGAGAATTATTCATCTTAAGTGTAAATAAAAAGGTGAATACACAAGTCAGATGATTCAAAACATGCCATTTTATCAGAACCACATGTTTCTTAAACACTTATTACATTAACAAAATTAAATTTACATAAATGTCTGACCTTAAGAGCTGAGGTCATTGAAAGCAACTAATTTCACTGTTTTCACAAAACAAAACACATTTACTAATTACTAGTCACACTATATTGTCTAATCACAATAAAACATTTCAGGTAGAGGAAAAAGGAAAAAAGCTCAAAGTGAAGCTTAGATCTCAAAATATGGTCATGTCTGAAACAAATTGTTAAAGAGTTGGGGAGTGTTACATAATCAGAAAAGCACTTTCTTTTCAAACAAAAATCAACTGTATTTTCCTTGCACCTATTGGTCTTCCACTCAGTTCTTTAACCACTGTAAGCGCCTCCTGGCGGGACGTGAAGACCACAGTTGCAGAACCATTTGGCATTCCATTCTTGTCATGTAGTACGGTCACAGATCCAGGGATCACACGATAGCCATAACAAAAGTCATAGATTTCATCCATTTTGATTTTCAATGGCAGGTTCACTAGCTTCAAACAAGTGGGACCCTCGAACTGGGGTGAAGGCGGCCCAAAGTCTCCATAAACCAATCCGTTACCTCCGTCCTGTGAAGCACAAGATCCTCCCGAGTTAAGATCACTCCCTCTATGGATATTAACCTGTAGATTGGAAGTAGCCCTGTTGCCATCAGTGTGCATTCTTAGGTTTTCAACCTCCATGTCACCAGGATAATGGGGTCCCTCGCTTCTCCTAGAAGAGTACCTCTCCTTTCTTGCCATCAACTCTTGCGCTGCTGGGGGCTCAACACCAAACTCCCGCATCTGAGACAGTGATATGCAGTTCAACATGACTACTGTCCCAAGAAACCTTCGCCCATTCAGATGCAGAGCACTCATAGCCTCCTCCTCAGACTCAAAGACCACTAAAGCCTCTCCAAGACCAGCACCTTTATGATCCCGCAGCAAGAACACTTTGTCCTCTGTAATATTGAACCCAACAGAACCCATCTCAAAGAAGTCCATGATCTCTACTTTACGCACATCAAACGGCATATTACGCACATAGAGACATGCCTTCTCCGAGTCATTAACATTACCCAGTTGACCAGGTCTCCCGGTGTGAGATTCCAGGATTGACATCATTCTCTCACGTGAGATTGGAGAGATTTGAACATTTTTATGATTCAACATTTCATTATGGCGTGTTAAGGCTGAACAGTAGTGCCTCAGACTGTTGAAAAGCACAAAGAGAGAGCTTGTTCTTCTTCCTTTGTCGTCAAGTAGGAACAGTATCTGGTCATCCTCCAGTCTATTACCGAAAAATTCTTTGATGTCACGTTTTTCCACAGCATGCGAGAGATTTTCTAACATGACACAAAACTCTTCGGCAGGAGATCTGGGTCTGGGGGGCAAAGGAGATATCGTTGTATTCATGTGTTGTGAATACCTTTCACTGAGAGTTGGAGGGCCCAAAGGAGATGTTGACCTTGTACAGGCTTGTGGATACCTTGTCCTGTGGGTTGGCGGATCCAAAGGAGATCTTGACCTTGTACGAGTTTGTGAATATCTTGGACTGCGTGTTGGTGGGGCCAATGGAGATCCTGACCTGCTACGGGCCTGTGGATATCTTTGACTGGAAGTTGGCGATCTCCCTCTTCTGAACTTAACTGTTCTACTGTACTGAAAGCCATTATTGTTTTTACCCACTGCCACACTACTATCTGCCTCAAGCCAGACGTTGTCGCTTATTGGTCTAATCCTCACAAACCTTGGACCAATGTATTTCCTGTCTCTCTTCTCGCCATCTCTTGCATCCTGGCTTGTGAAAAATTTGACGAGAGCTTCACCATTGTTTTGGCCCCGTTGGTTTTTCCCCAAGATTACACCCTCAACAGATAAACCATGAAAAAAGTTACGTATATCATCTTCAGTCACAGCGAAAGGCATTCCTGCCAGAAGCAAGCACACGCCATCTCTGGTTGGAGACCTCACATCCCGGGGTGCCTCCTCATGAGAAAGATCTGACTGGCTATGTCCCCTGTTAGTGGTCTGCATGTGGTCAGCTCTCCTAACCCCTCCAGAAACATCCACTTCATGGCGCCTGGAACTTTCCCGGTGTGACCTTTTTAGTTCCAGCTCTGCTTTTTTTGTACTCTCCTCAAGTATACTCTGCATTTCCGACTTGCTGCTCAGCAGCAAGTTGACTGGGGCTCCCTTAATGCAACCCCCCGACCGAACCATTGCCCTTCTTGCATCTTCATCAGAGGCAAAGATAATGAAAGCCTCCTCTAGTACACCACCAATAATATGCACCCCACCATCTGGGATTTTCAGGCCACTGAAGAAATTGCGAATGTCCTCAGACCCTGCTGTGTGGCGGAGTCCCTGTAAACGGATGACCACCGCCATTCCGAAGCACAAATAACAGCACCTGCAGATTAAAACAGAGGGGTACAGAATAACATTATTGCTGACAGCATCTCTAGCTCACCTTCAAATTCCAACATGAGTCATGACACCACTGAACCTTGGTCAGTGTGTGATCATAACATGGCAAGCCACTGAAATACTTTAAAATAGGCCATAAGACTGCAGATAGCAAAACATTAGGATGATGAGCACGAAACAAACTTCTAGCTCCCTCACTTGTTCTAAGGGATTTAATAGAATACTCTCCTCTCCTTGTCAATGCATCAAAATTTTAAGCATCAGCAAAAAATTCATAAGCTTGCTTAACTGATTAATAGCGTGCAATCTCAGTAACAAACTATGCACATTTCCATTCAAAGTTAAATATATAAAAGCATATGTCCACACACATCTTTCATCATTTTGACATTACTGACTGCCAATGTGATTCTCTGGGTTGTGCCCAAAATGCAGTCAATTTTTGCCCCAAAAACGATAACATGGCCATCAACAGATACACAAGTAACCAAGATCAAGTGTTCTCCTTAGGAAGAGCCGAATATCATGAGCCATCCAACAAAAATATATTTCCCCCAATAAGCTCCAAGGCTTTAACGTTGTTAATTTATGCTAATTTATCCATTATAGCTCATAATCATGAGCTTAAAACAACACATTTTCTCACCATTAATTTAACCAGCTAAAAGAAAGCACAATGCACACCTTTTTATAGTAATGACATGATAACATCACAATGCAATTACAATTCAGCTGACATTCTAAACAGTCAAGTAGACAACTAGATATCCTTGTAGCTAAATTCATTTTCCAAATCATGTCAGATTTCTTTTCAATGACCAGGCCACGTTTGACTAACAAATGTATACAAAAGGCCCGGCATAAATAGAATCACAAATATACGCTTTAAGTTTAGAATTACATTTAATTGTTTTAGCGTAGTTGCGATTTCACTAGAAATCTCTCCAAGGAAGCACCATTAAGCGGACATATTTAACCAAATATACTTGCTGGTGCCAAAAAACAAAACCCACAAAATGAGGCCATCACTGGCATCTCCACAAGCTTTACCAAATACAGTGAAACAATCAGCAATCCAGCTCCACTTCACCTAATGAACCAATATCATAACACCGAATACAGTGAACCAAGCAAGCCCCTACAATCCACCTCCACTTGACCTAATGAACCAATATCATAACACCGAATACAGTGAACCAAGCAAGCCCCTACAATCCAGCTCCACTTCACCTAATCAACAATAACCATCTTAATGCAGGGCCAGGCCAACAATAGCAGAGGCATGGTCATTGGATTGGTAATTTAATGATCAGATTAATTGTTATCCGAATCCGAGCCTTGAGCTCTAACTCCCACCTATTTATTTATTTGTAATAATCATCAGACCAAATATTTGTGTCTTGCGAACACATTAAGTCGGTGGTGGGATCATAATGCATATCAAACTGGGGGAGACATGTAAAGAGAAACGCTTCCATTAGTAAACAATGGTTCATAGATGCAACAGCTAACGTTAGCGGTCATCTCCTGCATTATTGTTCTATGGCTTAATTTACAGCCCACAGTAGCTTCACAGACAAAACAAAAACACACATTTACTACGTCCACGTGGCTTGTGTTTTTCAAGCTTACTTTGGGGGGAAACGGACATCTAGGTCAAAACGTCGTACATTTAAAAATGTAAATTAGTTTTGCCAGCGATACCACCGTGGCTTCTTAGGCCTCTAGCTAGCTATAGCACCGTTATCGGCTAGCTCGAGAATGAAGCTTTCAATCCACCCAGCAAAACGACACAACTTACTCAAAAGGTTACCACAAGCGCTCGTGTATTTCAGAGCCGGAAAGTAAAGTGATTTTTGTTTGGGGTAAAAAGTAGCATGTGGTGATGAAAAGCCAGTGGGGTGAATCAGGCCTCTTCTCTTCACTGTCGTCTTCGTCAGTTCGTCTCTCGCCTCGCGGCCCTCGCCGACTCCAGGCCGTTTCTTCTTTTGTATATCCGTCCAGTGAGGAGCATTACCGCCACCTACCATGCTAGAGTGTGAAGTGGACGCTTGCTGATGCTGATTGCTGACTGATTCTGTATCAGATGACCCTTGCGTCCCAATTTTGGGCTTTTTTGGCAAAAATAAAAGAATTCTGAAAATGGCAATCTACAAGCTCATATCTACCACTTGTGAGCGTGTAGATTTATAATATACATATAATTTAGATTTATTTTATTTCTTTGTGGTTAAATGGCACATCCAATGAACCAACCCAAACCAGGTACAGAAACAGGGGAACAAATCAGCAACTTGTAGTTACCTCTTAGAAATTTTAGATTTGAATGAGTGCATATCTACTTCCATGGCATTAAGTAATATTTGTGTTGTAATTTAAATAATTTAAAATAGAACACATACTATACAACATATTATTTGCGGAAATTACATTCCAATCACAGCTGTTTAAAAAATGAATTAGCTTAGCAAGTTAGTGGATGACATGGAAATTGGAAAACATCTTTTGGTTGTCCCATATTAAAGGGGAAGACCACCCATTTTCAATATTGAACTATGTCATTAATATACCTTAAAGGAGTTGTGTGGAAATATTAAAAAAAGTTCCCCCTCTTGTTTGCCTAGAACCGAAGGATTGATTTTGGGGTTTGTATTGCAAATTACAACTTGATGACATCACACATTGTACTTTACAATACAAACCCCAAAATCAATCTTCCAGTTCTAGGCAACACAGAAGAGGGGGAACCTTTTTTTTTTTATTTCCACACAACTCCTCTAAGGTTTATTAATGACATAGTTCAATATTGAAAATGGGTGGTCTTCCCCTTTAAGCCCATAACTGTCATATTTGACTTTGGATCAGGCTATCAATTGCATGACTGTTTTGTCTGCAAAAACAAGTTTCTAATAAAACTGAATGTCTTATGTCAGTACGTGCATAATAAAAAATCTCAGCTGATATTTTAATATGTGACCTATTCCATCATTGAGCAATCAAGAAATGACATTATGCTTGCTTTCTTTGAGGGACTGTCACTACACATTATGGTCAAGTGGTATGAAATAAACATTTAGTTTATACATTTTAACCATGCATAGATAACCAGATCCAAAAAGTTAGGAAACTTAACTTCGGGCCATTATATCTCCTCTTATCAGTATTGTTTTATATACATTTTTATTGTTGTGTAGTCACCTTGAGAGGAACAGCTTGTAGTCTAAGCATCAGGCATTAGTGGATTGAGCAACACAGCTCAGGCATTCATGGGTAGCACCCCTGCAAAATGTGTCAAAATGGCCTGCAACTGTTTTGTTGGCATTCTCCTTTGTTGCACTGAATGATTGCACGCTCCCACAGTAATAAGGACAAAAGAAACACATTGGCTAATTTTACACTTTCAATTTTAAACTCGTGTCAGGACAGCCCAAAAAGAGAGTGAATACCAACAGAAGAGTATTGCAGGCCATTCTGGCACATTATTGGGTGGCGCTACCCAAAGGTTTAGCTGCGTTGCTCATTCTACGAATGGATGATTCTTACAAGCTGTAACTTGTTGTAAAGGTGACTAATCAACCATGAAAATGATATAAAACAATACCAATAGTTATTAAAGGGGAGATATAATGGACAGAAGTTTTCAAACTTTGTGGGTAGTTTACTTAAACATTCAGAAAACACCTGAAATACTTACTTTATATGTTTTATCATGATATATTGTTTTCATAATGAAATACCAATACCAGCAATCTGCTGTCCAGGGCAATTGCTAAGAACCTTGCAAGTCTTTATGTACTGTATATTATATGGAGGTAAAAAAAAAGTATCATACTGTAAATAGTCAGTAGGCTCAATGGGGTAACAATTTTCAATACAAAAAATTAAACATGAGTCAGATATTAAAAGTGTGTACTTTTATCAAAAAATGTGTACATCAAAATGTTTTTACAAAGATCTTTCAATGAGATTTGAGCAGAAATCATCCCCAATATTGAACTCAAAGAAGTTGACCAGATAATTTCACAAAAAACAAACTTTTACTAGAAGACAAACTAACATCTAATCACAATAAAACATTTAATTTAGAGGAGAAAGAAGAGCGCAGTTTCTCAGAATATGATCTCGTTAAGTCCAAATCAACCACATTTTTAAACCGTTTGGGGCATGTTGCATAATGTGAAAATGTCTTATTTTCAGTCAAAAGTGTACTTCATCATCATCAAGTGTATTTTCCTTGGACCTATTGGTCTTCCACTCAGTTCTTTAACTGCTGTTAGAGCCTCCTCTCGTGACTCAAAGACCACGGTTGCGGTTCCTTTGTGTGGCAGGTCCACAGATCCGGGGACCACACGATATCCATAACAAAAGTCATAGATTTCAGACTTTTTGACTTGCAGCGGCAGGTTCCCTAGCTTCACACGCGTGGGTCCATCGACCTGGGATGCAGGCAGCCCAAAATCTCGATGAACCGATCCGTTGCCTCCGTCCTGTGGAGCATAAGCGCAAGGATCTCCCCCTCTATGGACATTTACCTGTAGACCGGAAGTTGTCCTGTTACCATCAGTGGGCATTCTTACATTTTCAACCTCCATGTCACCAGGATAATGGGGTACCTCACTTTTCCGGGAAGAGTACCTCTCCTCTCTTAGCATCATCGACTCTTGCGCTGCTGGGGGCTCAACACCAAACTCCCGCATCTGAGACAGTGATATGCAGTTCAACATGACTTCTGTCCCCAGAAACCTTTGGCCATTCAGAGACTGAGCACTCATAGCTTCTCCCTCAGACTGAAAGACCACTAAAGCCTCTCCAAGACCGGTACCGTTATGATCCCGCAGCAAGAACACTTTGTCCTCTGTAATATTGAACCCAAAAAAGAATTCCATGATCTCTACTTTATGTACATCAAACGGCATATTACGCACATAGAGACACACCTTCTCGGAGTCATGAGGATTGGCTTGTTGGTCTAGGCGCCTCTCCTGAAAGCTATCAGGCCTCCTGGTGTTAGATTCCAGGATGGACATCATTTTCTTACGTGAGATTGGGGAAATGTTAACTGATCTGCCAAATATTTTGTCGTTATGGCGAGTTAAGGCTACAGAGTATTCCCCAAGACTGTTGAAAAGCACAAAGAGAGACCTTGTTCTTCCCCCGTTGGTGTCAAGTAGGAACAGTATCTGGTCGTCCTCCAGTCTTGCGTGTTTGAAAAATGTTTTGATGTCACATTTTTCCACTCCATGGGACAGATTTTCCAATAGGACACAAAAATCTTGGTTGGAAGGAGAGGTGGGTCTGTTGGGCAACGGAGAACTTGACCTTGTACGAGCTTGTGTATATCTTGGACTACGAGTAGGCGGGGCCAAAGGAGATCTCGACCTTGGACGGGCTTGTGGATACCTTGGACTGTGAATTGGCATGGCCACAGGAGATCTAGACCTTGTACGGGCTTGTGGATACCTTGGACTGCGAGTTGGCGATCCCCCTCTTCTCAACTTGCCATTACCATTTACACCCACTGCCAAATCTCCGCCTGACTCAAGCCACTTTTGCTGACTTGCTGGGAGAATATCCACATACCGTGAACCAATGTATTCCTTATCTCTCATCAGGCCATCTCTTGCATCCTGTACAGTGGCAAATTTGACTAGACCTTCCCCAGTGTATTGGCCACGTGCGTTTTGCTTTAAGATTATGCCCTCAACAAGTAACCCATGAAAGAAGTCATAGACATCCTTTTCAGTCACAGAGAAAGGCATCCCCCTTAGATGCAAGTACATGTCATGGTCATCATGGTGATCTCCTCTGTTAGTCTGCATGTAGTCAGCTCTCCTAGCCCCTCTAGAAACATCCACTTCATGGTGCCTGGAACTTTCCCTGAGTGACCCCTTTTGTTCCAGCTCTGCATTTTTAGTACTTTCCTCAAGTATGCTCTGCATTTCCGACTTACTGCTCAGCATCAAGTTGATTGGGGAACCCCTAATGCAACCACCCGATCGCCGCATTGCCCTTCTTGCATCTTCATCAGAGGCAAAGATAATGTAAGCCTCCTCTAGTACTCCACCAATAATATGCACCCCACCATCTGGGATTTTCAGGCCACTGAAGAAATTGCGAATGTCCTCAGAACCTGCTTCGATCCTGAGTCCCTGTAAACGGATGACCACCGCCATGCCAAAGCACAAAAAACAGCACCTGCAGAACAGAGGGGTACAGAATAACATTATTGCTGACAGCATCTCTGGCACACCTTCAAATTCCATGGCATTCCAACATGAAGCCATAACATGGGAAACTGGGAACACCACTTAAATACATGGTCTGAAACTAAACGAAAAGTATCCAAGTAATAATTGCTCTCTTTCAGTTCATGTATCTTCCATTTATGGGTTGAACTTGAAATGATAGTTTAGTTGCATACAACCTCAGTTACAAACTGCACACTTCCATCCAGAGTTGAATACAAAAATAACAAGTGCATGCACAATGCACATCTAGTTCATCATGTAGATATTTCTGGCCGCCAAAGTGTTAAGATATTCACATTCGAAGCTGGCCTAAAATGCAGTTAATCACTGGCCCAAAAGCAATAACATGGCCATACACAGGCATCCATTAATTTTCAAATGACCGAGGTCCAGTGACAGTAAAAAAACACCTAAAGCGAACATCCCAAACAAACAATACAGCAAAAATATCTCCACAAACATGCTGTATGACATGACAGTAATGGGCAACATATGATTCCATAATCATATGAGCTCAGTTTTAAATGTATTTAATAAAGCTACTGTGGGGGGAAAACAGAAGCTATAATGCAGTTTCCCCACCATTATCATTATGTTTTATATTAATATACCTTCAGGACGAACCGGTTCTATTTATGAATCCAATTAAACTTGGACAAGATGACAACCAACCAGACCAATGAGATCAGAGTCAGACCATGCACACAAAAAGCTGAGGCCAACATTTCTGACATCCTGCTTTTGACTCAACCAGCTTAACACTTTCTTTAAATGTTCCAGTCCCATCTGTGTGTGACTGTGAGAACAAAGCCAGACACTTTTTAATCTAGAATCCAGTTCCACTTCCCCTGATAAACCAACAACTCTTACAGCAGGCCAGCATTACTAGTGGCAAAGTTACAACATAATACAATGGTGCTGTCAGTTGAAATACCTAATAACAAAGCCATTTCAAATGTAGCTGGGGGATCAGTGTATCCTGACTCAAAATGCTTCTTGAGTGTTCATCAACTTCCTCTTTGCAGATACCAACATCCAACACCCAGTTTAAAACAGCTATTGGGGTCAATTACAACTTCTGTCAACTCTTTGCCAAGGCAGCAAAAGGAAGGTTGCAAAAACTAATATTACACAACCTGTGGTGCACCTGCAACACCACCACCAGCAACGAATAACCTGAAAAAACAGGCAGATACCATCAACAAAATAAGTAAAATAGTCGGCAAACACAGCCAGGCGTTAATTACGATTGTGTAATTGATTACTTGCCATTTCATATCAATGCGTGCCTGGTCACCCCTTTTGCATAACGTTACCAGTATGACTACAGGTACCATTCTTATTACTTATTAGACCAATGGATATACTAGCATAACGCAAGCTAGCCAGCCCAGCTGAAAACAACCACCACTTCAAAGAATTAATAACAAAAAACACAATTGACCCCCAAAACTCTGCTAAACCAGATTGATGTGTAAACAATAGTATACAACAACGATTACATTTACGAAATCTCACAACCAGTGGTGCAAAGTAACAATGTACATTTACTTAAATTAAGTAGGCTACTGTACATAAGTAACACATTTGAGGTATTTGTACTTTACTTGAGTATTTCCAATTTCCAATACTTTGACTAGCAACATGTTGTGGTAGCTTGTAGATTGGTCATTTTAGGAGCGCGACACCGTCGTACGACAAAATACGTTCGACAAAAATACTTGTGTTCAGAAGTTAAAGGGTACAATTGACGCCCTTTTCCAGTTGAAACTGCGTCGTTTTAGCACGACAATTAATTAATATATAATTGTGCACATGTATTTTGCACCGCAGTTGTCGTCATTAGCTTCGATCACTGTCCTACGCTAGCTCGGCTAACGTTAGCCTCCCATAGGCCTTCAGTTTCATGTTAGCACTTAGCAGCTAGCTCACCTGGGTCTCTAGTAGTCTGCTGTAAAGAAAATGAGCCTGTGGTTAAATCACACTGTGCACAGCTAACGCCTAAACTTACACAGGATGAATACCAAGAGATAATTATATTCTCAGCCCAAAAGTCAGTTCTTTAGCGAAGGTGACTCCGTTCCCGTCGTGAGTAATGTATCTCCAGCCGGAGAGAAAAGACGACAAGACGGAAGTGAAACTCCACTGAAGGGTGCGTTCGTTTTCGGAACGGAAACGCCTGTTGTGGGCGGATTTAGTCAAGAGCTTGCAGATCAGCTATTTTCACTACTTCAGACCTGTTCTGTTCTTAATTACTATTATTTTATTTATGGAATTTCTTAGATATGTTTGTTGGAACATTTATATAACCCCATTTTCTTTTCCTACAAAAATAAAATATATAGCCTATTTCAAATCAAAAATATATCATTTTATTTTTTAGGGGATTTCTTTTAAATAAATGTATTGATTGATTGATTGATTGAAGACTTTATTAGAAGTTTGCATAGAAAAAGGTACAGTTTCACGACGGTACAGTTCACTGGTACAAGGTCAACTAAAAGGAGATCCTAGAAAAGACTAAGCTTATTTCCATAGGGAAACATTGAAGTATCTCTTGTAACATTGAATGACAGACGGATAGAATACAGTACTATGCAGTAGATAATAGTAAAAAGAAAAAAAAGTAAATAAACATTAAAATTAAATAAATACATTAACCCCCAAATAGTATAACAGCAACATTAGTCCATTTTATGACTATGGAGGCCACGTTCGTAGCGTGTACTAGCGCCACACAGGCCTTAAAAACAAAGCTCCAAAGTCCAAACATAAACTGGTTAGGCTACTGCTTAACCATAGTTCCCTCTCGGACTCATCTTCACCCCGATAGTTTTGAAAGGGTGGGATATGGCTCAGTAGTTGACAGAGTACAGCATCTTGTTCTTGCAATGGGCCTGGTGTACAAGATACACTACACCACTATACCCCTGTACCTGTCAAAATATTTCCAAATCGTAAAGGATGTCCACAATCACAACACCAGAGGCAGCTCCACAAATCATGTCCAACCCAGATTTGGCTCAAACAAACTGACCAGACTGTTATATGATGTTTTTTGTTTTTTTTGCACAGTACTGTGTATACACTATATTTGTCTGTCATTTAATGTCTAAGAATTGGGCACAAAGGGACCCCAATGTAAACAGGCCATGCTTTTCCTATGCAAACTTCTAATAAAGTATTTCAATCAATCAATTAATCAATCAGTCAGTCCTAAAATATAAGTAATTATCAAAACAACAGCAATAACGGACTAACACTCAAAAGAATTCAAAAGCAACAAAAAACTCTACAGTTCGTAAGTCCCTGCACCAAGCAGAGCAAGCAAAGGCAGGCTTGCCATTGCCTCAGGGTTAACAGCACAAAGCACTGACTGAGTCTTTTGTTGTTCTGTGTGGGGAGGATGCATTTTCCTCGACCCCTGGGGCTAAGCCACCCCACAATCTCCTTCTGGAGGGGGTAGGAGGGATTGGCCAGGATATTGCCTCCAGCTTCTTCTCACGTCTGGATGCCTGCACCACCTCCACACAACACTGTCCAATTTAGCACAGATGACAGAGCAAGCTTTCTTCACCAGCCTGTTCAGTCTTTGTCCCTAAACATTGCTGGAACTGCAAAGGGGGCACTGACTACTACAGATTGTTATAACATCAGGTAGCATCCCATTGCACACATTGAAGGATGGGACCTGAGCTTCCTAAGGAAGAACAGCTTGCTTGCTTGAGCCATAGAGGGTGTCAGCAACTCAGCATTGTCTGTACATATAATATATACAGACATACATATTATGTTCCCCATTTTCAACTATCTGTCCGGACAGTCCAGTACTTGTGTCCATGATCTCCACCCGCTCCCCTTGGAGGGAGTATCCGGGAATTTCATGGAAGCCACCCCTCAGTTTGGCCTATTTTAATGGTTACAGATTATTTGTTTTTAATACATGGTACTGAATAATAAAAGTTAATAATAAAACGTGCTTCGTTATTTCTGTCGACTTAAAAATAATTGTTTAATTTGATGGCCTTGGTATTTGGCCCAAAGCCCAAGTGGACATGCCCCCAAAGGGTATTTTGGCAGTTTGGCAGCAGGTGTAGTAGGATGCACAGAGCTTAACATCAGGTCCCAGGGCTCCGAACCCAAACTGCACTGCCACTAGGGTGTGAAAGGATATAGTTGCATCAGCAGTTCACAATTCTAGAGACCGGTTTAACCACACGCATGCGTGCACGTGCGCGCGCGCGCGCACACACACACACACACACACACACACACGCACACGCACACACACACACACACACACACAGCAGTAACAACATCAGCAGAAGTGAACTTGTATTGCTTTGCCATCACAATACAGAGGTCATCCACCATTCTTTGTCAAAAGTACTTGTAGTCCTTGGCAGGGATAAGGCGTCGGACAGGCATCAGAAGACCAGCCAATCTGTGCATTACTGCAAAGATCCTACAAGGCATATTTGAGTCTGAATGTATAAAAAATAAAAGGCAAAATATTTGAATTGGGATGATATCTCCAATAACCTTTTAGCTCAGATCAACTCAACTGTAAATATTTAGACAATTCCAGACAGTACAAAAATAAAATGAAAAATCAACTCACTCACTTACCCTGCTTGATGGACTTGAGCGACCTCTCAATGAGTCTCATTATCAGTCCTTTGAAGGTTATTATGACATAGGTATGACTCCAAATTTGGGCAAGGTTTCCAAATGAATACGGGACACACATTTATTAAAAATCACACCCGTGTGAACTGAGCGGTGGTTTACCCCCCCATTTCTCTCTACTTGTTCCCTAATGAATAAAAGGTTAATAAAGGTTGATCTGTCCGTCCGTCCGTCCGTCCATCCATCCATGTATTTATCTATCTATATATCCTGTAGCAGTGTGCATCAGAATGTTTGGTGGTGGGGTGCCTGGTGGCCTAGTGGACCAGGCGCATACCATATAGGCATTGCCATTTCGGCATCAATGCCTGTCGGCGTCGCCGGTTCGATTCCCAATCCGGGTGACCTTTGCCGCATGTCACTCCCTGTCTCTCCCCCGTTTCATGTCAGTCTACTGTCCTATCCAATAAAGACAAAAAGCCCAAAAACAAATCTTAAAAAAAAAAAAGAAGAAAAAAAAAGTTTGGTGGTGATTGGTCTAGCCACTATAGACGGTTAGAATGCAGTAAAAATATATTTTTGCCTATACTGTGTGTACAGTATTTACAAATGTAATATGTAGTAGACTTTTGCGAAATCTATTATATGATGCAGAGTGCAGAGTACAGAAGCCACTGCCATAAATGTTTTGTCTAGTTACTCCTCATCCCACTCTTTGCCATTAATACTGGCAGCATGTCAAATTAGGCATTAGATTCATATACCCAGATTTACTTCAGTTTCATGAGGTTAGACATGCATTTGTTATGGTTTGTTATATGCGTTTGTACAGTTACGCTTCAGTTAAGGTTAAGCTGATATAGAATGAAAGTAAGTCAATGCAACATCCCCAAATGTTTGGCATCTTTGAATATCTTCTGATACCGATATTGATAAATATCACAATACAAATGTTCAGCTGCCATTTTCAAGTATTTCAGAAATCTGACTTAGTAATGGTTAATTTAGACAACACATTGTCTATCACAGTTCACAAGAAATCCCATGATTATAATGATAGATGTTTCCCTAGTAGTGCATCAATCTGGGAACCCATCGTCAGAAAATCTGTTTTGAGAGATTAGTGGTGCATTGACAGGATTACTTGCAGTCACACTGTCAGTTTACTATTTCTTTGGTACATTTCAACATTCCCAAAGGTTTCTGCCAAGTGTCAAACTGTTGAATATAGCTGATAGTTTCTAATCGTTTTATTGTGTATAAATATTGAAAAGCGTACAATGAAAAACGAGCCACAGGCAGCATGCATTGGAGTGAGGTTACTGGATATTCAATTATCACCCTGAAACCACCTCTGCAGAAGTCCCTAGACGGGTGCTACAACAGAATGCTGCATGCCGTAGTACTTAACATCAGCAAGAGTGAACATGTTACCAACAAGAACCTGTATGAGGCAATACCAAGGGTGAGCGAGAAAATAGCAGCTAGGAGAAAGAGACTTGTAGCAGGACACTGCCAAAGGCCTTCGAGAACTGCAGCCAGCAAATTGGTGCTGTGGGAATCAACACACATCTCACATTAACATACGTGGCTGAACAGATGCAGGAGCACAAACTACAGACGAGCTGGCCAGATGTATGGAGAACCGGGATCACAGGATGACTGTAGGCGACGATGGAGGGCTCTTCAGAGGACGACCTAGAAGAGACTAGAGAGAGACCAATGTGTCAACAGAACAGTGGTTGCCACAGATGTGTTATTACTAGTAGAACAGTCAGATACAGTAGGCCAGGCCTGGATTAGATTGATGGGAGTCGCTGGGAGATAATTTCTCTGTATTCAATCACTCACTCATTCCTTAGCCTAGGCCCTAGGGCAGTGGTTCTCAACCTGTAGGTCGGGATATTTTTAAGAAGTGAAGTGACAATGGACCTTGTCCTTTCTAATACCTACAAAAATAAAGGAAGAAAGACCATTACAGCATAAAAAGTAATAAAAACTGGTCAAACTGGGACCAAATTGTCAAATAATGTAAGAAAGAAAGAAATAGTGAAAATAGACAATCTACAAGCTCACCGTTGTGGAGCTTGTGGATCTGCTATTTTCTTTTTTTCTTCTTCTTTTTTCTGTGGAACCAAGTCAAACAAAATTGAATAGGCTACGTCAATTACAATATTCTACTTATACTGCTTATCAGGGTGGGGGCCACTGGGGGTCCCAATTCAAATATGATTATTTTGGGGTGTCACAGCCTGAAAAGGTTGAGAGCCACCTTATTATTAGTTTATAATAAGTGAAACCTGCTGGCAGGCAGAGAACATCATGTGTACATTCTCATACGGTACAGTTACAGTAGGTATGAGCCAATAGCCTACTGTAGGCTACTTGTCTAATCTTTTATTCTAATTCAGTTTTGAGCTGCGAGTAGAAAAGCACAAAGTGGCGTATTTATTATAATAATAATATAATATTGAACAGTGAACACCATTTAGCGTTGGCGCCAGCTGTGTTCCTCCCAGTTCCCACTCATCATGTGATGCTGAAGTAGTGCACAGCAGCAAGAGTTACTGCTGTCTATGGGAGTCAGTAACTATAATGTTAATATGCAATAATAAAAGTTATAGCAAGGAAACTCGCCGGCGCATTAAGTGTGAAAAAAATCAACATATAACCGCACACACACAGCAGAATGCAATACTCTCGCTGCATGTATGTATTATTATTGGAGTCCTAGTGAAGCTGCCATCACTGGGCTGTGGGTTAGCTTTAGCTTTACAGCATTAGAGCAGCTGGCTGAGGCAGTGAGCCGAGGACCTTTCTCCACATTCAAGCCCGTATGGATCACTTGACGTCGGCATAAACTGCTTGATGTTTTCCAGCGGGCCGATTGACGGTGGCGTCGAAGATGGGGGAGCCTTATTATGACCGAAAGCACATAGTAAAGTGAGTATCTGACGATCGATCGTTTTTGTTTTGCTATATTTTAAGTAACACCCCCCCTCGCCTCCTCCTCACTCTACACACTGCCTAAGCATGCTAGCTGGCTAAGCCGGGTGTAAGGTGATGGTACACAGGGGGTCCGTAATGAAATCCTCCCGGCCTGGCCCGTGACATTAAATCGGCAGAAAGTAAAAAGCAACCCGAAGAAACAACAGCAGTTATCAAAACTGCGAGTGCAAATGAACCAGTTCTGTGAAGAAACTAAAGATTAGCCACACTAGCTAGCTCGCAGCCTCGCACTGCCGGATGCTAGCTGAGTAAATGCTACATATCCTATACTTCCTCACGCCAGCCTTTCGCTCGATGCAAAACGACGGATTTTCTGAGCAAAAACTAGAACTATTCAACAGAATGAAGCTCGCGTCGACATTCGATTCTTGCGTCGTTTTTTTTTGTCCAGCGAAAAAGGCTCGCACGTCCCTAAGGTTTAGCCTTTTAGCACAGACTGGGCAGTGGGGCTGGTCTGAAAACTGCGATGCTGTTCACCTCAGTTAACGTCATAATTAATGTTTAGGATTCTCACCTTTCTAAGCCATTATACTGTATTTATTGTGGCCGTCGCCCCTTTAAAACGCAATGCAATCTATGATTTATGAACGTGGATACAATGTATTATGATCGATCAGTGGTGTAAAGTAACTAAGTACATTTACTTAAGTACTGTACTACTTATGAAATGTTTTGAGGTATACTTTACTTGAGTATTTCCAATACTTTTACTCATACTCCACGACATCTGAGGCACACATATTATAATTTTACTTCACTACAATTATTTGAAAACTATTACAAAACATACATTAACCACTCGGCCCCATATACATTTCGGCCATTTGAAAATCGCACTACATAGCAGTATTGATACTTTTACTTAATTAAAAAAAATAGAGTACTTTTCCCACTACTGTCGATATTCTGATTTGGTCAATAATCAGCACCATCAGCTGGCTTGCTATGCGTGGAACAAGAGGCTCCTTGTCCAAACCGCTATAATAACAGTGTAACAACCACAATGATCGAATCACCCCCAATTGTATGAGGTTGAGGTGTCCGTTTAATCAAAACGCTGTGACCCAAAACACTAAATCCGTTAATATTTTAGCATGTATAATATTGTGTACATGTGTACACGCACAATCATAACTGTGAAATATCCAGATACTGGACCAAAAAAAACTGGGGAATTCACTTCTCTTAATATTTAAAGATGGCCTTTGGCTGTTGCCTGGGTTAACGTCACTAACATTAGTTAGCTAGTTAGCATAGCTGATCTGATGTATGCAATAATCAAAGCATTTTTAACACTGTTATCCAAAGAATGAAATCGTAAATAACCCGACAACTGCAGGAAAACGCTTTAGATTGCATCTAACTAATCCTCGTCAAAATCTACTCTCAAAACAGTGAGGTTTACTGGATTGTTCAAACGTGTTGTCATTAGCAAGAATCAGTCGACTTTTTTTAAAAGGCCTCGTCTTCTTCGCTAGCTCTTTGCACACGGGGCCATGCTGTGAAGAACAGCTTCCCCATTTTTTTAAATGTCAAGTCCGTCACTTTGTTTTGGTTGCTTTGCTTTTAGTGTGCATGTGTTGTTGTCTTGGCTGTTGTTCAAAAGATAGCCTTTGTTCTGGTTCAGATCACCAGTCAGACTGTCTGCCTGGTCACCCAGCCTCTCTGTGAGTGCTGATGATGGCATCTGTTGTTCTCGGCTGCCTTTGCCCTGGCTGCATCCATGTTTCTCTTCCACTTAGTAGAGCACTATAGGTTGTTGATACTACGAGAACTGCCTAAGGATTCATTTTAGGTTTTCATATTCTGTAATGTTATGGCAAATGCAACAATACAACAAGCTGTGTGTGTGTGTGTGTGTGTGTGTGTGTGTGTGAGAGAGAGAGAGAGAGAGGTGGGGGGGGGGGGAGTAGCTTTAAGCTTTAAGTCCCTTGCAGAAAACATATCAGGAGGTGCAATGGCTTTCTCTCTGCCTCATTGAAACAATAGATAACACTGTAGGTTCGAGAAGACACCACCCTGCAGTTGGAGGCGTGACACATGTGTTTTCTTCTGGGCTGACCCTTGGACTGATAGTACACACAATGCATACAGATTCTAATCAGACAGACAGTAGGCAATTAACATAGATACAGGTACCACACCAGTCAGTACCTGTATCTATTGCTGCTTGTCAGCTATTTTGGTATGGTGTGTTAACGGTTAACAGTACATGATGGTGGGTATACTGGGTTACTAACCTACTACCACGTACTGATCCTGCTGCTTCATTATACCTTTGTGAAAGTGTTTGGTGAGTTTTGGGATGAACCCTGCACCATCATTAACATTCCCAAAGATTTGCTCCTTCACCTGGCTCTTACATTGTGTCACTCACAAGAGAATACCTGCTCCTATAGCAAAACACAATATACAACTGCATTTGTAGGACCCGTATGCATGTTAGAGTAGAATTCTTACCATGGCCAGAAGAAGGAAATGCTTGTTCACTGACCTCATTCAAATATCTCTGTGTCTCAACAGTGACTTCCCCCACTCTGTTATAGATAATTAGTTACAACTGTATTTTTAGGATATGCATTAAAGCTTTGGCATGACAATTCTGACTGTATAGCTTCTGACATGACCCCGTCTCATTTGATTCTCTTTCTTTCTTTCAGGTGTGTCATCAGTTTGGAGGGCTCGCTTCTCTGAATTGGATTGTATTTGGTCAGCAGCCTCTACGACCCTTCTAACTATAGACGTGTCGTGCAATGGACGCTCTAATCAAGTCAGAGCTCAGGTATTAGACCCGCACATTTCTCATGCAGCCCACAAATGCACTGCCATAAATGTCTTATCTGCATAGTACCCGTTGTTGTTATTGAGTACTTTTGATCTGTGGCTGAGCCTTGGGCTCAGTGTGGCTACAATAAAGACTACAGGTATGCTCCACAATGCAGGTCATTTCCTGATGGGCAAACCCTGATGAGGGTTGACATGATTTCTCCCTAGGATGCTTTTGATGTTCGGACATTATTATTATTATTTTCACATATGTGGGTTGATCATGCAAGCAGTTACATTGCTTGTTTGAGATCTTTTTTTTTTACGCAGTAGGCACAACAATGGTTCATTTCTCTGTGGTGGTATCACTTTTAAAAAGCGGTTTCTATGTATTAGCCTAATTATGTTGACCTAATTTACAAAGAATAGGATGTTTTTAGGCCTTTGAAGAATGAAGAAACTGATATTGTGAAAGAAAACATGCAGTCTGAGCTCTCTAAATTGGCCACAAAAAGACTATGGTTATCTATGGTGTTGTTTTGTTGCCTAGTGATATATATTATACGTATCTTATACGGTAACATAATTATTGAGATAAGCTATAAGCTCTAGTATCACAATTTTAGCCTTTGGTTCTATTATGTAGGCCAAGGTCTTTCATAGCTCCATCCATTGTAGGACTTGTCTATTTCAGTCCCATCGTCTATATTTAGTCTTCATTCCAAGTGGTGAATTCCCATGTGTGTTTCTTTTTTTTTCGTCTTCTTTTTACTTTCTTTCTATAAAGTGGCAGAGCCTGGCTGACCAGTATCAGCTCCATTTTACGTGCTTATTATAATACTGTTTAGAACGAGTTAGTCCAGTGAAAGCAGCTCATGAAATGTTTGCACTTCCGAAATTTTTGCCATTTACAGAAAATAAATAGTAAAATTCTACGTTAGCCTAGTGACAGTGTGCTGTGCACCAAAGTGCAAATGCAAATAAGAAGAGCCCAGGAGCAGTTGGAAAAAGGCTCTTGTTTGGTCAGCAGATGTACCAAGGAGTTGTTGCACCTCAGAGTATGCAATCTGTTCGGAGACCATCTTAGCATCTACATGTTCCAAATGAACCCATCCACCCACAGAAACTGGGTGGGTGGATTACTACAAATGACATCACTGAGATGCAGTGAGTAGGGATGGGACGATAATAGCTATTATCGTTTATCGTGATAAAAAACACTCACAATAATTGTGAAATTATCCTCCATAATGCACTAGGATCAATTCACTTTTTATTTGCCGAGCTGCATATCCGGTACCATTTAAACCCTCTAATGCTCTATAATTGGTAAAGCGGACCTGGAAATAACATCCTTTTTTTCATTCTCGACAAAATCTCTTTGCCAAAAAATAGCCGATCTACAAGCTCACAACGTGTTGCAACAAGACGTGTTGTGACTGAGTTGTAGATCGGCTATTTTTTGGCAAATGTTCCGCCCCAGGATTATGGATGTTGGGGATATTTTGATTATCGCGATAATATTGTAAATCGCAATTTTTATTCGGTTACAAATTACAATAATTGTCCCATTCCTAGCGGTGAGGTGGTCACCTCAGCAGCACATGTAGCTGTTTTTACTCTCCATGGTGCCTTTATCCAAAAGGAATTTTAGGTGGATACTTGAGTTCGATGTGTGGGTGGATGTATTCATTTGTAGCATGTGACTACCTTCTTTACACCCAGTAAATTAAAGCTTCACTATTTCACTTTTTTTTATCAATACATTAAAATTCTGTTTATGTTCTGAGTATGTTATTTTTCTCCCTACTCTTCTATTGAGACATTTAGATTGTGTCAAAAGTCATGTCTCACCTAGACACAGGATCTGACACAAATATTGACCTGATGGTCAAGATTCAATTTATCCCCCGAGTAAGCAGGTCGACTCTCTCTCAACAGTAAAAATGTCAGCACTTGCGCAGGAAACCAGATTCAAATTTGGGGTAGAAGAGGAAAGTTACATAGTGCTGCTTTAAGCCTGAGAATGTCGTTTTTGTAAATTTTTGCAAAGCTTTGGAGGAAGAACCTTATGAATGATGAGCTCTAATTAATTTCTAATTTCTCTTTATTTTGTCTTCTTCAATACCGGCAGAGAGGAAGGGAGTAATGCCTCGGTAAGTTCACAAAAATGCATAGCCCTTTTTTATGCTTTTAACTGGACTTCCTTCTGCTTATTTTGTATATACTGCCACTGTTTTTTGTTTTAGCCATTGACTTATAGTGACATTTTATGGTTGAAATGACCTGAATATGTAATTCCATAATGTTTCTATGTCTATGTTGTAGGTAAAGGTTGAAGGCCTCACCAAGGCAGCTCTAATGAAAAGCCTTAGTCCCAGAGTCATGCTGTCCAGCCATCTCTTGCCTAAAGGGACCAAGATGAAGGTGAACCTTGAAGAGCAGGGTCGTCAGAAAGTGTCCTTCAGCTTCGCTCCGACAAAGAAGCCGCTGCAGAGTTTGTTCTTCGTCCCCCCCAGCCCCGAAAAGTCTCCCATTGAGCCCCCTTCTGCCTTGCCAGCTGCAACCTCAGCCCCCCAAGACAAAGAAGTGCAAAGTGTGGAAAAAATTAGTGAGCAAAAGAAGTCAACCCCACCAATATCAACGTTGGCAGCAGAGGTTCAGTTGCCCCAGAGCGCAGTCGTCTCACCACCTAAACCTAAAATTGACCTAGGAAAGATGCATTTTAAGAAGCAGATTCTCAGTGTCTCAGTTACTGAAGAGAAACCAACACCTAGTGTTGTGCCACAAGAACCACCTCCTCCACCTCCTCCACCACCACCTCCACCTCCACAACAGATTTCAATAAAATCCTCAAGTAAAAGTGGAGTGGAGTTCCCCTCACCCCAGCCTCAGAACGTTACCAGTGACTGTTCTTCTGAAAAAGCCCACACAGAGTCCTCTGAGGCCCGGGTAACGGCCAGCCTTAAGAAGCCAACTGATTCCTCCCACTCAGGAAAAGATGGAGAGAGCTCCAGTAGCACTGAACAAGATATCACAGTAGTTAAAAGGAAAACCAGGTCCCAATCTGATAGTGCTCCCGCTGGTTCAGAATCTGATGGAGATTCAGGCCAGATGTCTTCCAGCCACAAATCAGTCAACCCTAAAAATAAAGCACCACCAGACAGCAGAGGCAAGGAGGTGAGAAAGTCTTCCTCTGGGTCAAATACTGATGAAAAAGAAAAAAGTTGCTCCAAGCGGTCAGAGAATCGCGAAAGGTCTTCTAGTCGCCCAAAATCAGACCGTGATTCCAGACACACGTCTTTGCGTTCCTCCCGCGCAGACAAAGATCGCAGAAGGTCCAGATCTAGATCGCGGTCTCGGTCTCGGTCGAGAGGTTCTCGGACAAGTACCTCCCACACCAGATCAGAAAGATCCAGAGGCGATCGAGGGTCACGGTCTGACAGGTCCTACTATCACGACACTGAGCGCCGATCCCACAGGAGCTCTCCACGTAGAGATAGAAGGAGCTCTCGCTCCCGGGCTGAAAGAGCCCGGGACAGTTCTGACTCTGAAGATGATCACAGGAAGAACCGGACCAGAATGAACGACTCTAGTAGATCGTCCACGCATTCAAGCTCGCAGAAAGAATCCAAATCATCTTCCCACTCAAAATCTGAAAAGGACACAAAATGTATAGATTCTCCACACTCATCAGAGACTGATAAAAGAACACAGTCTTCTAAATCCGATAGGTCGTCGAGGCGACAGTTTGACTCTGATTCTAAACATAAAGGTTCCCCTGAACCTGAGTCTAATCACCGTAAATCTACTACCCATCACAAGTCTGAGACCAATGTTAAATCTAGTTATTCAAGTCACTCTCAAACATCTGAGAGGCGACGCCACAAAAGCAGCTCCAGTGACTCTGAGGCAGATCACAAAGGGAAGTCCCAAAAGAAAAACAGTAAGCCTGACTCAAAGCAGCCCACCGCCTCCAAGTCATCTGTGAAAGTCAGTGGAACCGATAGACAATCAAAGGACACGTTTCACAGTCCTAATAAAACGCACACAGATTCAAGCTCCACTGAATCCCACTCAAGAGACAGAAAGGAAAGATCTGAATCCCAGCTAGATGATACACGCCACAGGAAAGAACAAGGCAACAGTGATGTTAAGGAGGCAGTCTCATCTCTTGGTAGGAATTTGCAAGAACTGTCTAATAAGAGAATAAAAGAAACAGACTCTAGTCTTGAAACTGAGAATAAAAATGCATCCGTTGTAACTTCTAAGAAAGAATCTGGTGGTCACCTGCCCCATGTAAATGCTGTCCCAGTAGAATCTTGTGTTGTCAAGGATAACCTTTGTTTTAACCCTCTGCCACAGGCAAACTCTGAAACTGTTAGCTTAAATATATGCAGTAGTAAGGATGGTATAACATCCAGCCAAGATAAGAAACTCGGTCAGTGTTTATCAGAGCAAAAATCATTAATTGGTACGTCAGATTTCCCTGTCAGAGACCTAGAGAGAGACCACGAGGAGCAGAACACTAAAACAGACCATGTGAAATTGACTAAATATGTGACTATCAGCATGCAGTCTTGCACAATCTTGCCTCTCCAACCAGATTCATTAAACCTTGATCCTGAAAACAAGCTGCCACCTACAAGTGATCAGCACAAACCAGATTCAGCCAAAAGAAAGAATAACTCAAAAAGATCACGCTGGGATATTGTTGGGCAAGACAACTCGGACAGTGATGGTGCACAAAAAGTACTGTGCGAAGAGAGTACACCTACTCTTAAAAAGGTGATTTCTGTCAAAAACATTGAGTTCTCTAAAGAAGCTAGCCAACAAGAGTCACTTGGAGTCAAAGACGATAGCCAACAAGAAGCCCAGACACATTCCAAGTTAGTAATGCAGGTAGAGACTATTGAGCAGAAGTTCACAGCTGTTTCCCCGTCCTCTCTGAAAGGTGCACACAAAGACCAAAATGAGCCTTCACAAGCAGACATATGTGGCACCACCAATGACCAATCTGTCTCCAACCCCACTGGTAATAGAACCATGGATGAGCCTTTGCATGTAAATGATACCTCACAAGACAAAGTCACAAAGATGGAAAGCTGGAATGGTGGTAGTGCTGAAGAAACAGCCATGAAGAGCGCTGTCAAGGACAAACCGGTGAAGAGAAAGTTGCTGAGTCAGGATGGGTCAGAACAGAGTGAGGACAGTGACGACTCAGAGTACGACTCAGATTGCGGAGATGTGAATAAACGTTTGCACTCAGTAGTGGTAGTGCCAAAGAACTCTTCGCTAACACTGGACACACAGGACATGGCAGCCTCTTTATGCAGCCAAATGAACAGCTTAGAGCAGCAGCACACTAATAAAGAATCTGACTTGAATATCAGTAAAGACCCGGTATGTCCACAGGAAAGGCTTAAAGCTGTTCCTGCGATTTGTGAGGACACCAGTGGTGCTGGGACTCATGAAACCGTTCCACCACATGACGCCATGTGTCAGTCCCAGAGTAATATGATTGACAGCACTAGTCAGTCGGAAGGTTCCAGCTCTACCATCGCCCAGCCTTATAAGGATCCTTATAACAGTGCCCAAAGAGCAAAGGCCAGTGAACCAGTGAACCAGGGTCCCTTCCACAGCCTTGACAATTACACCGAGAAACAGAACGAAGTGAGAGACAGCCATGGTAGGATCCTCCCCCATTACCAAGAGGAAGACACGAAGGCTGTATTCACTCTGGGTTGGGATTTCACTCAACCGGAGCAGCCCAGCAGTACATACCAGCAGCCTGACAGCAGCTACGGGACACAGTCACTGAACTCTAAACACACCATAACCTCGCCACTGGGACAGGAGCACAGGCAAAGCAATGCCTCCTGGACCTGTCAGCCCCCTGTGTTTCAAACCAGCAGACAAGCCTACCTCCATGTCCCTCAACATTACCCAGATCCTGTATGTCAAGTCCACCCCGACTCCCTGACTAATGACCATGAGGAGGACGGCCGTGACAAAGCTTTGGGTCATAGTAGTAAAATCACTGTAGAATGCAATGGACCTCTGGGGTCATCATCACCTTTTGTCCAAGCTCATGAAATAAGCAGCAACAGCAGGGGCCCTGCCAGTGAGGGCTCTGCTATCCCCGAGCCCCCCAGAGAAGACAACCTCAGGCCCCACCGAGGCCGGGGACCTCCAAAGAAAAGGCGTCCAGAGATTGAGTCTGATTCAGACAACGAGGCGGAAGCTGGGCCTTACGGTAAAAGGGAGCGCCAAGCCGAAAGTGATTCGTCCAAGGAAACCGCTGTCAAGACTGAGGTGCAGCGACCTTTACTCAATCTCTCGGACTTCCGGGATTCCAACAAATGGCGAGAGCAGTCCAAGTCAAAGAAGATGCCACCTTACTTTGACTTGATCGAAGAGAACTTGTATCTGACTGAGAGGTAGGCATTGGTTTGTCTGAATGGGATTTTAACAGCTTGATGTATTTTTTGCATTATTAATAACATAACAAAAATGTAAAAATGTCACCATGCTTGATCTTTGAAAGCCGTTGAATGTTCTCATGTGCAGAAAGAAGAGCAAATCTCACAGAGACATCAAGCGAATGCAGTGTGAATGTGGTGTACTTTCGAGGGAAGAGAGATCCAGAGGAGTGTTCGCTTGTGGGGAGGACTGCCTCAATCGTTTATTGATGATTGAGTGGTGAGTTGTTACAAAATAGTGCCTACCATAAGAACCTCTATTATTATATCAAACGTGATATCAACTGATAAACCTGTGAATGTGTTGTTGAAATTGTAAGTTATGCACCTTGTTGCAAACCACTTGAACCCTAGAGCAGGAGTCTTCAACGGGGGGTCACGGACCCTTGAACCCTAGTGTCCATATTCTGAGAACATTAGCCAAAAATAGCAGATCTACAAGCTCACAACGCCTCGGAATGCGAGGCGTTGTGAGCTTGTAGATCGGCTATTTTCCGCAAAGAGGTTTGATGTAGAGGGGAAAAAGAAAAGACTAGGTACAGAGTGAAAGGTCAAGTTTATTAAGTATTGACAGTTCAAGTGGTTAAATATCTGAAAACACAAATTGACATGAATCCAAAATACACTGATGATTGTGCTCTCAAACATTGAAACTATATGGAATCTATGAAAAGATTGTGGGGGACCCTGCTTCATCTCTCAACTAAGTGGTCCTTGGCCTGAAAATGTTGAAGACCCCTGCCCTAGAGTCCCTATTTTGGGCATAAAACATTCGGTGAAAATAGAGATTTGGTTTAATGGGGGAAAAAAGGAGGGGGGGGCAAAGTTAGCTCCTTGGGGAACACCAGTCAACAAAGTATATAAGTGGTTAATGAAACTGTATCAGCTTGACATGACAAACAGAATTTGTCCTTGCTTTCTATTCTCATTTTAAATATTTCCTCCATAGCTCCTCACGGTGCTTGAATGGATCATACTGCTCTAACCGGCGTTTCCAGATGAGGCAGCATGCTGATTTTGAAGTTATTCTGACTGAAGATAAGGGATGGGGACTAAGGGCAGCTAAAGACCTGATATCGTAAGTGTCTGTTAAAAATCCTTAACCACTTGAACCCCTGAATTCCTATCCTGAGGGCAACCGTCGCTGAAATTAGCTGATCTACAAGCTCACAATGTGTTGTAAGAGATTTGGTGTAGACTGAAAATAGCGGCCAAAGTACAGAAATGGCCAACTAAGGCTAATATACTAAAGGCTGGTACACACTGCAAGATATTTGCTCCGATTATGCTGTCGCCGACCAATTTTGGCGCTCGCCGACAGAACCCCCGATTTGACACAAGATCTGGCTTTGCTTGCAGAGGTTTGGCTCACTTGTGTAGTGTTAAATACTTTACCGATCCGATGACTCCCCGACCAGATTTTCACCCAAAAACTTTAGACACTCTTTTCTGTCTCTAATGTATAATGTAATGATACATAAAGAACAAGCATATATCCGGGGTTGTAAAGGTATAATTGGCAATACATTTTTGTTTTGATTTTTCTCTCTTTCTTCAGAAATACCTTTGTTTTGGAATACTGTGGTGAGGTGCTGGATCATAAGGAGTTTAAGACGAGGGTGAAAGAATACGCTCGCATGAAGAACATCCATTATTACTTCATGTCTCTGAAGAACAATGAGGTGAGCTATGTTGACATAAAGAGCCATCTAATTTAAATTATATTCATTTTTTAGTGGCAACATGGGTTTGGGTCAGAGTCATTGTGCATATTATTATAGGTGGTTTCAGCACACACCAGTAATCCTTTCATAGCCTTTCAATGAATTAAAGAATGTTAAAGAATTCCAATTAGATAGATAGATAGATAGATAGATACCTTTATTATCCCAAGGGGGAAATTTAGTTGTCCAGTAGTAGCACAGCAGTATACAGTTATTTACAAAGTTACAGAGATGTAAGAAAGATAGATAAGAGGGGGAAAAAAACAAAACAAAGACAAGAGCAGTACAGTACCAATAAGGAGAAGGTGCATCAATAGAGGGGGCGAATAATATATAAGAATATATACATAAAGTGTCTTGCAAAAGAGACCATAGCAGTCAATGCTAGTTAGTGCAAACAAGTATCTCACTGTCAATGTTAAACAAAGCAAAAATACTCAGAAACTACCAACACTAACAACCTAATAGTGCAGTGTCAAAAATCAGTGCGAAAAAAAGAAGAAACTAGGAAGCGTGTCACCGCAAGGCGCACATGAGCACTCTTCCTGGAAGGTCCTTAGAGGTCAAAGTCAATACAGCAATGGTTCCGTAAGTCTAAGTTAGGAAGGGAGACCTTTTCAAGCGTCCGTTATGTGTCTCGTTGTACAGCTTAAGGGCAGCCGGTACAAAAGATTTTCCTAATCTCTCACATCTCCGTACTGGGTAGGTAAAGCGGTCGTTTCCTCTCTTACTCCAGTAACTGGTGATCTCTAGATGGAGGGGGTGGGAGGAGTTCTCCAAGATGGAATCTAGCTTCTTCGCAGTGCGCACCCTGGTTACTTCCTCCACCCCCTGCAGAGAGGACCCAACGACAGAGCCTGCTTTCTTCACCAGTCTGTTTAGGTTAAACGTGTCACCTGCTCTGTTGTTGCCACCCCAGCATGTTATGCCAAAAAAGAGGACACTTGCCATGACAGACTGATAGAACATCTGTAGCATCCTATTGCACACCCCAAACGCTCTCAGTCTTCTCAGGAGGAATAGCCTGCGTTTCCCCTTGCTGTGAATCGCCTGCGCGTTGTCCGACCAGTCCAGTGAACTATTCAGGTGTACTCCGAGGAATTTGTAGTTATCCACGAGCTCAACCACCTCACCGTTAATGGTGCTTGGCACCGGGGGGACTCTCTTGGAGGTGCGGAAGTCCACCACCATCTCCTTAGTCTTGCTTGCGTTGAGCTTGAGATGGTTGTCCTCGCTCCACTGCACAAAGTCCCTAACCACACCATCGTGCTCAGCCGTGTTGTCACCTGAGATCTTGCTGATCACTACGGTATCATCTGAGAACTTCTGCAGATGACAGGTCTTGGAGTTGAAGCGGAAGTCCGATGTATAGAGAGTGAACAGGAAGGGTGAGAGCACAGTTCCTTGAGGGGCCCCCGTGTTGCTCACCAGCACATCGGACCGACAGCCCTGCAGTCTCACAGACTGTGGTCTTTCTGAAAGGTAGTCTGTGATCCATGCCACAAAGCCCTTGTCCACCCCCATCAGCGTAAGCTTCTCCGCAAGCAGAGACGGTTGGATAGTGTTGAAAGCACTGGAGAAGTCAAAAAACATAATTCTGACTGTGCTGCCCAGATCTTCCAGATGGGTGAGAGACTTATGGAGCATGTAGGTGATGGCGTCATCAACCCCAATATCAGCCTTATTTAGATTTATTTATTATTTTTATTAATTAGAATTTTAGCTTTTATCAGCTGACAGGTGCAGTGTTTGACAAGTACGTGACAATCTATTTTGTCTCTTCAGATTATTGACGCAACGCTGAAGGGGAACTGTTCTCGTTTTATGAACCACAGCTGCGAGCCCAACTGTGAGACGCAAAAGGTAAATTGACGTAAAGAATCACTGTAATATATATATATCTTTTGCTTCAATTGTATTTGTATTAAAAACCTACGATGACATTACCACAGCCACCCATTCTCCATCCCTCACCCCAAACGCAACAAAGAACACAGTAAGACATAGGATATTTCAAAGTGTGTCTAGAAAGGTGACCATATCCTCCAGAATGTGTCCCGATTACTCATTCTAATCATGATAACGACAACAACACAGGAATTGAAAATACATTATTGCAATTACATTGCACTACTTCACTTCCCTTTGTTGCTAGTTAATTACCTGATGCATTGTGTCTCTCCTTTTTAGTGGACTGTCAATGGCCAGCTTCGAATTGGGTTCTTCACCACCAAGGCAGTCCCTGCAGGGACGGAACTCACATTTGATTACCAGTTCCAGAGATATGGGTTGGTTTTTCTCCTCACTTTGTCTTCATATAATTCCTTACTTTGTATTTTGTATATATACAGTATATGTCAACTGTCCTTTTATTAAGGAGTTCTCAAGTTGGTTTATGTTTGTGCAATGTGAATGTTTGCACTGGTGATGATTAGGGCTGTCAAAATTATTACAATAATTGTCTAATCGCAATTATTTGACATAATCACGATTATTTTTCATAATTGTCATAATTGTTTCCATGTTGAATTTCTTTTTTTTTAAAGTAGAAATTAGTGGAAATAGCAGATCTACAAGCTCACAACGCGTCGCATCGCGACACGTTATGATCAATGTTCTTTTTTAAGTATAAAGTTGTCAAATATCTCAGTAATTTCTTTGTATATTTTGGTTATGTGTCATATCTGCCAATGTGCAACTTCAAAGCCTAAAAGCCAAACAGAAATGTGATTGTCAACGACAAAAACACAATTAAATCCTTAATCGCAATTATTTGAGTGACAATTAATCGTCATGTGAAATGTCATAATCGTGACAGCCCTAGTGATGATGGTCATTTAAAGGAGCTATAGTGAACTTTTTCATTGTAGGGCCGACACTTTGTTTACATCCTAGACCTAGTCTATAGACTAGATTAGAATGTAAACAAAGTGTCGGTCTGACAATGGCCAAAATTATTATTTTGTCATTATTTTACGCTTTTTGTGGTCATTTTTGAATAGAAACACATATATGAAGCTTATTTTTTTATAAAATATTTTCGAAATATTATTTTTATTTTAGCATCCGTTTTTCAAGAAAAAGTTGCCTATAGCTCCTTTAACCTCTTGATGTCCACTAGCAAAGAGGCCCAGAAGTGCTTCTGTGGAGCTCCCAGCTGTAGAGGCTTCCTGGGAGGGGAGAACAGGGTCAGTGTGCGAGCAGCCGGAGGAAAGATGAAGAAGGAGCGCGTTCGGAAGAAGGAAACGGTCAGCGCTCTCACTACGGTGAGTACGGTCAGTCACATTTTATATTTACAGCAGTGGTTCATAAACGGTTTAATTTCAAGGACCTTGAGAAGAGCAAAAAAGGCGGAGTTCCGCACACTGTCTTCACTTTCCATCATTGTGAATTTCCACTCAACATGATGGAGATTTTTCTTTCTGCTTGGAAATGTTATTTATTTTGTCTCCTGCTGTCTCTTTCTGAGCTCATTCTGAAAACGGTTGTTTCATCTCGCCCTGTTAGCTGTAGTTGAAAAAGAGTAGTAGCCGGGTACATACCGGATGCATGCTGCTAGGGCCATTCCTGTGTTAATTCACACCACTTCCCTGATATGATTCAGTGGGGTTTACATTCAGCCAGTAAACCTGACTGATTGTAAGGTGGACGATATGAATGTATGAAGCAAAAAGCACCTTGGGATCATGCAGCCAATGTTAAGTCCCCCGGCCCCATCTGAAACAGCCTTATTAGTCCCATTAGTATTAGTCTTCTATACAAATGGTTATAATGATTTTGTCTTATTCCATTTCTTTTTGTGTGTGGAATGTGTGATCCTCTAAAATATATGTGCTCATCCTAAAATATTAGCTAAGTGATTGTGTCTCTTTGGTCCCCTCAGCTGGATGAGGAGCTGGAGGCGTTGCTGGAGAACGGAGAGGGCCTGTACGATGAGAAGCAGGTGGTGTCTCTGTGTAGGCTGATGGTCCGTGTGGAGACCTCAGAGCAGAAACTGACCTGCCTCAAGCTTATTCGGGTGAGGAATCCAATCCAATACATTCTCTTAATTTTTATTTTACCTGTTTTTTTTTTTTACAACATGGGTTCATATTTTCATATATGTAATTAGAGAAAATAAAAGATGAGTGTAAAAATGTTTTCATTTACTGCTTTCTATTTTAGCTATTTTAATGATGTTGATTTCAGTGGGTGGGGTCATGTGTACAATTGGCTAAATATGTCTTTTTAGACACAATAAGCCCGTTCCCAAGATGCACCACAATCTGGGCAGATGTGACTAGTAGTGTTACTGTAAATCGTATTGAAGAAATCTGCAGCTTATTGTGTCTAAAAATACATATTTTTAGACACTTTGTCACTTGTACACATGCCCCCAAACCACTGAAATCAAAATCGCTAAAAAGGCTAAAACGAAAGAAAGTAGTAAATGAAAACATTTTAACGCTAATCTTTTCTTTTCTTTGATTACACTCTAAAATATGAACCCTTGCTGTAAAAAACCAAAGTTGTCCTTTAAAGACTCTTAACATGGTGTTCATGAAGAGAATAAATACAACTTAAATTATATTTTTGAGGTAATTGTGTTTTGGAGCATGTAGCGGGATAAAGAAATGGATAAACTATAGAAGAATTAGCTTTAGAATTCAGTCCAGTTTTTGCAAAGCTCCACATTTGGGGCAAATATTCAGATCACTGGGCTTATCTATTAGATAAGCCCGGTGATAATATCTAATCCTATATAAAAATTGGCTTAAGGGAGGACCGGCGGGCTATACATAATCTCAGGTGCCCACAGTGTTAACTCATTCACAAACAAAACAATACTAATGTTAATATGAGAAACAAGGAAATAATACTATTAATGTAATCTAAATGAAACAAACATGTAGAATAATCAATCAATACAACCTTTTAGTAAACATCAACTAAATGCCAACAAATGAATAGCTCCACATAACTTGATATGTGATTGTCACCCAGGATACACAGAATCCGTCATGCTTGAAGCAGTTCCTGGACCACCACGGCCTGTCCTTGTTGTGGATCTTCATGGTGGAGCTCTCGGAGGCCAAGGGCAACAATGCCAACAACATTAAACTACAGTACGAGGTGAGATTGAAGCTGCCATCTAATTTAAAGGCTTCAGTGTATTACTATAGCAACTTTAGCTACGATGTCCCTAATTTAGGCATGTCATTGTAAGCAAAAAAAATCCCCCAGATTTACCAAAGAATTTTGACAGATCGGATTTGAAGTTTTGTTTTGTTTTTTAATGTTTGATAATGTTGCATGCTCTGCTGTTAAGAAAATATAAAAAAATGTATGGTGCAGCTCGCTGAGTCGGCCTTATACATTTTTTTTTTACCTGATGCAATAACAAAGTAGTTGCGTAACACATATTGCAAACTACTGTTTTGAACCTCTCTGTCTCCAAGGAGTTACAATCACTAAGTCATTACCTTTTTGTTTCCAGATTATGAAGACCCTATCGGTGCTGCCCATCTCCACTAAGAACATGCTGGAGGAGAGCAGAGTGCTGACCTTCATCCAGCGATGGGCCCAGACACACGCTCTGCCTCAGCCGGCTGAGATGGACGGCTATTCCAGCGAGAACACGTCTCGGGCCCAGACGCCCCTCAACACCCCCGACGGCTCTTCCGCCAAACTTGGCCCGGAGCTGGACAGCGACACCCCGAAGCGGGCTGTGTACCGCCGCCTCAAGATCATCAGCGAGAACAGCCTGGACAGCGCGCTCTCCGATGCCAGCAAAGCATCCGACGGGAAGGACGAGGAAGAGGAGGACGATGAGGAGGAAGAAGATGAATCACGTTCTGGGCTGCCGGATAGTAAACCGGTGAAGACGGAGCCGGTGAGCGAAGCTGTGACTCCAGCAAAGGAACAGTCAGATGAGCCAGTGAAGGAGGAGAAACAGGAAGAGGCTGAAATCTGTCCCAGCATTCAGCCTCCATCTCAGCAGCCACAGGAGGAGGAGGTGGAAAAGGAAAAAACAGAGGAAATGGAGGTAGAGCAGGGCATAAAAGAGGAGAACAGTGAGGCGCAACTGGAGGAGGCGAATGAGGATGCAAAGGAGACTACTGTGGGGGAGCAAGAGACCGGGGAGGAAAAGAGCAGTGGGGCAGTAGAGGAGGAGAAGGAGGAGGCGGCGACGGCAGGGGTTGAAGGAGAAGAAACCAGCACTGAAGCCCAGGAAGCAGAGACTCAGGTCGCCCAAACTGACGTTCATGAAACTATAGCAGAGACGCCCGCAGAACCAAAGGACGCAACATCCGAGGTAAAGGAAGCCGAGAAACCTCCATCAAGCGAGCACGTCGAGCAGCAGTCTGAGGCGCCCCTCAACTCTGAGACCCCAGAAGCCAGCACTGCCTCTGAGGTCACGGTGGCTGCGGGAGAAGCCTTGGCAGTTGGTACTCCCTCTCAGGACGAAGAAGAAGGGGTCTCTGATGTGGAGAGCGAGAGGAGCCAGGAGCTCCCAATCAGCAATGTGGACATCAGTGGCATGGCTGCTAGACTCCTGGACAGCTGGAAGGACCTGAAGGCAAGGATACACTCACACTGACTCACCCATTCATATTATGTGACATTTTCTATTGATCTATTTTTGTTATTGATGATGAGTCATACATATATTTACATACTAAATGTGTAGATCATAAAGTTATAGTGCATTTTATTGTGCATTTAAATTAAAAGTATTATTATTCTTTTAGGAGGTGTACAGGATACCCAAGAAGAGCCAGGTGGAGAAGGAGGCAAATGGTGGGTTGAATTTAACTTAAACATGCCTGTGTTACAATCACTCCCCTCATTGTGCAGCCAACAATTCAGTTTTGTAGTCCGACGTCACTTCCGGTTCCAAGAGGCACCAGCCGCTCGTGAATCAAAACGGCAACGCAGTTTCGACAATGGAACAAGGGGGGAGCGCTTGTTTTTTATTATAATCACTAATTCACTATGAAGTGTCTTTAATTATAATTAAAGTAAAAATAGTCAAATAACAAACAAGGACAAATTGTTCTGCCCACAACCTTATCAAACCAAAATGCCTAAACTACCTGACCTTATAAATATAGAATGTTTATGATTATATATGTTATGAAACATCGCATAGTCGAGCGTTGCGACTCTGCGACGGTCGCATGAGCGGACTCAGCGCCGTTACCGGCTTATGTGCCGTCTGCCGTTATGGACAGAATAGTAAATCTTCATCCCCAAGAATTTCGTCACCTCCGCGCGGAGCGCTCCCTACCTCCGGTTCAGCCAATCACAAGCTTCCACTGGCGATACCGCGTTGTTGTTTTGATACACGCACCAGCCGCTGTCCGCTCCTCATTTTAAAAAGGGTCTTAATGCTTTGACAATGACACTTAACACATCGGACGCCCACGTGGTTAACGTGTCTTAATTTGCTGGTGCCCATGGCAACGTGTCATTTTACCTACCGGCGAGAGTACTGGCGAGAAAAGTAATCCGAGTAAATGTAATCCGAGTATGTCCTGTTTATTTCGCGAAAATCTTTTCTTTCAGTCAGGACTGTTTTTTTATCATTTCTAAGCCACAGTGTTTGTGTTACGGCAGGTAGAAGAGGCTGCCGTTTTGAAATGAAAGTGATTTAAAAGCTAGATTAGGAGAAAACAGCATTTTTGTGCAGCCGCTAAACAGGAAGTCAACGAGACACACAGCACGTCCGGGTGATGTAATTGCGCGCTGCATGTTGGGAAATGGAGTTTGTTTCATCACCGCGGTAGCCAAGTGCAGTAGCTACAGTATAGTTTACTGTACAACGCGTCAAACGCGTCGTGGGCCTCCAGCGACATCAAAGAAATTGACTTGTAGACACCACGTGGGCATCCGATGTGTTAAGCCGTTCATTTAGTCTCATATCTGTTCAAACAGCGAGGGACACACCACTGCGTAAACTCGCGTCACCAGCCTTTCCACCGCGGAGGAGCCAGGGGTCCTTGAAGGAGTTCCAGGGGTTCCCAGCAAAATGTGTTAATATAGCATCACAATCAGTTTAACCACTTTAACCCTGTTGTATAATTACTATTTAAAAATAGCAATGTGACGTGTTGTGAGCATGTAGATTGGAGTATAGAACAAATCTTCTCTTCTGGGTGTCTGTGGCACAAAAGTATTTTCACATGGGGGTCTGCAACCAAATGGATATATGAATGGTCATGCTTGAGAATGTTGGCTTCATGCTTGAGAATCACTGTTCTAGGGCACACGCCAAATAGCCGGATACTAACCCTAACTCAGTATGTTAGCTGTCAGAAATAATTTCAATGGTTGGATGTATCTACCACTGACCACTTGTGGTATTTCAGCTAACCTGTCATGCTCACAGTAATAGCTTTATCCCCTTTGGTCAATGATGGATCTTTTGATACTTCACATCTAAGTACAAAAGTGCTTGTTTAATTTCTTTAGTTTTTGTTTTAAAGTTTCACACACTCAAATGACCTGATCCGTCTCTTTTGCAGATCGAAGCCGAGATCGGGAAGCGGCCTTGACCCCGCGGACACCCTCTGGCAGTCGGGAACGAGAGAGGGAGAGAGAGCGAGAGAGGGACAGAGAGCGAGAAAGAGACCGGGAGCGAGACAGAGATCGGGAGCGAGAGCGGGACAGGGAGCGGGAGCGAGAGAGGGACTACGACAGAGACAGGGACCGAGACTGGGACAGGGACAGAGACAGGGACAGGGACAGGGACCGCGACAGGGACCGGGACCGGGACCGGGATCGAACCTTGGAAAAAACCCCACGCAGCACAGAGCGCCGGCGGAGACGCTCCGCTTCACCCCCCTCGTCCTACGAGAGGAGCAGCCGAAGAGCTGAAGAACGGTATGGAAGCCCAGTAGACCCAAACAAATGGAAAGCATTAGAGCTGCATCAAATGATTCTTTTCAGAAGCAATTAATTGCCTTTTTTTAATACATTTTTAGATTGAAGGGGCACTGTACAGATTGTTTACATGTATTTAAGTGCTCTGTGCCTCTAGAGAAAGCAATTACTCATATAATCACTTCACCCCTACAGGGCATCATGATATCACAGGCATTTCATGGGCAGATTCACATACTACCATGGATCAAAAGGGGTCAGGTTGTGGGTGTGTGCCAGTGCACTCCGTTTGTTTCAGTGCAGTATATGCTTGTATACAGGTGCACAATGCACATCTACAGAATAAAGACATATTTACAAAGGGTTTACAGGAGCAGTGAATGAAAAGAAGTAGTAAATGGACTGTTTCAAATGGATGATATTTTATATATTCAACATATGTAGATATTTACAGGACATTTAGTAATTTAAACAAAAAAAGCTGCATCATCAATTCCCAGCCAGCCAGGTGTCGAGCAGGTTTTTGCCCAGGGACAGTGAGATGGTTGATCCCACCTCTCTGGAACCGCTGTGCCCCTGGGATCAAATCCCACCTGTTATGGTGCATATCCTTTTCAACAAATAACAAATTATAAGACGGATATACAAATAAATATGTGCCCGCTCGCTACTCTTTATTTGTCACGTAATCAGTTTCTTTCTTTGTTTGTTTTTTCATTTAGGTTCGACTCGTCCAACAGCAAGACCCCCAGGGCGGTCAGTGGGAAGGAGCGTAACAAGCTGTCGACAGAAGAACGCAGGAAGCTGTTTGAGCAGGAGGTCGCTCAGCGAGAGGCCCAGAAACAACAGCAGCAGTTCCAGCAGCAGCAGCAACAACAACAGCAGCTCCAGACGATGGCCTACGACCCCGGGGTGGCCTACGCCTCCAGCCCTGGCTTCATCCACTACCCCCCTGGATACCCCATCCAAACGTATGTGGACCCCACCAACCCCAACATGGGCAAGGTGTTGCTCCCCACCCCGCCCGTGGACGCCATTGTGGCCACCCTGAACTACGAAGAGACTCCTCCCCAACCGCTCATCTCTGAACTGGGACTCCCCTCGCCGTCCTCCACTTCCCAGGCCCCTGCGGTCTCCAGCCTCCCTCAGCACATCGCCGCCGCCCCTCTGGAGCTTCCCCCCGGGGCTCCGCAGCCGTACGGCCAGCCCAACATGGCGCCCCAGGACCCGGGAGTGGCTGTCCTCTCTGTGCCGCCCCAGGCCGTCCCTCCTCAGGTGGCGGGGCAGCAGAGCTACACCACCCTGTGGGACCCCACCACACAGCAGGCGGTGACAGTGCAGACTCAGCCGCCACAGCAGTACGCCCCGCCTCCCTCACCGGCTCAGACGCAGACCGCCATTTACTACCAGGGCCAGCCGTGCCAGGCCATCTACACCATCCCTGGTGCCTACCCACAGCCCAATGCTCCTGTTATACAGGTAAGACTCAACTGCCAACGCACAGTCCAATGCCCTGCCCTGTCACACGTGTAACTCTCCACTGGTTGACGGTGATTGTGGTGTGCTTTGGAGATATTGCAGAGTGCAAAAACTACCAAGATTTTCATGGGTAATCTTCTAAAAGACACGATGAACAAAACAAAAAACATTTTTTTAGAGGAGCTATAATATATTGTAGAATCTACTGTGTTGCTCCCAGTGGTCAACAGTCAAAGTCATGGACTGTTGTCATCTCATTTGTGTGAGTGTGAAGCATGCACACTTCATTCTGGATAAACGGGTCTACTTGAATGTGTTCTGTCTTTATAAAGGCTTACACAGAGCCCCCAGCCAGCTACCTCCATGGCCAGCCGGTGTATACCGGCCACCAACAGGGAGTGGTGGTGCAGCAGGGAGGAACAGTCACCACCATTGTCACCTCTCAGACTGTCCAGCAGGTACTGTAAAGCTTCACTTGTACTTAGTTGTGTGCCGGTGTCCTGCTCAGTAAATGGCAGATCTACGGGCTCACAATGCGTCACGACTGAGCTTGTAGATCTGCTATTTATGGCATGCAACACCAACGTGCAACCAAGTATAAATCAGGCTTAACTCAGTGGTTTTCAAACATTTTGTACCCAAGGCGCACCAAAGGGCAAGTCAAAATCTGAAGGCACACCTGTATTCATGACCGTGCAAAATTGACTCTATAACATGTTATAGACAAGCTTGTGAGCCTGAAGATTTGCTGGTTTTCCCCTCTTTAGAACATTTGTAAAGGATAACATAAAAATAAACAAGAATTTAACATTTGATCTGATGGCCTGCCCAAAATGGGGATTGCCATTTTGAAAGTTGTTAAAATGTGTATATTTTAGGGTATAGAATTTGCCTCTGTATTGGGAATTGAGGGCACACAAAGCACTGATATTATGGGTGCGTTCGGAAATGCGCACTAAACGGCAACGCACTGGTGTGCCATGTTGTCGTTCGTTTATTCGGTGCACTTGGTGCGTTGTCGTTCGGAAATCCAGTGCGCGGCGCACCGGTGTGTTGAGTGCACGCACTCACCAACCCTACTCAGAATATGGGGTTTGATGGTGTGGTGTGTCGGTGCGGTGTTTTGATTGGTTGGTTTTCATGGCCATGTCTCGAGTGCTTCTCAGCTGTGAACAATGGAGGAAATGACCACTAAATGAAGCATTTGCAGCTTAATTGGTCGGTTTGGGCTTGATAGTTTAAAACTAACAGCAGGTATGCCAATGTTAGGAATTACATCTCCTTTCAATATCAATGTTACGTTAGCAGCCAACTGCTGCTTTTCAGAAAGTTTACCTTCAGAGTGAAAAAGCGCACAGCTGCCTCTTAACTGGTCGTTCGTAAATAAGCCACACTGAACGCACTCTACAATGTCACGGCCACTGCACTCACTACACTGAGCACACACCCGGTGCGGGTTTCCGAACGCACCCAATAATTCAAATCCACTTGTATAATGGTGTATATTGCAATAATAATGTGGTTGTCACAAAAAAAAAGTCTAATCAGAGATCAAACAAACAAAGATAACAAAAATAAGAAATTAGCATATGGACAATTTAAGGCCTTATTGTTAAAGGAAAACATTGATTTTCATGTGAGGAGATCAGTAATAGAGTGTGGCAAAAAATACCCAATGTCTTCCTTGTATTTCTCAGTGAAAAGCGTCCTTTCTCATCATCGAGCATACAGATGCTGGTGGACAAAGGGTATTCTTTGCCACACTGTATGATATAATATCTATTACACTCTACTCAATCAGAATAATGAAATATATATAGGTTGAAAGTAAAAATTTCCCTTTATTTTCACACTGACAGATAAGCCAGAAACAGCAGAACTGGTGTAAAAGTAAAGCTACATAAACGTGAGCCAGAAAACAGCTGACTGCAGCTTTGACTTTGACAATAGCAAAGAACAGAGGCCTGCAGGGTCCAGGCCAGTGTGGCTTGGCATTTTGTTATGGAAATGAGTTGTACTGTGTCTCCTATCGACCCCCTGTCTCTTGACAACTGATGTGAATGGAGAAATAGAAGATGCACTAAATGCAGCACTTAGATGGAAGCTGATATAAGCTGCTAGGCCAGTGCTTCTCAAACTGTTTAACGCATTTAGGACGGGTACACATTTTGGGTATCGTTATTTTATGCTTTAACTGTTGAAAAATAGCAGATATACAAGCTCACAGCGCGGCACTCGGTGCCGCGCTGCGAGCTTGTAGATCTGCTATTTTTGAAAAATCGTGAAAATTTGAATTTGGACCCGATTCTATAAGTATCTTTTGAATCCTTCTAAGGTTTTTTTTGAAAAACCTATGTTTATATGTCAGCAATCTGGCCAGCCATCGTCAAAGAAAAGGTCCTTTTCACTTAACTGGAGCTCAGTTAGTCTGTTCTTGAGACTAACTATGGCAGTGGCATGTGAAGGACCCCCAAAATGATATTTATTTGGCCACGGACCCCCATCTCAAAATATTTAGTTCCAGGGACCCCCCAGAAGCAATATTTGAGTTACAAACGTTCACTTTGAAAATACATATATTCAAAGATTTGCACACATTTTCACAACTTTTTTTCAAAAATAGCAGATCTACAAGCTCGCAGCGCGGCACTCGGTGCCGCACTGTGAGCTTGTATATCTGCTATTTTTCAACAGTTAAAGCAGTCAATAATTCTAGGCCTAAATGGGTTAAAGACCCCCATAACTCTGTGAGTGTACATATGGAGCCAAATGGACAGAGTTACAGACCTATAAAGGTCCATTTGGAACACCCTCAATGAGCCCTGAGGGTCCCTGGACCACCACTTTGAGAACTATTGTGCTGGACATGGAGGCCTCCACAATGTATTGGAAATGTTTTGTAAACTTCTCTCTTTACCACTATCTACAAGACTGTAGATATTACTTAAGCTATTTACATTTTTTATTATGTTTTTGAAAATGTACCCCAACTAGGGTTGCCAAGGTTAACAAATAACAGTGGATTGTGTATGTATCTTGGACAGGGTCCACGACAGTTTCTCTAATGGAAAGAGAAATGTGTCACAGCCTCCTGAAGTGCTGTGTAAGATGAAAGACAAACTGTAAATACATAAATGCAAAAGTGAATGAATGGTAACATTAGGCTAATACTTAGCATTCACTTTTGCATTTACTTATTTATTTAATGGCATTAGCTGACCCCTGTCCAAATGTTTTGAGCATTTTCTGAGCACAGACCGAGTTAATAGAAAAAGTCATGTTCATGCAGTATTTATCACAGTACATAACATGTAGTCTACAACCCTAATCTGTAACTGACTGAAATATCACAATGATTTATTTTCTTGATGCCGGCATGAAACCCAGTTATCTATAGTTAACATACCAATATTACAGTATATAATGATATACCCTTTCATTGTTTTTAGAGTGTGTAACTTAGCCTGGCCACAAGGGGGTGGTGCATGTGTGCATAATGATAATGAGCTGCATAAGTGCAAGAACTGTCTTGAGAGGGAACACCTTCCATTTGAGATGAGATTATACATACACTCTAATTTTGAGGTAAATATTTTCGTTTTCAAGCAGTTTTGTTTTTGGTGGGTTGCATAGCACACACAGCAGCACACAACACACGTCAGTCAGCGATGTGATGAAGAATCAACCACATTAACCCTAATATACCTATTCTGGGCATCATGTGATGACGGCGAGCATTTGATGAAAATACAAACTCACAACGCACCATGATGATGGCGCCACGTACAGACCAATGGGGGGGCAGAGGTCAGCGAATTATATAGGGGTTAACGGTTAGATGAAACGAAATGAATCCACTCTTTGGTGACGAGCTCCATTGTTTTTCTCGTCGCTTCCTTCTCTTCAGGAGATGATTGTTCCCAACAATGTGATGGACCTGCCTCCTCCCTCTCCGCCCAAACCCAAAACCATCGTCTTGCCGCCCGGCTGGAAGGTAGCGCGGGACCCCGAGGGCAAGATCTACTACTACCACACTGTCACCAGGTTGGGCACCTGCTCTCTGTGTGTGTGTGTGTGTGTGTGTGTGTGTGTGTGTGTGTGTGTGTGTGTGTGTGTGTGTGTGTGTGTGTGTGTGTGTGTGTGTGTGTGTGTGTGTGTGTGTGTGTGTGTGTGTGTGTGTGTGTGTGTGTGTGTGTGTGTGTGTGTGTGTGTGTGTGTGTGTGTGTGTGTGTTGTGTATACAGTCTATAGTCGTTGTCGGTGGAAACATTGTATGTCCAATTTATTTATTTATTATCATCTAAAACTAAAAACTAGTGAAAATAGCTGATCTACAAGCACACAACTCCTCACGGTGCGAGTCGTGTGCTTGTAGATCTACTATTTTCACTACTTTTGTATGAAGTAGGGCTTTCATTTACGAAAAGAAAAAAAAAACAAGTATACATTAATTTGAAACTTGGAGATACAAGGTTTCTGCCTGACAGTAACGATTGGGGATGGAGCTCGTTAATTCAAATTGATATTGAGCACCTCATCGATCCTGCTTATTGAGCCAGGCTTTTATCGAGCCCACTATTGAGCATTTTGTAATATTTTGTGGAAATACGTGAGACAAATTCTGCACAGAACTGGTATATTCTTTTGTGGCTGACCACCATCTATGAAGATGACAATTAGCCAGTAGTAGCTATGCCCCTCCCCTAAAAGCTTTTGTCCAATGCTAGCTTAGCAACCGGCAGCTTGCCAAGGCTGTTGCCAAGGCAAACCTTGGCAAGCAGGAAGCTATTCTAAGCTAGCATTAGACAAAAGCTTTTTGGGAGGGGCATAGCTACTGGCTAATTGACAAAAGTAACAAATATTATCATTAAATATTATTAAAACAATCATTCATTAGTGTGCAATAAGTGTTAAATGGCTTTTTTATTATGAATAGTGTTCTTGATCGCCTCTTGTCTCGATTGTTCAAACATGCCGCTATGCTCGATAACAAGCTTGATAAGCCCAAACCTTATTGATACCGGGTAGTCAATGCATGTGTTATCGAGTTTATAGCGGACCCTTGTTTCGAGCTCCATCCCTAGTGACGATATACATGCTCCCTCTCTTCCTCCCACCCAGACAAACCCAGTGGGACCCTCCTCCAACCTGGGAAGTCAGCAGTGACAGTGCCAGCATGGACCACGAAGCTGAGATGGACCTGGGAACACCCACCTACGATGAAAACCCGTCCAAGGTGAGCTGTTTGTAGGGTCAATGGAGAGGAACACACCCACCACGTGGTTTATCTCTTCTGTGCTGCGGGGATTCGGGGAATCAGCAATGGGATCTCTTTCATATCCGTTGATCGTTGATCATAGAATTATCTCGGCAATGTTATGTCATTAACACATTGCCTGCCCCACGTTTTTTATTAAACTCTTCCAAAACATGTCAGGGTTTTGGAGCATTTTGACTAATTTTCAATGAATATTTAAAAAATGTGTTTCTTAGCTATGAACAAATGGAGTATACCGATGGAAAGATGAAGAAATATACTTTTACCAATAAATAAATGGGGTTTAAATGTTGTTTCCTGATTTTTCCCTGATTTTTTAAGTGACTACTGTACTGGCCCAACATGGGCTAATTTGAATAAAAAAGCCTAAAAAAAGCCTTTTTATGAAACCAGCATGAATAAGTCGCTTATTTAGTTTCAAGCCAATAGATGGCGCTGTGGTACTGTGTGCTCACTCAACACACGCACACACACTCACTCACACTCACATGCACGCGCATGTCTCAAGCAACAAGGAAGGTCACGTGATTTCTCAGATAATGAAACCATGACATTTTAGGGTAAATGAAACCAAGTGCTTACACACACACACACACACACGCACACACACACACACACACACACACACACACACACACACACACACACACACACACACACACGCACGAGCCCCCCCAGCTGATCCCTGTGTTCAGTGGCGTCAGTTCAGAACAAGCTAAGGTATGGCAACATGACTGGTGTCACCAGGCATGTTGCCATACCTTAGCAACAGGCACGATGAAAAGTACATTTTTATTATTTCCCCCTGTAGCCAAGGTATGGCATTGGCAGCTGCATACCCCTGCCATACCCAATTGACGCCCCTGCCTGTGTTATGTCACGTGATTTCTTAGCTAACGGAAACTCAGATCGATGCAGAGAAAAGTTTGCTGGACCATTGGATCATTTTCCTTACTGTTGTTTAGCCACATGGATTATAGTTTTACGAGCCAGCAGACTGTTTGTTTATCAATGGAATATCTTTACGAGCCAGGAGTGCACTGGGGGGGAGGAGGTGACAGTGTATCAGGTAGGACCCTGGTTTTTTCCGTTTTTTTCATTGTGTGTCGTGTCGTATGGATGGATGTTGTTTTGCTGCGTGTGGCCAGGGGTGTCGCACCAAAATCTGGGCCCTGGCCACAAGGATTCACTGCGGGACCCCCATGATTGTTCTTCATAGGGGGGATTTCAAAAATAGCAGATGTACAAGCTCGCAGAGTGCCGCGCTGTGAGCTTGTAGATCTGCTATTTTTCAATAGCTAAAGTATAAAATAATTATGTCCCCTCCACCTTGGGCCCTAGTAGTGTAGGGTTTCCACTCGCACTCCCCCCTTGTGACACCCCTGTGTGTGTGCGCGTCCTCCTCTCCCACTATAAATACAGAGTGCCTTCACCTAAATACACTCAAATCTAAACGAATTCTACTGTCATCTCTAGGCTATCAATCAACTATCTAAACTCTAACTCTAACTATAAATATCCTATATTCAAATCTCAACCAGCCTCCCAACCGATCTTTTTTTTTTCTTTTTTCTCCTCAGCTGGCTAGCTGGCTAGCCTGGCTTGTCGCGTCTAAAACAGCTGCAGACTTTTTCTCCCTCTCTCTCTGTTGTATTTGGATTGCCTGATAACATGTATTTCAATGCAGTTTTTTGACCTTTTTTCTTCATTCACGTGAATGACCTGGTTCCCTTTGATGTTGCCCTACTGTATTAAGTCACAGGCAGCACGAGAGCACCATCAATTGTAAAACAATGAAAAGACTATAGAACGTTTATGTACGTGTAAGGCGGTAAATAGCTGGGCAAAATAGAACGTTTATAAACGTGCTGGGCGGCAGATGAGTTAAGAAAGGTTAAAGGTTAAAAATATGTTTTTATTTAATCACACAAAATCCAAATCTGATCAACTCTGAAAGGGATTAAAATCATTGAACTCCCCTCCTCCCCCCTCCCCCACGCTTAATACATTTGAGATATTATTATTGAATTGATATAAAATAAGCACATAATTCTAAAAAATAGACTATGTACTGTGCTTAATTTATATTGTCACTTCATAATGTTAAACAAAAAGTGACCATCATTTAAAGGTACTTGTGTTGAATCCTGTGGTGTCATATGATATTGTCAGGAAACAAAGTGACAGTTAGGCCACGTACCTCCATCTCGCATTACAAACAAAATCCTTGTTACTTTTCATTTTGGTTCCCAGCATGTTTGTCCCTGGATGAACAGCATGATTACAGTGGTTGTTCCCTGGAGGTAATTGAAGATTCTGCACAAGTGATTACTTTCAGCTGTGGCCCCGGTTTTGAAAAGGGAAAAAAACTGAAGGGAACAGTGCAGTGCAACACCATAGATGATCCAATGAGAGTTGTTGTGAATCAGATGGAGACATGGGGCACTTACTATAAAGACCTCATTAGAATGTACATGTTGGCGATGTGTGGAGGAATCTGCTTGGGCTGTGCAGTATAGCAAACTGAGTTGCATATAGTGTGTGTGTGTGTGTGTGTGTGTGTGTGTGTGTGTGTGTGTGTGTGTGTGTGTGTGTGTGTGTGTGTGTGTGTATGTATATATATATATACTGTATATATATATACTGTATATATAAAATCGAATCGAACCAAGAAATATCGAACCGAATGACCCTGTACCGAACAATACAATACCACTCCACATCCACATTCCCCTGGAACCCCCTCAAGGACCCCTAGGAGTCCGTAGAGCCCACATAGAGAACCACTACCCTATAGGTTGGGTACTGTATTGTTCAAAGTTAAAACAAAAAAATACATAGTTATAAAAGTACATTTATAAATCAAGGACATTTCTGTTTATTTTTTGTATCGAAAAAGTATCGAACCGTGACACCAAAATATCGAACCGAACCATGAAATTTGTGTATCGTTGCATTATATATATAAAAATAAAAGAGGTGGCTGTAGTATTTTATGAAGTGCAGAATATCTTGCCCATGAAGCAAGTTGCAAATCTGTCATTGTATCAGTTAATTTTATGGCGCAAATAATTTTAATGAATGGCAATATTTATCAGACATTTGGCAAACTGTAACAAAAAGATCCATGAGTTGTTTCCCCCTTTTCAGATAGTGAGCCGTCTGTCCCATACAGAGGGGAGGGCCAACTCATTTTTCTCCCTCTCTCTCTCTATCTGCCTAGTTTGTTTTCCTTCTCCTTCTTGATCCTGCCTTTGATGATAATGGCAACCAGCTGCGAGAGCTTGCATTCGTTCTTTTGTGGTTTTTCGTTTTAAAGGCTAACGACGCAAGTGTCCCTTTTGTCTCCAGGATCGTTTTTTAAAAGATGTGCACCTCACTGTGGTTTACTTTAGTTGATATAGTCGGATAGAGACGGTCCTTTCTGTGACAGAGCTCCAGTCCACCAGATTTAGGTTGTGGACTATTTCCAAAGTCCAGCTGTTGAAATGATGACCTGTGTACTGTTCACTAGTGAGCTTGTTTCCGTAATTTAACCGACAGAGTTGAGGATGACCTACAGTTTAATTACATTGTAGCTGACGCTGTTATCTATAGTGACTTAAAACGGATGCCACTGCAGTGCAGCGTTTACTATAATCCTACCATCTGTTATTATCTTGTGGTCAAAATCCACAAGTCAGTATTCAGTGGATTCAGTCAAGGACACTTCAGCCAGTCCACTTGGTTGTTTTGAGTCTCTACCAGTGACCTCCTGATAACCACTACAATGCCATCCCGCCACCTCGGCTCTAGTTCCAGCTTCCTTCCAACATGCCATTGGCAAAGCTCAATGGCATGTGGGAAGATAAAGATCCATCTATGCTCTCTCATCCCCTCACAAAGAAATTGGTATAATTGGAACGGTAGGATTGGATTTGTCTACCTATTTCTTAAGCTAATCCTCGATGTAGGTTATGTTAGTTTGATGTAGGTTATGTTATTGTCTTACAGCCACAGAAAAACAATAGATACACAATCTTTCCCTTTTCCCAAATCACCAAAATAGCTGATGTTGTAGATTTCCAATTTTCGCCTACACTAGGACACTAGGGTACATGTGGTTAAACCTTCGTTTGGCTTCTTTTCTCCCTGCTATGTTTCACGTTGATCCGCAGCACCCCGTCATTACCCTCTTAGGGGTGTGTGTGGAGATCATACGTGATCCTCAACCACCCTGATGTGGTCATAAGCGCTCAGCTGTTGCTGCTCCGCCTTTGTTGTGGAGGCCCAGGAGCCGGTGAGGGAGCCTCCTGGCAGGATATCCCCACTTTACGTGACTCCTGGGTGGGGGGGGGCTGGTGACCAGGTGCTGCTTCACTGGCCGCCCCATTGACCTTGATAGCTGCTGTCGGAGCTCATCATTTCATGGTGATAAAAGTCCAACCGTGGAACACTTGGAGATTCCGCAGATCAAATGGGCAGGAAGTGGGAGCTGTGGAGAGAGCCAGCTGCCGTGTTGCATTGAGCCGGGGGAAATTGGGCACGGCGCGCCGTGGACGGACCCAGCCTCTCGCTCCCCGCCCGTTTGATCTGTGGAGTCGTCTCACCGTGTTGCAGTGTAATAGTTAAAGGCATTCACCAAATATTCAAATATCAAAGTCACAATTCGACGTTGTTCACCGAAGTCGAATATTCGCTTTTTTTTTTTTTTTTTTTATTGTTTTCTCTTTAAAAAATATATAGTTTATTAAGTTTGGCTAGATAGGAAGTCATAAGAATGAGTTGTCAATGCCCCTAATGGATGAATGTGTTAATGCTCTATACGAGGGGTTCTCAAACCTTTTTAGGCTGCGACCCCCAAAATAAACATTTTTGAACTGGGGACCCCCACCCTGACAAGCACTTGGAATTGTAGGTATTACATTTAATGTGACTCGTTTCTGCAGATAAATATTGTTTTGCGAGGCGTTGTGAGCATGTAGATCGGCTATTTTCACAATGTTCGCCTCTTGCTCACTTGATATTTGACAGCTTGGCCAGTCCTGTCGAATATTCGACTATTCGAATACTTTGAGGTCGAATAATTCGGATACTAAAAATCACTATTCGTGTATGCCCTAGTAATAGTGGAGTTGTAAAGAGTCACTGCTGCCTGCCGTTGTCGCTCAGAAATGGTCTACCATTGTTTTTTATATTGTTCCATCCTGTTGCTGCTTGCTGAAATAAAGGGTATTGTTGTGGCAGCGAAAGTAGATTAGGACCAAGGATTTACTTTTCAAGAGCATCCGTGCCAGGCTGGTAATGTGAACAAGACAGTATGTAGTTGACTTGAGGTGCCTGCCGCTCCAACATTAGTCCAAGTGTATATGTTTGAGTACGGCCTTTGTATATGTCCGGCAACACCAACTGCAGCCACCCAGCGGTGCTGTTGAGCAGCCTGCACCACTCAGTTCACATGGGTGTGATTTATATTGTTTTGTTTTATGTTCGTCTTATGTGTTGACTTAGTTGATATTTTATTAAAACCCCCTTGGGGTTCCACCTCACCTGCACACTTTTGGTCACCATTTTCTTATTTTCATGCCTTGGTGTCAAATGTGACCTTTAAAGGAAAAAAAAACTGTACACAAGGAGACTTCAGCAGAGGAGTGAACTTTAGGCTTTCCATTGTGGCATGTGAGGGCAGGGAAGTAATTGGTGTTTTCCTATGTTGTGTTTTTACAGTTCTCCACCAAGACCGCTGAGGCAGACACTTCCAGTGAACTGGCTAAAAAGAGCAAAGAGACTTTTCGTAAAGAGGTGAGTGTCATCATCATTTCCGGTATTAAAATGTCAAAACCATTACCAATCTTGTTACAAGATTATTTCCTTTCCTTTTTTATTCACAATGCTGAAATGAATTTGCCTGGTGACACACATACTTGTTTGAAGCCCTATAGTGGCTAATTGGTATATTGACTACAGATTCATCATTTGAAAACATACCTAGTCATATTATTTCTTATCACAGATGAGAATGTAATGCTTTTTACACTTTTATTTTTTAACATAGTTTTCTGTGTGTGTGTGTGTGTGTGTGTGTGTGTGTGTGTGTGTGTGTGTGTGTGCGTGTGCGTGTGCGTGCGTGCACGTGTGCATGTGCGCTCGATCCTCAGATGTCCCAGTTCATCGTGCAGTGTTTGAACCCATACCGAAAGCCAGATTGCAAACTCGGACGCATCAGCAACACAGATGACTTCAAACATCTGGCCAGAAAGGTAACACTAACTCCTGTCAAAAGACAGACACACACACACACACACACACACACACACACACACACACACACACACACACACACACACACACACACACATTTAGACATTGCAAAGAGGAACTTTTCCTCAGCAGAGTGAAAATGTTTGGGGGTCCAAAGTCTCCGGCTAGCCAGAGAACATGGAATCAAAGTATTGGTTAGCACTAAACTTCAAAGACAGCATTCTTATTTCTCAAAGCTTCCCCTCAGACCAGACCAAAACACTTGAGCTCCCACGCTTTCATTTCTTCAGCCTAACAATGTTTTTTGAACTCGTTTTCTTTTTCTTTTTCTTTGAACGAGACACTTGGGAAACATTGTACATCCAGACTAGCATCTCCCCTCTGTTTGCCTTAATCATTCCTTTGTAAGTTCCCAACATTTTCAGCCAGCGTTTCTTCAAAGGACAACGGCCTCTTTTCTTCCCCGTTCCCTGGCGGTTCAGGGAATTGTCGGCCACAGCCCCACAGGGACCGGTTTATATTGAGTGTCACTTGGACACTGAGCGTAGGGGCACAATAAACACAGGGAGGGAGAGACCCACGTAAACTGTGCATGGTACAAATTGTAACTTCATACACAACAAAACACAGACTTTTCTGTGAATGCTTAACATCCTGGCCTGGCTCATTTATGCAGCTTGACTTTTCTTTGTCTAAGAATGTAACGAGAAAAACCAAGAGTGGTGAAAGCTGTCGCTATCAAATGTCCACTTGTCAGATTTAACTGCCCTTGTACATCTAAATTCCGTTGACAGGCAGGAAAAAAATGTCTTAACGAGGATCAAGATCGCGATTATTTCAAGCTTTTGCCTCGATCACGTTTATTAAAAAATAAGTGAAAATCAGATCTATTTGCGTTTCTTTTGTTTTGTTTACCACTATTGTACACCAAAGTATATTACAGAGTTAAGTGGTTAGTCGGACTCGATTTTATTGATTATTTTGTGATGATTCGTTGATGTATTATACATTTAAAATAAAAAGCAAGTCTTTTACACACGTACAGAAGCGACAGATGCTTAGGAGAAGACCAAGTGAGGACCCCAACGCAGTGAAAGAAAAAACTAGGAACCGTAAAGGTTCCTAAAGATAACCTGATGAAGGTCTAACAGAAAGACATTGTTATTCCCCTTAAATCTTTTTAATTGCATTTAAAAACAGTGTGCGACATTTTTTTTCTTAAAAAATAAATAAATGCTTGTTGATTATTCGATTAACCTAAATGAGCAAGATTAAATCAGTTATTTGTTCTAAATATCGGTTTTGATATATATATTTTCGGTTAATTGCCCACAATGCCCAGCCCTAGTCTTAACTCTCTTTGCATCTCTGTCTGTTTATTTCTCTTAGCTCACTCACGGTGTTATGAACAAGGAGCTGAAGGCTTGCAAAAACCCTGAAGACCTTGAGTGCAACGAGAATGTAAAGCACAAGACCAAGGAGTACATCAAGAAGTACATGCAACGATTCGGCACTGTCTACCGGCCCAAGGAAGACACAGAGCTGGAGTTAATGTAGCCACGGCGAGTCCACCCACCCCCAGGGCAAATGGGAGGAGGCCCTACACAGAATGCCTTTACCCTCACTCCATGTATGAACCAGCCAGCCTGAACCACTTGTTGTCTCAAACCAGAGGATAGGTGGCGTAGTTTCATACTTAACAGTAATGATGAAGACTGTGAACTGCTGCCCAGAAAGAAAGCTCTCAGGCCGGGGCCCCAGTCCCGGTCTGCCATGGGCCCCTAAACTACAAGACTGTTGAGATGTTGGTGTCGCTGAATTTGTTCAGAGAGGTTGACATCAAGGGGTGCTACATAGACTCAATGTTTTCACTACCATGTTTGGTTTTTAGTGTTTTTTCCCCTCTCTTGGGTGGATCTTAAATGTTCCTGAGATGATCGACCTCAGCAAGTTCGCTTTTAAACTTCTTCTGCTGTTGCCTGTGAAGGATTAATGAGAGGAATCACCTAGGAAATATAAATTGCTCTTCAGTACTTTCCACTTTTAGAAATGGATCAAATTTGAAACCGTTTTGTTGAGTGTTTTACATTGGACATTGCTTGTGTGCTCTTTAACCCCAGCCATGGACTCTTTATCTATTTGGTGCTGCTTTTAGCTGGGCTGTGGAAGTCGAGGCTTCCAGTCTCATTCCCCTGCCTTCCAACCACAAGTCTTTTGGAGCCTTGTGTTGCTCTATGAATGCATGATGTAGACTGGGGTCAGCACGCCATCCGTATCCGAAATTCCTGCATTTTTCCAAGACCTCTCCCTCTCTAAGTATGATATGTCCTCAACCTGGCTTCAATATCACATACTTTCATCAATTTTCCTGCTATGGTATGAGCAGGATTTGGAAATGGTTTCAATCACATAAGGTTTAGCAGTATCTGTTTCGCCCCACTCAGTCCAGAATTGTCACTGTCGGGCGGCAACCTGTTTAAAACCATTACTGTTCAGGAAATGAAATGTTAGTACTTTTCATTTATTAAACATATAAAACTCACACAGACTTAACCACTTTTTGAAAATGTAAAATAAATAATAAAAGAAAATAGCCCATCTAAGGCGTGATGACGAGACACGTGAGCTTGTAGATTGGCTATTTTCACTACTTTTGCGTGACTATCGCACGGTTAAGTATGGCATTAATTTATAGGAGGGAAGAAAAACATTAAAAGTTGAAATATGGACATCTGATGTTTCTGCCCGACAGCAATGATAACCTATTTTAACCCTCAAAGCTTGTTCCTGGCGCTGTTTTCTCCTCGTGTGAGGAGGTGGTTGTAGCATTGCGATTTTAACTTGTTTCTGAACATCTCATGTATACTTGTTCTTACTTCTTTCTTTACTTTTTTTTTTTTAACTGTTTGTCCACATTAGCTATTAGACTCTCTTGGACCACCTCTTGGCACCAACGGTCCCAGCGTCAAAGTTACTGTTTTCCTGAAGCATGGGGGTCATTAATTGTCGATCATGTTGTCAAGTATGTATATTGCTTTATATGTGAATATATTGAAAACATGTTGTTTTTTTGGGGGAGGGGGGGGAGTAATGTAAGCGAAGACTTTGTAAAACAGACATATTCATTGATTTCAACATGTAAATAATGTGTTATAGAACTAACTTGTACACTGGGGGAGTAGGGTAAGTAGGAGGGGTGGGTGGTGCGCCCTCTCAGCCTCACCAGCCCAGCCCCTCCTGTCTGTGGCAGTTCCCACATCAAGCAGTAAAAAAAAAAAAACACAGTATCCCCAACAGACTCTCACAGGCCTCTGTTGATTTCAGTGGTGGAGGAGGAGGAGGATTTCTTTCTTTTCTTTCTTTTTTTCTGTTTATTATATTTTTTTCTATGTACAAAAAGAAGTTTCACCCCACTTTTCTGTAAGTATTGTGTAAGCACATTGTCATACTGAGTGTACAAACATTTTAAAAGGATAATTAAACTTTTTGTATAAAGCAGATTCTTATATTCTTTTCATTAGTTTTGGTGGTTGCTGAACCGACCGAATATATATTTGCAGCGGTGGAAAGTAAGTAAGTACATTTACTCAAGTACTGCCTACTCAATTACAATTTTGAGGTGTTTTTAATTTACTGGTGTATTTAAGATTTTCTGTACTTTTAATTCTACTCCACTACATTCCAGAGGCAAATATTGTACTTTTACTCCACTACAATTATTTTAAAACTTTAGTTACAGGTACTTTGTAATTATAAAACGTACATTAACCACTTCAGCCCTATACAGATCCATCTAAAAAGATTTGTAAATGTAAATTTTCTTGACACGTTCATATCTTTTGAAACTTTCATATATTCTAGATACATTGCACATTCAGTAAATTATTCCAAACCTTTTTTGTTAACATTTAGAATGTTTATGGCACACAGCTCATGAATATCAAAAGTCCATATTTCAAAATATTTGCAATATTAAACAAGGATTTATAATAGAGAAATGTCGACTTTCTGAAGTCAGAGTTGCTTGAAGTCTTATAGTATAATATGGTTTAATATTCAATTTTGTTTTATAGATGTGTCTGTATACATTTCAGCCATTAGAAAATAGCCCATGTACAAGCTACGTTGTGAGTTTGTAGATCTCATCTGCTATTTAAGAAAAGAAATTGCATTGAAATGCATTGGCAGAATCCGCCCACATAGGTAGCATAAAGGTGTGGTGAGACCGTGCCCTAAGGCCATGGTCACATTTATTTTCACCACTGTATATTTGCCATGGCAGAGTGCGTATAGTGGCCGGCAAACCAGAAAACAAAGTGTAAGGTTAGGAGCCATCTGTCTGGGGCGTCACAAGGGGTAGGAAAGTGGGACTGAGTTACTAGGGCCCAAGGTGGAGGGGCCCTAGTAACTTTAGCTATTGAAAAATAGCAGATATACAAGCTCACAGCGCGGCACCGAGTGCCGCGCTGCGAGCTTGTAGATCTGCTATTTTTGAAAAGTCGTGAAAATGTGCGCAAATCTTTGAATATATTATGTATTTTTTAAGTGAACATTTGTAACTAAAATGTTGCTTCTGGGGGGTCCCTGGAACTAAATATTTTGAGATGGGGGGGGGTCCTTCACATGAAAAAGATTGAGCATCACTGACATGGAAACATAGGTTTCTTGGCACACATTTTCACGATTTTTCAAAAAATAGCAGATCTACAAGCTCGCAGCGCGGCACTCGGTGCCGCGCTGTGAGCTTGTATATCTGCTATTTTTCAATAGCTAACATTCATGGGGGGCCCGCAGTGAATCCTTGTACCCGGGGCCCAGAATTTGGTGTGACGCCCCTGGCCATCTGTCTGGGGGCATGTGTTGACAAGGTTTCGGGGTCGTGTATAAAAAGGCATGGGACAATGGGGGGGTATAATAAAGGACTGTCATTACATCATTATGGTGCAACCAGAGTGACGGGCTGTAGGGGAGACAATTCTTTTGACAGTGAACACAGAAATACTGTGTGGCGTGTTGTCAAACATGCCTGAAATTGCAAAACACAGAGCACTGGGATTCAGAATGTAATAGTTTCCCATTTTAGAAAGGATTGTAGATCCGCACACAATTTGCTATTTCCACTTGCAGACTTGTATCAGTCCGAGGTTATTAACAAAAATAGGATGGTTGCCTTGATGCATGTGAAAAATATGAAGATTGGGGGTTCCTTGGCCTGCTGGCAGTGCTAATAGTTTGTGAGATAGTTAGTTGCAGACAGACACATGCAGGGGCGAATGTGGTGACTCAATTTGTAAAGATGTGCACATTTTGATGAATCAATACTTCATGGTAACTGCCCCATTCAGATCAGACAGCAAATGAATGCTTAGGACATGAGACATTATGATACATTTAGTACACGGTATGATTCACAGCTGAAGTGAAAATGGTGCTAAAAAGATTTTATATTTAGTGGGGGTACAGAGTATGTCTTATGTCTTAGGTTGCTGGTTTAAGTCCACCACTTTGAATATTAATCCAACAAAGTGAAACACCTCCAGTTCCTCTGTAGCACATAAGATTGTTGCCCCCAGCTATGGGCAACAATGGACAACATCTATAAGGTCATTTCACAGTCCTGAGGAGCTGCAGAGAGCAGCTACTATAGGAGAGAGAGAGAGAGAGAGCTCCACAACACACCAGCACAGAGTGGATGTGGAGCAACCACACAGCACTTTCAAAGTAGCCCAGAGCTTTGGAGCTTTTAAGCCAGTCAGTGGGCAGGCAGGCAGGCAGAGGCAGGACAGTTCTAGGGCTGTTATTATTCTATCAATTATTTTTCAATTAATCTAATAATCGAGAAGCATATTCTTTTTGTCTCCGGCAGGCTAGATGGCCCTCTGTCTGTCTGTGAACAGCTAATCACACACAGTACACCCCCCCCCCCCCCCCCCCCCCCACACACACACACACACACACATGCGTGTGCACTCTCTCTCTCTCTCTCTCTCTCTCTCTCTCTCTCTCTCTCTCTCTCTCTCTCTCTCTCTCTCTCTCTCTCTCTCTCTCTCTCTCTCTCTCTCTGGGGGTCAGTATCAGTATCATGGTCAGTATCATGGTCAGTATCATGGCCAGTATCATGTCAGTATCATGGTCAGTATCATGTCAGTATCATGGTCAGTATCATGGCCAGTATCATGTCAGTATCATGGTCAGTATCATGTCAGTATCATGGTCAGTATCATGGTCAGTATCATGTCAGTATCGTAGTCAGTATCAGGGCTGGATTAACCGTTGTGCCGGTGGGGCCGTTGCCAGGGGCCCTTGGCTCTCAGGGGCCCTTGGGGGAACTGGGCTGCGTGGTCATTGACAATTTACTATTAAATGTATACGTTAATTAAAAATCAAATGTGTGGGCCCCTCCTCTGTTGTCTACAGGTGCTTTCTTGGCCCACAGATGATCATCATGGCTTAAAATCCGAGCTGGGTGGTGCGCGTCGGGAGGGGGGGTTATGGTGGAGGGTGGAGGAGCCCTCGCGGGGGTTAATCCGTCCCTGAGTGGTCTAATGATTGACTTTCAGCAGAGGCTCCATATTCAAACCCCAGTATAGCTGTAGTTTGATGATGAGTAGGCTACTTTGGAATGTTCTTTGTAAAGATATGCATAAGTAACTCAAAATGTATTTCAAAATGCACTGGGCATCCATAGTATGTGTGTTTGGGTGGCTCAGTTGGAAAAGCTCTTGACTCATTACCAAAAGGTCACAGGATCAAATCCGAACACTGGCACCTCTGCATCTGAACAGATCGTATGATTTTTCTCTCCTTTAAATGTCCATTGTCATTGACAATGCATTGGGCGCTTAAAGTTAAATATTTCAAAAACTACAAATTATTTCAACGTAAAAATCTCAAGCATGCATGTCCACTGTAAGGTGGAATTTTTGAATTGTGAATCAAGTTGCTCGGTTAAAGTATGTAGGAAGGTGCCAAGGTTTTCAGATTTAAGTTTTATGAATATCTACAAAACTACAAAACATTTCAAAGTAAAGCGTTCAAGCATGTGTGTCCAGATTTAGGTGAATTATAAAAAGTATGAATGGAGTTTCTAGGTGAACGTGTTTTTTTGAGGCGCACAAATCTGCCATTGAGCCCCATGTTAATTTTCCGAATTTTGTAAATACTATATCTCTAAAACCATGAAACATTTCAAATATTCATTTTCAGGCAAACATTTCCACAGTAAGCTGAACATTATAAAGTCTGAACGGTGTTTCTAGGTATACGTTTGTAGCTCTAGTAGCCTGCCAAAGTGTGTACTTTTTCCATTGACAATGCATTGGGCGCTTAAAGTTAAATATTTAAAAAACTACGAATTATTTCAAAGTAAAAAAGGTCTCAAGCATGCATGTCCACAGTAAGGTTCAATTTTAATAAGTGATTTTACTTTGAAATGTTTTGTAGTTTTGGAGATAATTAACTTTTAAAACCCACATCTGATAACTTTGGCACCTCGCTGTTCTTTCATACTTTAATCGAGCAACTTAATTAGCAATTCAAAAATTCCGCCTTACTGTGGACAAGCATGCTTGAGATTTTTAATATGAAATAATTTGTAGTTTTTGAAATATTTAACTTTAAGCGCCCAATGCATTGTCAATGACAATGGTCTTTTAAAGGAGAGAAAAATCAAGCCATCAGTGTCTATTGCTCAAATACAGAGTTATGGTGCTGGGATTTGATCCCATGACCTTCTAATGATGAGTCAAGAGCTTTTCCAACAGAACTACCATATCTCAAAATGAGTGAGCGTCCAATGCATTGATAAATACATTTTGAGTCACCCATATATATGTTTGCATATACATTCCAAAGTAGTGCATCATTGAACTATGGGAAGACTGGGGTTTGAACATGGCACCTCTGAGATGAAGAACTAATCATTAGACCACTATACCACCTCTCAGCCTCCCTTAACGTGTCTCTTATGTAACATTTACTTATTTTTTCAAGGCTAGAATAATAGCCAATAAAACCCACTTCAAAACACTAAGAGCTGTGCCCTGAGTTTCTGACAGGTAGTAAAGTGGTCTCAGGCTGGATTAACCATTGTGCCGGTGGGGCCTAAAAAATGATCGGCCAAGGGCCCTCACGGGGATTAATCCGTCCCTGGTCAGTATCATGGTCAATATCATAGTCAGTATCATGTCAGTATCAGTATCATGCAGTAAAATATCCTGAACATGCTTCTATAGCATGAGAGATATTAAATCAATTTGTCTTATTAACCACTACATCCTAGATCCTACAACGGTGTTATATGTAAAACAAAAACAAAAAACATCTGATCTACAAGCTTATAATGCATTGCGATGTGGATCTGATTAAGTATTATTATGAAATAATAAAATGGATTAGTTTGTTGCAGCCCTACTACAGGCCAGTGATGTGACCAGTTTCCCTCCACATTTTCCCACAGTCCATCCAGCATGTCAGGTGCTGATGAGAACCACTGCATGGTTGTTGCTGCCTCAACGCTGTCTGATAACACTTTGACAGTCAACAGACAGTGAGCGGTTCCAAACGCAATGCAGAGGAGCCAGCAGAGAACAGGCCCGATAAATAAGTCTCCTCCTCCACAGAGATGTCATGTCAGTCAGTCAGTCACACAAAAGCAACACAGACCCACCGCAATGACTACGAGGTCTACGGTTACTCGTCTCAATCCACGATTGTTATTGCCTCAACACCGTCTGATAAACCTGTGTGTCAGTCAACAGTCAACAGTGAGTTCCAAAGGCAAAGCAGAGGAGCCAGCAGCACAGAACAGTCCAAACGCTCGACAGTAGGCCTACGCCATGTCAAAAATGAAAAAAAATATTATTACATAATACAATATCACAAAATGAAGAGCATTTTCTGCCGGAACACCATCAAAAGTTCATGAAAACTTTTTTATTGATTCATCCTGTCTCCTCCTAGCTCCACGTGCCTTCTAATAAAATGCATAATTATATGTAATTAAAAACTCATCTTTAGAAACCAACAGCACACCTACAATTCAGATGGCATTTGCACTCTTTGCCTTTCAAGTGTTGCATATGGTGCAACTGCCACATAAGGCACACATGTTGCCACACCAGATGTTCTACAGCCATAAAGGCAATCAAAGTGAGCGACTGCTTTCATTAAAAGGCACTCCGGTTTAATGATGGAGGGCCCCTGACTGACACACACATACACATATGTATATATGTGTGTGTGTGTGTGTGTGTGTGTGTGTGTGTGTGTGTGTGTGTGTGTGTGTGTGTGTGTGTGTATATATATATATGTGTGTGTATATATATATATATATATATATATATATACACACACACATACATACACACACACATACACACACACATACATACACACACACAGTATATATATATATATATATATATATATATATATATATATATATATATATATATATATATATACATACATACATACATACATACATACATACATACAGTGTGTGTATATATATATATATATATATACACACACACACACACACACACACACACGCACACTGTATGTTATGGGGGCGAAAGAGAGGAAGATGGAGGGAGGAAGAAAGGGGGAGAGAGAGGAAGAGGGGGGGGGGGCAGTGAGAGAGAGGGACAGAGGGAGACAGATAGAAAGAGAGAGAGTACCCGGCCCTGATTCCCTATATTCCTGGTCGGCCCCCCAGCCCCCCTCCCTCCTTGGAGTGCATGTGCATACCACAGGCCCCATGGCTGTGTGCTCCAAACCGCAGTTAAGCAGGCCCGGCTGGGGTGCGTGACGGCATGCAGTGCAGCGCTGCCCCAGGCCCCTGTGAGCAGCCTGCTCTCACTTAGCAGTGAAGGCATAGAGAGATCATTAACAGATTTCAGCTCTGAGCGAAGCACAGCGCAGGAGGGAGCCCGGATCACATCACGCCTCTCAGGGAAAGCACACAAAAAAGTCCCAGTGTTCATTCATCTCCCAAGAGTGTGCAAATGGAAATAATGCTGAGATAAATTAAGACTAAGAATCTTCCTGTGCAGAAACGTATTTATTTTATTTTCCCTTTTTTTCTCCCTTTTAGATGGGAGGTGGGGGGTTGAAGCTATTATCTTTTCGACTCCAAACTGCTTAAGTACCTCTTAACTGGTTTTACTTAGCGCTTTTGGGATAGGAAATGTTCTAACACACTAAAACCCTGGATAGGGAATGGAATTCGCCAAGTCAGACTGTACTTCCTCACTGTACAACCTGTTTTAGTTTTTCCCCTCTTTTTTCCTTTTCTTTTACCATGACTCATGAGACCATTCAGTGATAATTCTATTAACAACATGCCCTCCAGGTCAGAGAGTCAAACAGAAACTTTCATCTGTTTTCCTTTTAGTTTTTGCTGCATAGAATTCTCACTCTACGCAACCTAACTATAGCTACAGGCGGCGTGAATTTTGAAGTGAGTCACAAATGACTTAAGGACTTATGGGAAATACAATGCTTTCTCAGACATTATAAACTCGTTCCGATATCAAGCATGACTACGCCTGTTTATTCACTGCTGTGTAAACCCAGTTCGGTCCTTCAAGTGCCAACAAGTTGAACACCAATCATTACACAGCACCCAACACAGCATGTTACTTTAGGCTTATGTGCAGATTATAAACAGCACACAAACTGAACAAGCTGAGCAATCACATATAGATTCTGTTGTGAATGTTATTTATTAATTGGAATAGAAACATACAAAAACACATCAAGACATACCATAGACAATGGTTTTACGAATATAGACAAAACGTACGTGTTTGGCATTAGATAAAACGATGGGAAGCCATAGCGTACAATGAATACGCAGATAAATAATCTTCCATGGATGCCACTTCCAACCTGGAGTCCATATTTTGGGCAATGTCATTATAGGCAAAACATTTAGAAATTCTAAACACTTAGAAGGAAAAAAAAACCCTTCTAATGATTTTAAAAATAAATTCTAATTAAAAGATAATGAAGATAGACGATCTACAGGCTCAACGTGGCCACGCGTCACGATGCAATGTGGCGTGAGCTGGTACCCCGGCTATTTTCACTATTCGCCATATGACAAAGTTATACTGTAGAGCTTAAGTGGTTAAACCATTGATGTTGTCCGTGGAGGGAAGTACATTTCATTCAGTGGTATTCTTGTCATTCTTTCTGTTCAATGCAGAACTACTAGCTATAGCTGAACACAATGAACCACTTGAACCCCAGCATCCCTATTCTGGGGGGAACATTCAATGGCCAAAAATAGCTAAATCATACTGTATGTCGTTTTTTTGGCTCATGTATTTGGTGTAGACAAAAAGAAAGCAGGGTGTAGTAACAGACATCTGCAGGACTCCGGTTAACGAAGTATATAGGCTTTAAGAGAAGAAACCACATGGTAAGAATCTTAAGTGTGTTTTAGGGGAAAAATAGTTCCAAAGTGAGTGTGGCATTAAGTCTATCGGCTTCTATAAAGTAGGAGTTGTGGCCTGCGTGGCTCTGAAACCAATGAGCACTCGTTATCTGTAAAATAGATAACATCTGGTCTCATAAAGGGGAAGAGAAGCCACCGGCATCATCAGAGAAGAATTCTGAGAGCTTCATGCATGGTTTAACATGTATGCTTTTCCTTGGTGTGTGCCGACATCAGAGGTGTCTAGTCATGTGCCACAGTGGGCTGAGTGTGCATGTTTTCTTTCCGGTCGTACATCACACTCTGTAGGAGTTCACTAAATAATTAGCTGCTCTATGGCTGCAAATTGTTAGTGAAATCGCCTTTTCTTTGTTGTTGTGTTTTGTCTATTATAAACATGTTTAAACAACTTGGCGTGCCTATTTTGGGCATGACTGAAGGTGTAACGTACGCACTGGGATTATGAAACTATCCGAAAATATGTCACGAATATATTTCACACCAAACTCTTTGGTGATGCCTCATTCATACAGGTTGATGCTCTTATTTGTGCTGAGAAATCGACCACATTTTTTCGAATTGCTTCATCGCGTTGTTATATTCACATTCTGTGTGGATGTGCTCATGACACAAACAACCAATACAAAAATAAACACTCCTGGTGTATAAGGAAGGATCTTTAGAGGCAAAATAAAATATATTTGTTTTAAAAGCTGACAACATCGTACGACCAAGTACGTTCTGTTCTGTTCTGTTCTGAACCTGTGCACACATGCCCCTCCATGGCCAGTGACTGGAGACCTCTGGCTAAGGTGTCGTTGTAGAGATCACAACTAATTAGAGTAAGTAGGTGAGTGTAGGTCACATCAGGCCTAAGGAGTTGGGCCCAGGTTGTTCTGGTTTAGTATAAATCCTAATTCCTTGAAGCATCTGTGATGGAAGGTGCAGACAGAACCTGGTTCAACATGGTTCAACATGTATGTTTGTCCTTAGGCTTCCCACCCTAGTATTCATTAACACAAGGTACATTACATTAGTCACATCCCGTGGTCTGGGTGGATAAAAACTGGATATCTTTGTCTAAAACTGAAGAACGTCGCTCCTCCTGTCAAATCAGATTGTAGAGATTGAGAACGATGGGTTGATCAATCAAATCTCAAGTTCCTCCCTCGCTGGTGCAAAATATACCACGATCAGGGCGATCCATTTAGAAGGCCATCTCATTCTTCTTTCTCCACAATAACTTGAATATTGACATGCACAGTCTGGGGCACAGACAAACAACTTTTTTTCTCTTTGTAAACCATGGTAGTAAAAAAAGGATTTCACTGGAAAGAGCCAGGAACGCCGTTCACTGCCGGCCTCCTTTGAGTTCAAAGGTCACCAGGGTGCTGACGTTAAGAGTGCCTCCTTAGTCATTCCAGTGGAGGTTGGGAGTTGGGGCGTTTCCCTCCCGTCTTTGTCTTTATAGTACAGCGCACAGCGGTTCTCAAAGTGGGGTCCGGGGACCCTCAGCGTTCCTCGAGGAGTCTGTAGCACTAAGAGTGTACGAATGGAACAAGTACGGGTCCACTTGGTTCCGTTCGTACACTCTCAGAGCTACGGGGGTCCTTGGAATAAAAAAATTAAACAAGGCTTGAGAACCACAGTGAATATCGTCTGTTCAGTCTTGTGTGGTCGTGTGTGTGTGGCTCAGACCACCGACACGCCTTGCGTGGGGCAGGTGAGCAGCGAGGCCACGTCGGGCCTGTCGATGCGGCCCAGCGCCGAGCACAGCAGTCCCAGTGTGGAGCCCTCCTGCTGGGCCCAGCTGGAGAGCAGCGTGCGGGCCGGAGCCTCCCCTCGCCCGAACAGGTCCAGCTGGTCCGACTCGTAGCCCAGCACAGAGCCCAGCTGCCACCAGCCCCAGCCCGACGCGCCGCCCGCCTCCTGTAGGAGGCGCTCCACTTCCTCCTGCCTGTGCGGCGGTAGGTTGACGTACAGCCGGTTGTCTGGCTTGCTGTCCCGCCTGCTGCCTGTAGGAAAGAACGAATTATATACGTCAAATAACAATCGTAAGATTCATTTATGGAGTTGTTTTGAAAACAACTGTCACTGTCACAGTTGTGCTTTGCATGAGTCACACTGTTAGGTCAGTTGTGGAAATAAGACATTATCACCATCGTGAACTAAGAAGACCAATAAAGGGAACATTGTGTTGTCTTGCATGTCTGAGTTATGACTTCACATAGAGGGTGACATTTAAGACCAGAGAAAAGCTGTTGGGAGTCAAAGAGTTGGGATTTTCTTTCTTTCTATTTTTATCCATTTGAAAATCCCCTGAGGTCCTGTAGTTGTTAGTTTAAAGCAAAAGATACAAGTTTAAACTTGTATCTCTAAGTGTCATCTTGTTATGTTTGTTCATAAATTAATTCCCTTATTTTAGTGTAGGGGATGTCAATTCAATTCAATTCAAAGGAGCTTTATTGGCATGAGAAAAACATACGTTTACATTGCCAAAGCAAGTGTCACAAATATGATGGGGATGTCAGGCCCCGTCACAGGGCCTGTAAGCCCAGTAACAGGGCCTGACCATCCCTATTGCACATAATATTAATGGCAATAATTAATGTTCTTTTGTAGCACTCTTCATACATATAATCTAGTACCTTTGCTGGGCTGGTTGTCCTGGATGCTGTGGGAGTCCAGGAAAACGCCACTGTCACTATGGAGCTTCTCTCCCTCTGGAGAGGTTCCCAGCTCAGCTACACGGGCCTTCGACAAGGCCTTCTTCTGTTTACAGGACATCCAGCTGAGGAGAACGGAGCAAAAACACTGTCAGATGAAAACTGCCAACGCCGGTGGAAAATCACAAAGATCCAAGTAAACTACGGATGAAGGCTGTGCTAGTCACATAACTGTTGTTTATGTTGAAGAAAAAAGCCATGAGAATGCGGGACTGTTGCTGTTCATTCAAAAGCGATGAGAGAACAAAACCAGATCACAGCTTTCATATTTTTGGCATATATTACTTGTGTTGAGTGAGTAGATCAACGTTTCCATGCCAAGGACACCCAAACAGCCATCGGCTCTGGCTGCAGCGAAATGTTTTTTTAAAAACTAAAAAATTCCCCAAATAACAAAAATAGATACAAGCTCACGATGCGTCACATCACAAATGTTCTTCTGCCCCTCAGTTTTCATTTCCTTTTCTTTTCTTTCCAATCATGTAATTGACTACCGAGTGTATACTCGGTAGTCAATGTTCTCACATAGCACTTCCCCAGATGATTTCACTCCTTGGTACATCTGCCAGCAGAAGAAACTACATGCAAACAAATTTGTTTGGAATGAAAATCTGCGTGAACTCGATTCAGTTATTTTAACTTTAACATTTAACCACATGAACCATCCCATCCTTATTCCATTTCCGGGCATGTCATAATCTGTAAATACAGACAAATATTTGGTGAAAATTAGCAGATCTCCAAGCTCTCAAGAGTGTGACACATTGTGAGCTTGCAGATATTTTCGCTGTTTGGTGTACACAGCGTTCTTAAGTGGTTAATATTAAACTAACGCAGGATTTCACTGCGCTACGTGACCATCGGACACCACTGGCGGACTGAGGTATCCATCGCTCACCATTTGTAAGCGACGTAGAAGAGCAGGCCCAGGACCACGGCGGCCAGGACCGACACGTAGGCCAGGATGTTGTTGCTGCCGGAGGCCTCGTCCTGCGGGGTGAGCTTAGGGTGTCCGGGCGGCACCGGGCTGGCCTCTCCTCCCTCCTCGTCCACCTCCTCCAGGCCGGGCCAGCGAGGAGCCGCGTCACGGGAGCCGTCAGACTCCGCGGGGCGAGCTAGGATGTGCAGCTTCCTGTCTGTAGGGGAAGAGAGAGACAGAGAGAGAGGAAGGCGTGTTAGGCACATGCAGAGGGACACGGTAAATGGGTCGAATGTGTCGAAATTGCGACATAACATTTGTTCGATGTTCCATTTGTTTGCCGCGGGTGAATGTTAACCTGCTGATGCTGGTGAATGTTAACCTGGTGAATATTAACCACTATGCCTAAACCTAACCCAAACCCTAACCCTAACCTCAGTAAAATTATGCCTAAACGTAACCCTAAAACCTAACCCTAACTCTAACCCTTAGTCGAAATAATGACACGAGAATTGCCCTTGGTAAATAGACATTGTTGCTACCGGATGGAAACCTTTTACAGTATGTACACTATTGTACAGTATTTCAATTTTCAGGAAATGGAGAAAAAAAAGATAACCTGAGTTTCAATGGATCTGGTGTAGTTATTTAATCACAAGCCCTATTAATACTTTTTCCTTGGTGCAAAACCCACAGATCACTTTCACTTTCCAAAATGTCCAAACAGCGAAAGATTAAGTTCACACCGCATCGCATCGCTATTTTGTAATGTGTCACTCTTGTTTTGTATGTCGAAGTAGGGCATTAACTTCATAAAAGAATAAAGATATTAAATATCATCGTTGTCTGGTGGAAACCTTGTATGTCCAAAACCGTTTTGTATTCCTCATTTTAAAAATGATTTAAAGTTGTGAAAATAGCCGATCTACAATGCGAGGCGTTTGCGTGTGCTTGTGGATCTGCTATTTTCACTAGTTTTGTGCGACAGTCTGGTATGATGAAGCAGGGCTTTACTTTACGAAAAAGCGTGCAAATGTGAAATCTGGGAGATACCAGGTTTCTGCCCGGCAGTGACGATATGGAGATAGAAGGTCTCTTTCTTCCCGACGGCAGCGACGTACAGTACATGCAGCACGTGCACGGTGCACCCTGGGAACATACTTTAGGCCTGTGTAAATTACAGCCAGAAATAATCCCACAGAAGCCAGCATGGTGGATGTAAGGATAGACTGGGCCGCCCGGGGTCTCCTGGGGGTTGAGGCCTCGCCCTGCCTCTTCCATCCTCATCTGCCCTCCTGTGGTTCGGGCCTATTTTAGGATCAAACACGCCACGGGACTACGCTGACCTCTGTGGGGTCGCGCGGGCCATGACCTGTGGCCCCCCTGCGTGTGTGCAGACGACCTCGCTCGCTCCTGGAGAGCGAGTAGGGGCCATTTGCGGAGCCGTCAGGGCATAGGGGGCCATGGTGTACTGGGGGCCGTTAGACCCTAAAGATCTTGTCAAGCTCACGCCAATTGGGCTCTGGCACTTAAAGAGGCCTGTTCTCTCTGCCTGCGCTCGGGTTTCCAGGGCACGGATGTGTTAGCGAGCGAGTTGAGGCGTGCGTGCAGGTGTTGACCACATGTACCGCCTTCCCCCCCAACCTCCCTTTCATCTTGGACGTTTGCTACTTTTCCCTGCAATGTTTCTTTAAAGGAAAAACGTTTCAGTCATCCCATTGTGCCCCCCCCCCCCCCCTTCACACATGCACACATTTGTATTCACGCTGTTCATCACGTTTGTATTACTGCTACTTGTGAGGACGTCAACATTTTAGCGACGCCAATTTTATGAATGCCATTCATAAAATATTGCCATATGAATGCCGTTATAATTATTGGCCATAGCAGGCTATTTGCGGTGCGGGACACAAATGTGCAGTTAAGTCAATTATAAATCAGGCATATCTGTTAACCCTAACCCCTAAACATAATGGTTAGGTTAGCCTCTAAATGTCTAAGCCTAAAACCCCAACCTGAATATTTCCCTAAATCTTTTTCTTAACCACAAAACTCTTCTCTTGGGAGGGCCAGTTTATCACAATCTCAAATTCTACTGTACTTGTGGGGATGTTTGGCCCTCACAAGTACAGTAGAATAAGTACACACACACACACACACACACACACACACACACACACACACACACACACACACACACACACACACACACACACACACACATTTAACTCACCCATGCAGAGGGTGTCAGAGTTGGGCTGACAGGCTCTGATCTCCACCTCGCTGTCAGAGCAGCGGGAACAGGTCTGGCAGGCCTTGGAGTGGTTGTGCTCCTCGGAGAAGAACCCCTGGCCGCAGAGCCGACACTGCGCGTTCCCCCAGGCGTCGCACTGGCGGACCACGCCCTCCCCGCGCCTGCAGCTGGAGCACAGGGCGCACAGGCCCTCGGTGCTCTCGCCGTCCCGCCAGAGGTAGAAACGCTCGCCGCACTCGCAGTGCGTGTCCCGCGTGGCGGAGCAGGAGGCCACCTCGGGGAGGCCCACCGGACAGCGGGCGCAGGGGAGACACGGAGACAGGCCCTCGGACGAGGAGAACGTTCCTGTGGGAGAAAACGACACAGACATTCAGTGGCTTCTCCAAAGCACTTTTTCCCAAACAGTGGGCAGGACAAATTCTTATGGGCCACGACTCGGGTAAAAATCCCATTTTCTTTTTCCACAAATAAAAGATTATATCAACGTTGTCGGGTGGAAACCTTGTATGTCCAATAGTGTTCGCTTTGCATTTATCATTTTAAAAATGATTTAAACTAGTGAAAACAGCCAATCTACAAGCACACAACGCCTCGCGGCGCGAGGCGTTGTGTGCTTGTAGATCTGCTGTTTTCACTACTTTTGTGCGACGGCCCTCTATGATGAAGCAGGGCTTTACTTTGCGAAAGAACATACAAATTTGAAACTTGGGAGATACGAGGTTTCCACCCGACATCGGCGATATATAATTGTATACATTTTAAAACAAACAAATGTAAGAATGAATAAAAAATAATTATAATTAAAATAGCTGATCTACAAGCCCGTAAAGTGACGCGTTGTGCACTTGAAGATCTGCTATTTTCAATAGTTCGGTTCCCGGGCAAACGTCTATTCTCTCTTTTGGGTCTCTCGACCTGAAAGGTTTTGGGAGCCACTGCTCTAAAGACTCTGGACGTCCGTTCCGAGCGTCAGGGTGTGTTTAGAGAAGCAGACATGTCTGAAAGCTCCCGGCCACGTGGAAACTGAAGCTCGCTGAGAGACATGACAGCGATAATGATAAGGTAAAGTATTCTGTATTCTGTATATAGGTACAAGTATCATGACATTATAATTACTCACCCTTGGGGCATGGCGCACACTTGGTGTCTTCTTTCCCACATTCTACCTCGACTTGGAAGCCAGCAGGACACAGGCTGCAGCACTGACCTGACGCCGTGAACTTCTGACTGGCGCAGGAGTCTGCCAGAGCAACCTGCAACAAGCAAAAACTGTGGTTAGAGAACATGCAAAAAATAAAACAACAACATTATGGCTGTATTGTAGCTGTGTGCTGGTGGTGGTGACACGTTGGAACCATGTGAGACCAGTGTCCTTAGTTTTACCAATGCGTGAATGCATGGCACACAAGAAAATCCCTCGCCACTTCTCAGGGGAAACAACACTTAGCAAACACATTGCTGGCAGTTTGTATGTTGCTAGGGCCTTATTCTACAGAATAGATTTTGCTTTGTTCGGCAGGGGGACTTTTTGTGCCTCGGACCACATGTGGGAAGGAAATCACACACGCAGATCGCCCACTCCCTTGCCGCTGGGGCAAGAAAGAAAACGGTTGAGTGGGTGTAGAGAAAATTGACCCTTTTAATATCTTTCAATCTGCCTCCGTTTTCACCCCGAGAGCGCGGTCCGATGTCTTATCTGCAGCGGGGTAATGGAGAGCCCCGTCTGAGCGGGACCAGATCACACATTCCTGAGGGCTTGTACAGGAGAGCGGGTGCCTATAGGGCCTCGTTTATACTTAGTTAATGCCGCTGAATAGCAGATCTACGGGCTCACAACGCGTCACCTTCGTGATGCGGTGTGAGCTTGTATATCTGCTATTCACTGCATGCAACACCATGGGCAGCATGCAACTGAATCACAACAGGCTTAACAGGAATGGCTGGCTTCAATGGGATGGCCTTACACCAGTGGAAAGAGTCAAGACATGAAGGAGCAAAGAAAAAAGAAAACACCCACGCCGAAGAGGAGGAAGGAAGAAGGAGAAACGGCTTCCTCCCTCCCTCCTCCCGCACATTCCAAATCGCTGTGAATGACATCGGCGGGCATTTGACATTGTGTGCTGTGTGCGCGGCTGCGCGTGTGAGTGTGCGTGCACGCAACATGTCTGTGTACAGTCTGATAACCGTGTGTCTATGACTGTGCACAGTTATGTGTGCATGTGTGTACTGAGCACGCATGTTATCATCTTCAGAAACTGTGAGCAACACATAAAGGAGGCTGTCTGTCGCAGCCCCAGGCCAGGGTGTCAGTTAGCTGGGGCTGCCCAGCATGTGAGTATCTGTTTGGGTGAGACGGGGCCTTTGAAGTTGCTCCCACCCCCCACTCCCCCTCCAGTCCCAGGCCTGCAGGTGTGTGTCTGTGGAGGTCAGTGTTACACCCACCCACACACACACCCACCCACCCAACCCCAACACGCCACCACCACCACCACCACCACCACCACCACAGGCCCTAAACGACGGTATCTTAAACATGCACACATTAAGGGGAGATTGGGCCGTAATGCGCCTGGGGGCTGACAAGAGCAAACAGATGTCGAACAGCAAGCCTCCTGTAGAGGAGGAAAGTAACAAGCAAACAACGTGCTGATGTCTCTCTCTCTCTCTCTTTGTCTCTGAAGTTTGCTGCCAGGGAACACAGGCATGCAGCGTGTGGTAACCTGTACAGCCTGCAATGAAAACCCCCCCGAGCCCACCGCAGCAACACACAAAACACACACACACACACACACACACACACACACACACACACACACACACACACACACACACACACACACACACACACACACACACACAGGCTCGCACACACATTATTTCTGTTAGTGTGTAACTTTTGTGGACATTGCATTTACTTACATTCATTCCACATCTCCTTACCTCAACCTCTAACCTATCATAGGTGTGTGTTGGCATTGCATTTTTACTGAAGTTTCATACGCATAGTATGCATATGAAACTTCAATAAAAATTCAATGCCAATACACGCACGCACGCACACGCACACACACACACACTCACACACAAACATACACAGTCTTGCCACCAGTCTCAGAACTCTGAAATCTTTCCACCGACCATGCTGATACTAGAGAGGAAGCGGCTGAGAAACCAAGTCCAGCCTCTTTCCAACAACAACAGGCAGTTTTACTGCAGCACTTTACAGACGGCCCAGATGATATCGGAGAGCCAGCCAAGAGCCCCAGATCACAAGTATTAAGGGTTGTAGGCCCCAGCAGGCACTAAAGCCCCTTTTCGACTGCAGTTTTAGCACCACACCACACCACACCACACCACACCACACCACACCACATAAAGATATCTACATTTTCCATTACACAAAAGTACCCCTATCGGTAAGAAACAAATTGACCCTTTTAACTGTGATTATAATACATAATAAATGTGTATTACAACTATCCTAATTATAATGCACTATAATGGATTATAACTGTGATTATAATACATTATAAAGTATTAATGTATTACTATGATAATTATGATATACTATAATAGATTATAATAGTGGTTATAACACAATATAATCTATTATCATGTATTACAACTATATCCTGGTGGTCTAAATGAAAACCCAGTGAGTGATCAGTCATTATGATGTGTTTGGCCCTGTGTGGCCTAGCTCAGACCTACTCTAGTGAATACTTTTTAGTACCCCGTTTAGTACCACTTTCACACCACTCTACCCAGGACCTTGTAGTGGAAAACCTCACACAAGTGGGCGGTGTGGTGTGGAGTGGTGTGGAGTTGGGCCAGTGGAAAAGGGGCTTAACTGGTAGGCTGCTTTGAGTATCGGGCTGTGCAACCGATGTCAGAAGAAAGAAAAGTTTGTATGTTTCTGCAAAATATGTGTTCTGTGATATGTGTGAACATGGCATTTTGTTTTTTTGTCTGTGCTCCAAAACCTTTGAAATGGTAAAAAAAATCATTAATATTTGCTTTTTTCTCCATTTTCTGGATTTGCAGTAGGCCTAAGTTCCTCAGTGTTGTTTTAGTAAAACTGCCATATTATGTAATTACCCAACTCAAGCTTGAGTCATAATAACCTGGACCTACCGGTATATGCCAGGAAGCATCTAACTAACGTTGGCTAGCCGTACTCCATGCGACAGATGGACCCCATCAGATAACACTAGCCAACCCCATAGCTCTATCTGCACTTCCATAAATATTTGGTGGCGGTGGCAGCTTGGCTGTTTTGTATTTATCTCCAGCCAGTCTGGGTCAGGCCAGGTCTGCTTTAGATCCGTGAGCTTGACTGGAGAACTCTGCTCAGCAACAGGAGCTGCCAACAGCCATGGCACTTCATCCAGTGGTGCCAAGCAAGAGTTAAAATGGCAGAATTTTAAGAGAGTGGTAACTGAGACGCAATGCAGAAGCCTAATGACTTTAAAGAAAGTTAAGTATAGCACCGAATATGTTCCATTACACAGTTAAAGTTACATTACTGATATGTTTCATTAAAATGAAAGAGTTGTAACAGCAACCCATGTGTTGATTCCTATCTTGGGAAAATAAAGAAACATTTGTGATTTTCATTTAGCAGTTAATTTGTATGTACCGGTATGGCATGGTATTACTGAATCACAAATCCACTGCACTAACTGAACATTGTGATGCATGAGGCTAATTTGCGTAACAGATCCTCACAATGCGTCGGTGTAAACAAGAGTGAGAAATGACATTTCATGAGTCGTTAAATTTATAACCTGCTTTTTGGAGTCTTTATAAAAGCTTTACGAGCAACCAACACACACACACACACACACACACACACACACACACACACACACACACACACACACACACACACACACACACACACACACACACACACACACACACACTTCCAAAAAAGGGAGAAAAACACAGCAAATGTCAAGTCTATGTATATGTAGGCTACCCATTGATGCCTCAGGGCTTAAGACCCACATAACCTCGCTTTGGAAGCTGTGGAGGATATGACTCTTGTAAGAATAGGAGATTATCAGGATAGTCTGTTGGCTGCACTGAATAAATGAAAATGCACTTTTAATTCCCTGCCGTGGGTTACAAAATGGTTCCCCGGGGATCTAGCCCTGCGGAGCAGTGTGATTTCCCTCATTTGTTCTCACCTCTGTGTTGATTCCCAACCATTCAGCTTGGAATGGAAGCATGCACAGTTGCACACCCTACAGCCCTCTATGAAACAAAGCTGGTCACCACTGTTCTGACAGTAAATGTTCTTTCTACAGCTGGAGGATGACATGGCATTCTGTAGAGCAGAGGGTTGTGGTGCAAGAGCATTTAATGCTTTGTATATGAGAAGCAGGAGTCTGAAATCAATTTGTGTCGTTACCAAGAGAAAATGAAAAGGGACTAAAAGCCAGTATAATATGTTCTGGCTCTGATTAAGCCCTTCCATTGTTTAATGAATAAAGCACAGGACAGAATTATACTATGTGCGAAAGTTTATACTCTGGTTGGCGCGCTGTCCAATGTGGAGTAAACATATACGTAAAAGTAAAACCTTTTACTACCAAGCAGTGATTCTCCAACATTTGAATGAGTCAGTCACAATCAATTCCACTTAAGTCATGTATAATCAAACAAATGTACGATTCAGTGCTCATTCTGCCCTTCTGCCAGATCAAAAACATGCAAACAATTATTAGCTTAGCATAACCAACAGGGATTGTGTTGTTTTGCCAGGGTACTACTATAGTTAACCACAACTATAAAGAACCCATGCACATAAAGATTGTATCTGTCCCATGGGGGGGAAAGGAGGCAGGGCAGCAGTTGCTCAGGAGCCGCAATCTGCAGGGTTCCCTGGTGGGAAGAGAGGGACCACCACCACCACACAGTATGTGTGACATGTGTGTATGTATGGCCCTCAACACTACGGCTGCCTGAGTCCCTCATTCAACACACACACACACACACACACACACACACACACACACACACACACACACACACACACACACACACACACACACACACACACACACACACACACACACACACACATCACAAATATATTGTTACTGTCGGGCAGAAGCCTCTTATCTCCATAATTCAAACTTTTTGTGGTTTTTCGTAAATTAACACTTTACTTGATCATATTACAGCAACACACAGAAGGATCAAACGTAGCACATCCACAAACTCGAAACGTGGCGTGAAGCAACGCACTTTGAGCTTGCAGATCTGCTACTTTAGCTGCTTTTGAATTTGAATCCTTAAAAGTAACAGTTTTGGACATATGAGGTTTCCACCCAACAGAGACGACATACAACAGGCACACATACACAGACGTTTTTAAACACTGCAACAGGTCCTGTTTGAAGTGATGAGATGAATGTGTACAGTCAGGGGTCAACAGCAGCGCCTGGCGTTTCCTCTGTAAATCTTTTCTTTATGTGATCTGAACATCAACATGAAAGAGCAGCATGCCCAGGGCTCGCTGTCAGTCTCTGTCAGTCTGTACCTCTGGGTCTATATTCAGCCAGTCTCTCTGTCTCTGTCTCCTATCTCCCTCTGTCTCTCTGCACACCGACCCCATGGCTTTCTCCCTCCAGTTGCACTATAAGCATTATACCTCCAACATCGCTGACAATTAACAAATCAAATATAATCATCATAGTCTGTGTGTGTGTACATGAGGAATGTAGCCTTGCTTTTACATGTAAAAAATTAATGAAGCACAAAACCTGATCTATTTAAAAAAAAATAGTCAAATTTAAATACAAATTTAAAAACGTATTATTATTATTCAAGCAAGTCTGCTTGTGAGAGCTGTGCTGTGACTTAATATTGACCCCATCCAGACCCCCCCCCCCCCCCCCACACACACACACACACACACACACACACACACAAACAAACCCCAGAACCCCCTAAAGAACTCTACTTAACTTCTAAGTGGAAATTCAAATGGGTACGTTAGAAAACTAGGCCCCCTTTCCCACCACCACAGGCCATAAGAAAATGAAGATAATTGCTTTGCTCCGGATATCCAGACCCCAGCAATGCTGCAAAACCACGCCACATTTTTCACCAGGAATTGCCTTGAGCTGTGAACGTGGCGTGTACGGCAAACGACATAAAAAATAATATTAGCAGATATGTGGCATTAAAGCACAGTGATGGTGTGGGCATGCAGGCTACAATAAACTTAGATGTGACGAAAGAAAATAGACATTTTAGGGTTCAAATCTGCTCAAGAAGCATGGGGGGATCAGGGTGATGGGAGGTTGATAAACTTTTAGATTGGGCCTATGATCCGACTTTAAATAAATTAGGACGGGTTGTTGCTATTACACCCGCGTACGGGTAAACAGATAATGATCTCTGGGGTGTTAGGGTTGAATGGAGTTACACTGTGTATTATCTGATGGGAAAGGTTTATCTGCGCGCTTTGATCTGGGGGAAAACGTTTGGTTCTCAAGGACGTGTTAAAACGAGACTACAAGCCTGAAGCCCCAGAGGCTGTCGAGGAGATAAGTGTCATTCAGATCGTTGTCTGTGACTGTGTGGAAAAAGAAAAAGGCAGGAGGAGGCGTCTTTTTCACACTTTACTCCTGCTTGGATAGCATGCTATCAAAGGCGCTATTAAAACCCATAATAGGTGCTTCAAAGACCACCGTTACCACACAAGACATATAGGGCCGAGGACCTTGATATTAAGATAGTGTAACCCTGTCTTTTTGGGGTTGTCTTCTTCTCTTCACCCGCCCCCAAACGACAGGCGTATTAAATGAAAATTGATCCTACTCAGTGATGGGAAGATGGAAACTGATTCTGTAATTACCCAGCTTGACTTGTACATGCATGTTATAAGCCTAGCTACAAGGGGAATGGATTATAGGGGAAATGCAGCCTGTAATAATAATAATAATGGCCCAGTAAAAAAAATGCAGACTGGTAATTGTATAATTGTTCACATACATAGGCTACTAAACATTATATTCAATCTAATGAGGCATTATTTTTCTATGACAATATTATTAATGACAAGCTGGAGTTTAGGACATTTTTATTTTGTAAATTGTATATCCCAGAAATAGTCTCTAAGTTTACTTTAGGCTACATCAAACAATCACGAATTTGATTCAATTATTTGCGGTCCTTCTTGGCCAATTATTATAGGCCACATACTTTTTCTCTTACCCAACAGCGTTATTTCCCCTTTACTTCAATTTTAGGTTGAAATGTCACCAGAGTGGGACTGTGGGAAATAGCCATGGATAGTGTGGACATCAATTAATAAATTAATGGAGCATATTGGTGAATAGGCCTACTAAGTAGGCCTACTACTTACTTTGAGCAGAAGCAGCGTGCAGATGATGAAGGGAGTCATGTTGTCTTGGGTTCCACCGTGGGGTGACAGACTGATCCAACAGTGCTGCTGGGGACCACAAGTCGATCTTCTTTGGCAGAGCCAACACTTTTCCTCAGGACGCCACACAAAAGGTGAATTGCATTTAAAAAGAGGCGCTCCTTCAAAACTACAAGTCCATTAGAAAGAAACGCCACGGCCAACTTCAGATGACGGGACGGGTCCACCACCAGTAAAGTCCAATAAAAGTCGTTTCAAAGAAGAGTGACTAAAAAACGGGAATGTCTACACAAGCATTTTCCTCCAGTAACAACTGGCGCATCTGTTTCTTTGTTTCACTCCCCACTGACTGACTGATCTATCTGACGAGGGGGGAAAAAGTTTCTTCTGTCCTGTCCCCTGCCTGCAAATGAATCCCTCCTCCCTGCGGCAGGCAGCTTTAAAACAGATGCGCTCAAATTGCCCACAGAGTCCTGCAGGGACTCCATGCTTTCCTCCGCCTCCCCAGGAGAACCTCACAACGCACTCTGATTGGCTGCGGGGACACTCGACGTGACGGGAACAATAATAATACAAAGACATCGAAGGCAATATTCGCAAACAATAGCACAGTCAGCGACTCACTCATTGTAATAAACGACCGAACCTGTAATTCAGGCTCTCGATGATATGGTCATAAATAATAGTTGGGGATTGGATTTCACCAACCGTATGGACTGTAACAGACTGCCTAATGATGATGATTGACCTGATTAAATAGTGACATACATTTTGCTATTTCAAATGTGCTTGGGGTGCTATTATTATATTGGTGTCATTGATCTTTAAAAGGCCTTATGATGAGAAGACCACAGTGACACAGTTATGGGCCCCACAGATCATATATGGACATTAATATCCTTTGAAATGTTGGAGTTGGAGCTTTCAAAGCACTGAGACAAGTCTGTCCTGTACAGTGTCTCTCTCTCTCTCTCTCTCTCTCTCTCTCTCTCTCTCTCTCTCTCTCTCTCTCTCTCTCTCTCACACACACACACACACACACACGCAGACGCGCACGCACGCACGCGCTCTTATCAGAAACAGAAGCCATCTCATGAATCAAACAAGATGCTCATCACATCCATGTTTGATCTCTGCAATTCAAAGGGTCAGAAAACAAACAGGGTGAATAGCTACACCTTGTAAATCCCAGAGAATGCACGGCGGGGGGTCGGTAGGGGGACTTCACAGGGGAACGAGTGGAGGAAGATCTCTCTCTCAGACACAATGCTGTAGTTGCACTTCAAAGGCTGCCAGGGGAAGATGGGAGACAGGCAAGATGGGTTGAAACAAGGGTTCCTGCCTCTGATCTGTCAATCAGTCTGTTGTATTCAGAAGGATATTATCATATTATATCATTTAGAAACATTATAATGTAGTTAGTAGCTTAGTGCTTAGGGGAGAGCGGAGTAAACTGAGACACTTTTTACATTTGCTCCCCTCTAGGCGAACTAAAAGATATATCAGTAAAAATGTACACATTTCCCAGTAATTTGGGATGTTTCCTAACAATGGAAGATATCAGAACATATTCAAGACAAAAGGCAGAGAAAATATGATTGTTTTAAAAAAAGTGGTCTTGTGTCTCAGTTTACCCCAGGACCGGGGTAAACTGAGACAGACCAGAGAAATCAACGGGGTAAAGTGATCCACTCACTTTTTTCACTTTAAAACTACCATAAAAACACAAAAACCCGGTTAACCGGGTTAAATATTCGCAATACAAAAATGTACATAGCAGACATTCTTTTAATAGGCTTTGTCCTGTCATTTCCACCCATGTGTCAAATAATGTGACACATGGGCAGAAGGAAAAAACAAAAAACCCTATAAAAAATTGATAGAAGGGTTTACCAAACTTTCCTCAGTTGATCCTTATGTAATTTTTCCTGTAGAATCTATTTCTGCAAAGTATATTGTTGTATTGTGCATAATAATGAAATAATTAGCATATGTAGTCAAATATGCGAATTATCTCATTAATTATGCACAATACAAAGAAATATATATCAAAAATGGATTCTACAGGGGAGAATACATCAGAATCAACTAGTTTGGTACACCCTTTAATCAGGTTTTTACAGCTTTCTCCCTGTCTATCATGTTGGGATAATGTGAGATAGTGTCTCACTTTACCCCACAGCCACATTTTGGGAAAAGGGATATTTTTATCAATTCAGGGTAATCTTCAGCTAGCATCTATCACATGGATTTATAAGTTGGTAGTTCATCAACATGTATGATATAAAATGTTCTCCCTGCATCAATTTGCTTTGACACAACAGCTGATTATGTTGACAGCAAGAAAATTTACTTTTACATGCAAAAAAATAATTTTTGTGAAAAAAGCATGTTTTCTACAGCACTATCAGGTCTCTCTTTTCATGACAAGTGGGAAATTCAAGGGGCTTGAAAATATAATGGTCACATGACCACAAATGTGTTCCATTGCCAAGATAAATGGAGCGTCTCAGTTTACCCGGTGTCTCAGTTTACCCCGCTCTCCCCCTATTGACTTTTTTTTACTTGAAGTTGTGTACAGAACTTTGGTGCCTACAATATAGTGTTTAAGTAACCCAGACAGTAAAATTATTTTGATTGTTACCCATTCTTTTGAGATTCTTTAATGATGCTGCTATATTAGCTGAATGTGTATCATTGTGAAAACAAACACTCTTGAACATCTCATGATATGACCCACTACTGCATACAGCTATATTTCAATCTCCCTTTTAATCACAGTCTCTCTCTCTCTCTCTCTCTCTGACACTGACACACACACACGCGCGCGCGCGCACGCACGCACGCACGCACGCACGCACATCAGTTTGACACATCACTGCCAATATTTCTTCTGATCTTTTACCAAACATTTGTGCATATTATGACACAAAGTCTTGCAGCCCGGTCAGACGAATGATTTAAGTTAGACTTTATTGATCCTAACGAATTATTAGGAGCAGTCAAAGAGCAGCACCCAGAGACCTGGGCGCGACGTTAGTGTAGCGGTTAGTGCATATGCAATATGAAGGTGAAGGTGAGTGGTTCAAACCCTGCCTAAGCCGACGTCAGCAAGGAAAGACGACAGCCAGCCCCATGGCCTCCCCTAAGTAACAAGAAATCTTGTGAAATAAAATGTTGTCAACCAATCATCAAGGACGATGATACACGAAAGAAGAAGAACCCAGAGACCTGCCTTTTTGTATGTCTATATACGTATGTCACTGTATGTCTATACTGTATGTCTTGATGAATACACAATTCAATTCAAAGGACCACAGTGGAAACAAGCCCTCTGGGCTTTTGGTGTTATCCTTTTAGCATTATTGTATAACTGTACCTCTGTACTTTTTGCAAACTGTTAATTAAGTATTCAATCAATCAAATAAACGCTCCAGCTTGATCAAACCAACAGGTCCATAAACAACAAGGTACATGATATTGTGATGTACGGTACATCACAATGACTTGTTCATGTGAAACTAAAACAAAAAGATAAGACAATGCAGAACCCTTAACCCTTGGGTATTATGTAGAGCGGGAGCGCTCCAGCGTGGTCATACGTGGGTGAGAACTTCGCAGTGCAGTGAAAGGTGGCCATAAAAAGTCATGATCTCCTCGCCCTCTGGGCTCTGGGCCAGGAAATACTCAGATGCTACAGGGGGGGGGGGGGGGGGGGGTGTTGGAAAGGAGTTGGGGTCAGTGTGGAGGGAGGGGTTTGAGTTTGTGGGTTGTTGTGGCTATTGGCACATTCGACTCAGACAACACCCAAGATTGCAAGAGCTCACGTTAGGCCTCATCTCCTCCCAATCCAGACCCTGGCCTGCAGGGTCAGAGGAGGAGAAGCCTCCTCCGCAAAACAACCGAGAGCGAGGTGTCAACTCCTCCTACCATTGTGGACGAGCACACAGACATCCTTAACTTCACCCCCCCACTTCCCCCATTCTCTTTCTGTGCTTGGATTGACTGACTGAGTAGTAGGGGGGTGTGGACCTACAAGCTGGTTTTATCACCCCCTACCCTACTTCTTTCCTCTATGCTACCCCTGGAGGTGTTTACGACAAGGCTGGCAGGATGTTCAACCCACCATGGGATCAAAGGACTCATCTTCAAGTAAAAAGTGCTTTTGCTTGCTCACGACCCCTTCCACCCCCGACAGGGTTAAACGCATCATCACACAGACGCAAGCCAGCGGAGGAGAGGAGAGTTCCTACAGTGGAGGAGTCAGGCCTGTCCTGGGACAGCATGTCAGCATGCGGTTTGCAAAAGAATCAATCTTCATTTTCGACCCAATTATGGACAATCATGCTCAGGATGTGGGCTGTGGGTGTTTGGAATAGCAAGTCGATGGATTTCAGCAACTAAATAAAAAAAGAATGGGGAAACAACCATAAACATTCTGATGCTTTTCAAAGATAGATTTGATGAAGTGTTTTTTGACTGCCTTACAGTGGTTCCCGGTTTAGCTCTAGACCCAAATGAGAAATGTGATGTCTCCCAACTCCCCGGGACCCAAACTAGTGAAAATAGCCAATCTAAAGGCTATAGCATCTGCTATTTTCCCTACTTCTTAAGTTTTAAAGTGTTTTGGTTTTTAAATTGATCTCAAGTTCTTATGAAATATGATTTAATGTAATCTTCTGAGAAAAAAATGGAGAGAGAGAGAGAGAGAGAGAATCATGGTCAGTATCATGTCCATGGTATCATGGTCAGTATAAGTCTCAATTAAAGGGCCAGTTCACCTCTGGGACAACCAGATCTTATTTTATTGTTGTTTGGGACACGATCAACACAATCCTGAGTTATTTTTTGTGTTCAATCTGTGTTTTGAGATATTTTAGTATTTCAGAATGAATGATGATGCATTTTGCATCATATGATGCATGATGAGTCATATGACAACAATAAAATAAGATCTGGTTGTCCCAGAGGTGAACTGGCCCTTTAAGCCAGTGTTTCTCAAACTTTTACACTTAACCCTTAACTCTGACAGTGTACAAATGGAACCGTTAGGGTCCATTTCGTTCCATTTGTATACTGTCGGAGTTACAGACTTGTATGGGTCCATTTAGACCCCCCTAAAGGATCCCTGGAATCCACTTCTTTGAGAACCACTGAATTAAGCAGTTCTCCCACTTATGTCGTTAGTCATTAACATAACAACCAATTCAGACAGGTGGATGATGTCTGAATACACAGATCCGATCGGATCACATGCAAATCCTGGTGTGGACAGTAAAAGTCAGTCCTAAAGATCAGATCTGAGAAACAAATCGGATTTGCTTGCAGTCTGAACAAAGCTTTATAATACAGAATACAACTGTACACTGTGACAAATATCAGCTCAGTGGCCTTGTGTTTAGAGTGACCGCCCCAAGATTGGGAGGTCAGGGTTCAATACCAAAGAATATAAAAATGTCATCCAAAGCATCAAGAGGTGGACTAGGACTTAAGTCCTTTTAGGTCCATGGTGGGTTGTGACAAACTAACATCATGTCCAGGAAGGAGATGTCCATGCTGTACATCAATCTGCCTCACAATATGGAGAAAGGCGATAGGCTTTTTGCAATGGGCCACATGGATCGAGAACCGTTGGTTCCCAAGGCTAATTACTCACTGTGACAAGAGACAAGACGAATGAACAGCATCATGTGATGCAGCTGATCATTTCCAAGACCAGTTTCAATGAAGTGTAACCCTTCAAACCACTGATGCTTAATGGAACTGTACATACACAGACAGACAGACAGACAGACAGACAGACAGACAGACAGACAGACAGACATCAACAGTATCAATGGCTGCTGGTTATGATTATAGATAATAATAATAATAAGGCAGACAGAATCGTTTTGAAAAAGCATATGCATTTCTTTCCCCAGACATGTTCAAAGAACAATACAAACGTTAAAACTGATTTAAAAGTAAGTGGAACAAGTCAGACCTGGCCTGACTTAAAGCCTGATCCATTCTCTGCCACACAGCATCGTCACTCGTCGGAAATGACAGATTTTCTACGAGGGACAATGTTGTGTGCTGGAATATTAAGTAAACTTAAGGCTTCAGTTGGAATGGAACAAATTTAAGACACTTATGTCAAAATAGTCTAGCAGTTATATACAGCACATACAGTATAATGCAGAACCCTGACCCATTCACTGGTCACGGGCTGAATTGTGTGATAATCAAACAGCATGAAAAGCAAGCCAAAATGATGACTTAATCAAAATACATTCATAACACGTATAGCATGGAAATGCAGCAATATTGTACAGGTAACTGTTTGCAAACTGGTAAAGTATTAGTCAGTGTGTGTTTGTGTGTGTGTGTGTGTGTGTGTGTGTGTGTGTGTGTGTGTGTGTGTGTGTGTGTGTTCTGCGTGTGTGTGTGTGTGTATGTGAACAGCTGCTTACACACAAATAAAAAGCATTTCTTCTTTGCACAGACCACCTCGAACACGCATAACCCATTAATTAAAACCCACAGGTTTTTAGGTGATCTAAATAAAATGTGACTGCACACAAGTGAAACATGTCCTTGACTTTCTCAAGGATCCACAGCAAAAAATCATTTAAAAAAAAAGGAAAAAAAAGTATTCTCTGCCGTCTTTAACTTTCACAGAGACATGGAGACAGAACACGTGCTCCATTTTGTTGGTATTGCATTTGCCCAAACAGTTCCCTTAGTTTCGTCTCTCTCCCCCATCATGACAGTGCATAACAATTTAGTCGCTCCGGCCGCAGGAGCGAGGAGCTGGCAGGAGGAGCATTCCTCTGTTCACTCGACAGTCACTCTGTTCATGTACTTCACAGTCATCTCCCCCTCCTTTAAACGCTTTCAGTGCTTCGCAAAACTAACATGACACACATGTATTCAGCGAACAGCTAAAAGAACATTAGGCTAATTGACAGTGACACAGGCAGGGTGTGTAATGAATGCATTGTTTTGGTGCGGAGGGCAGAGTCCTCATTGACATACAGTAGAATAAAAAGTGTGCTAAAGAATACGCGAGAGAGAGAGAGCAGCAGCGGCTGTGAGACAAAGAGTACAAACAGATATACTGTACAATGGAGATCATTGCATGCATATGGCTGGAGATACACAGATGCAAAAGGCACTTTTCAGTTTTGATTTAAAAACATCTATAACCATACTAATAATTTCAATAGTATTGAAAGCCAAAACTATCTCAGAGCAGATGTTTTTAGGGATCAAACAATGGCGTTTCTCCTCCATGTAAGGCAACAGAAGACATCTCCTTCACAAGGTTCATTATATCCAAATTCTAAAACTGTAGAAGGTGGATGTGTTTATCATTAAAGCAGTTATTGCTTTAACATGAACAAGATTGCTTAGGGCCAAAAGGGCATTAGTAAACATGCACACAGGCACGCACACACATATGTATGCATACTGTACGTGCACGCGCACGCACGCACCCACGCACACACACCCACGCACACGCAGTCAGGCACGCACACACACACAGTTTTAAACACAGACACAGACAAAGTCAACCCTCTTGTGGTGTTTACCAGTATTGCAACATGGACATCTCTCCAACAATACTTTCAGTTAGTTTCGAGGAGGGTTGGGAAATGCCATGGCCACAATCACACACGCACGCACGCATTGCACACCCACACCCACAAACGCACACACGCACATTTCAACCCAAAAAGGAAAAGGAACTGACAAGAGAAGAAGTTCCCAAAGTATTCCGGACCAGGGCTCACTTCTCATCTCAAAAGCCTTCACCCATCTGACCGCTGCTGTTTTAAGTGGTGAGACACATTTTTTCTTATTTCTTTTTTAATATATATATATTTTTGTTATATTGTCAATAAAACTATAGTGTCAAATATTTTGGGACCCATTTGGAATATCCTCACGTCCCACTAGTGGGGCCCCGGCCCGCAGGTTGGTGAATGGCTGAGTTAGGGAGTTCACAGATGCTCTGTGTGAGTCCATTCTGGGCCTGTCTGCACCACAGTCAATCATGGTGCTTCTACCCCCCCCCCCCCCCCCCCTCGATAAGTGACTCAACCACATACTGTCATACAGCGGTTCACAACAGCTTTCTTCCCCCCTCCCACAAAAAAACAAGGCTGTTCTTTGGAATGATGCTGATTGGAGAGTTTAAAAAAAATCCAACATTGTTTCTTTTCCATTGCAGAAAACAAAAGTGCACAGTGTGTACGGGTCGCTCTCCCAGAGAGCTCCGAGGCTTGAGGACCACAGTCGGGGGGACTCTTGAGATAGAGTGGTAAAAAGGCCTCGTCGAGTCACATGACAGCAATCACGGCCGTGCGTTCCTGCCTTTGAATCCCGCACTGAAGTCCCGCCGCCGTGGGATCGATGCCTGGGACCCACGTGTGTCATTTCCCAGCGTGCTCGGTGGGGTTGTACTCGGTCTCTCCCGCGGACACCTGGGAAATGCGGCGCGTGGAGCCCCACAGGCGTCGAGAGAACTGACCTGAGCGCACCTGAGATGGGGGAGGGGGAAGGAAGAAGAGGTTGAGGCCATGTGACACACACACACACACACATAGAAAATCCCTAACATTCAGGTTCAATGACAATAGATTTAAACGGCAGATTATAATCTGAATGACTTTATTCCAAGTCGTTAGCATGTGATTATTCAGAGTGAGTCACACACACACACACACACACACACACACACACACACACACACACACACACACACACACACACACACACACACACACACACACACACACACACACACACACACACACACACACACACACACACACACACACACACACTTCTCACCTCCTCTGGTTTCCCTGCCCCCACCACTATCAGCTTCCCGTCCTCCAGGCCCACCAGGATGTGACTGTTCTCCCTGGTGACAGACACACTCCTGATGGGGACCTTCAGGACCAGGGGCGCCTCCACCGAACTCAGGCTGTCAAACAAACCAAGGCAGAGAGTAAAACTGTTGATTGTTCGATCCCGAAAGGCCTGAAAAATACCTAAAAATTTCCTCAAAACTAAACAGTTTTCTGAAAAACCCATGTTTCTATGTCAGTGGTTCTCAAGCCTTTTCATGTCAAGGACCCCCCAGAATTATATGTATTTGACCACGGACCCCCATCTGAAAATATTTTATGAGAAAGAAGTTTCAAATGTCTGCTTGAAAAACATACACATTCAAAGATTTGCACACATTTTCAAGATATTTCAAAAATAGCAGATCTACAAGCTCTGTGAGCTTGTCGATCTGCTATTTTTAATAGCATAAAATAATGGTTAAAGTGGTGACACATTTTTTCTAATTCAATGAATTGATCAACCACTTAAGCATTATTGTATAATTCATCAGACATCAACAGTGTAACGCAAAAATGCTGAGCATGTATTTTTTTATTTTTTGCATTGTCACGGATGCATCTCAAATATGATGAATGTAAGGAAAGAGGAAGCAGACAGAGGGACTGAGGAAATGGAACCCATTCTGCTGCAGACTGCAGTTCAGGTCTGTGTGGTTTGTGCAGTTCACCAACTATTTGAGCCATCAAAACAGACAACATCCTGTGTATTTGATTTTGCATTATTTTCTTTGGTCACCATCTAATTGTTGTTATTCACTACTATCTTTCCTTTTTATGCATGTGTCCATCCATCCATCCACCCATCCATCCGTCCATTGTTATAAATGTAGTTTGGTACCTGAAGAGCTCTCGTATGTGCAGGTTGCCCTGCAAGGTGCCCACCATGACGTAGTCAGACACCAGGTGCAGAGCAGTCACCTGCTCATCCATGGAGGAGGACGCCAGCAGACAGCCGTTCACCGAGTACACATGGAGCGAGTACTTTCCCTTGAAGGAAAATGACATGTATGTACAGTATATCATCATATGCATAGAGCAACAGACAGATATGGCCTGGGCAGTATTTCAGAAATTTGTATCTCATCTCATCATATTACTTTTCAATTAGTTTTGATAGTATGTAGTGATGAGATGCTTTGGGCAAAAACGAAAGACAAAAAAAGTGTAATTTATACGGTTCGTATTACTTTTAAGTAATATGAACAGATGCAGTCATGTAAACAGACAGTCCCTTATCAGATACACACACACACACACACACACACACAAAAAAGAATGTAATTACTCCCGTTTTATACATAGTTGCGCACTGGTGTCTCCAAAATAGCCGATTTACATAGTTGGGTCATTTCCGATACTTCCGTGACCGTGGAGAGCATAGGTCCGTTCTCAGTGGTTTTGTCAACTATGAAGGTTAAATAACAAATTGAGCTCCCATGCCCCTCGCAAAAAACACTGAGTATCGGAAACGGGGAAATCCCGCTAAGTCAAACGCCGATAAATGTACTGCCCGGGTCTCCTACCGTAGTGATCTTCTGCTGTCCCATTAAGGAAACAGAGTAGCCTCCTTATTTTTTAGCAATACAATGGTTATATGTCACAGTTATTGTCCACGACATTGCAAGCGGCGCGAAGGCCAGCGGACCTTGGTCCTGCTCTTCGCGCCCGAGCGCCGCAGGCGCGAGTGCCCGCGTTACGAAGCCGTGGTGAATGCAATCGTTATATTTATGCCCAGGTCGCAAGGCCTGGGCAAGCGCACGATAAACGCATGAATGGAATGAAACGCGATGCAGGTGAGCTCACATTTCACCATAACAAAAGGAGGTTTTTAAAAAAAGGAGTTTGGCTTATCGGCATTTGGCTTATCAGGACGTGCCCTCAGAAACGACCTAACTAACAAGCTTCTAGAACAGCTATTTCCAGTGCCAGGCACAATCAAGTATAATTCAGGCGTAATAAAGCTGAGAACGGCATTTGAGCTAGTGTGTCAGTATGTGCGTGTGTAAATGTATGGGAGTTTATGGAGCTCCCTACCTTTCCTCCTGAGGATCCTTCCAGAGACGTCTGAACCACGATGTGTCCCTCCATGCCCACCTGCAGCTGAGCGATGGTGGCCGGCACGCAGCTCTCACCTGGAGGCCGCAATGTGCGCAGGAATTGCCCTCTTCGGACACTGTGAACGATCACTGTGCCGTCCTGACACACAGCAGAGAGGGGGGCAAATTACTAGTATTGGCTACGAAGTGATTACAATGAGGCTGTCTCTGTGTGTGTGTGTGTGTGTGTGTGTGTGTGTGTGTGTGTGTGTGTGTGTGTGTGTGTGTGTGTGTGTGTGTGTGTGTGTGTGTGTGTGTGTGTGCGCGCGCGTGTATCTAATGTATGTATGTATGTGCAGTATATTACGTGTGTACAGTATGTGTGTTATGTACAAAATGACAATTTGAAAAGCTTAATTGTCTCCAGCCATTTCACTTCCCTGTATTAAGTTACCTGGATGACGTAAGATAATTATATAAACTAGAAGCTGGGCCGCCCGAGCGTCTAGCGTCTAGTCGGCGACCTGGCCAACTGTTTTCATAGGACCCGTTTTGACCATTTGTCTGCCTGTGTCCATTTATGCCCATATATGGAGATATCTGTATCTGTCTGTCTGTCGGTGTCCATTTTATGTCCATATATGGAGATCACTGCAGTTATAGTTCTGGGTCCATTTTATGCCCATATATGCCCATATATGGAGATATCTGTCTATCTGCGTCCATTTTATGCCCATATATGGAGATCTCTGTATCTGTCTGTCTGTGTCCCTTTTATGCCCGTATATGGAGATCTTTGTGATTCTGCATCCATTGTATGCCCATATATGCCATATATGGAGATATCTGTTTATCTGCGTCCATTTTATGCCCATATATGAGATTTCTGTCGCTTTTTCAAACAGATGGTCAAAACGGGTCCTATGACAACAGGTATAATGGGGTTTGCATTAAAGGGGGAACCGGCACTGTGTCTGCAACACAGTCGGAGGCACAGACAGATACAGAGATCTCCATAATGGGAATAAAGGGACACAGACAAACAGATGGAGGAGGAGACAAACTTAATGCAAACCCCATTATACCTGTTGTCATAGGACCCGTTTTGACCATCTGTTTGCCTGTGTCCATTTATGCCCATATATGGAGATATCTGTATCTGTCTGTCTGCGTCCACTTTATGCCCATATATGGAGATCTTTGACCATCTGTTTGCCTGTGTCCATTTATGCCCATATATGGAGATATCTGTATTTGTCTGTCTGCATCCATTTTATGCCCATATATGGAGATCTATGCAGACACAGTGCCAGTTCCGGAAAATCCTGATGTCAGACATCAGAATCCGAACCTTTCGTGCTGGTTCCAGAAAATCGTGTATCGGGTCGGGTCGAGGCCGAGCACTGCACTACCTGCTGCGGTGGGGAACGCACGTGCCGAATTTGAAATAGGGAATGAATGCCCCACCCTTTAATGCAAACCCCATGAATGCCCCACCCTTTAATGCAAACCCCAATATACCTGTTGTCATAGGACCCGTTTTGACCATCTTTTTGTCTTTGTCCACTTATGCCCATATGCCCATATATGGAGATCTATGCAGACACAGTGCCAGTTCCGGAAAATCCTGATGTCAGACATCAGAATCCGAACCTTTCGTGCTGGTTAAAGAAAATCGTGTATCGGGTCGGGTCGAGGCCGAGCACTGCACTACCTGCTGCGGTGGGGAACGCACGTGCCGAATTTGAAATAGGGAATGAATGCCCCACCCTTTAATGCAAACCCCATGAATGCCCCACCCTTTAATGCAAACCCCAATATACCTGTTGTCATAGGACCCGTTTTGACCATCTTTTTGTCTTTGTCCACTTATGCCCATATGCCCATATATGGAGATCTATGCAGACACAGTGCCAGTTCCGGAAAATCCTGATGTCAGACATCAGAATCCGAACCTTTCGTGCTGGTTCCAGAAAATCGTGTATCGGGTCGGGTCGAGGCCGAGCACTGCACTACCTGCTGCGGTGGGGAACGCACGTGCCGAATTTGAAATAGGGAATGAATGCCCCACCCTTTAATGCAAACCCCATGAATGCCCCACCCTTTAATGCAAACCCCAATATACCTGTTGTCATAGGACCCGTTTTGACCATCTGTTTGTCTTTGTCCACTTATGCCCATATATGAAGATCTCTGCACACACAGTACTGGTTGCGGAAAACTCTGATGTCAGACTTTATGCCCATATCTGGAGAACGCGCGTGCCGGTGGGAAGAAGGGTTCTCGAGATACGCGGATTACATACATACATACACATTCACAGAGATTTTGTGTTGACTCATGTGGCGTACGTGATGTCAGAGCCTTTTATGAAGTGATGTCACAATGACTCAGCGCTTGCGCCGATTTCCTCCGGAACAGCCTGATGTCAACAATCAGCTCCGCATAAGGAGATTCCGAACGTTTCGCGCCGGTTTCGGAAAACCGCGAGTCGGGTCGGGTCGAGGCCCGGCACTGCACTCCGCGCGGCGGCGGGGAACGCGCGTGCCGAATCTGAAGCCGGTGGGACGAACGGTTCTCGAGATACGCGGATTACAAACAAACAGACAGAGATTTGTCGCATTTATAGATAGACTAGAAGCTGGGCCGCCCTTCGGGCGGCCCAGCGTCTAGTCGGCGACCTGGCCAACTCGGAACAATGTAAATAGGGAATGAATGCCCCGCCCTTTAATGCAAACCCCATTATACCTGTTTTCATAGGACCCGTTTTGACCATTTGTCTGCCTGTGTCCATTTATGCCCATATATGGAGATATCTGTATCTGTCTGTCTGTCGGTGTCCATTTTATGTCCATATATGGAGATCACTGCAGTTATAGTTCTGGGTCCATTTTATGCCCATATATGCCCATATATGGAGATATCTGTATATCTGCGTCCATTTTATGCCCATATATGGAGATCTCTGTATCTGTCTGTCTGTGTCCCTTTTATGCCCGTATATGGAGATCTTTGTGATTCTGCATCCATTGTATGCCCATATATGCCATATATGGAGATATCTGTTTATCTGCGTCCATTTTATGCCCATATATGAGATTTCTGTCGCTTTTTCAAACAGATGGTAAAAACGGGTCCTATGACAACAGGTATAATGGGGTTTGCATTAAAGGGGGAACCGGCACTGTGTCTGCAACACAGTCGGAGGCACAGACAGATACAGAGATCTCCATAATGGGAATAAAGGGACACAGACAAACAGATGGAGGAGGAGACAAACTTAATGCAAACCCCATTATACCTGTTGTCATAGGACCCGTTTTGACCATCTGTTTGCCTGTGTCCATTTATGCCCATATATGGAGATATCTGTATCTGTCTGTCTGCGTCCACTTTATGCCCATATATGGAGATCTTTGACCATCTGTTTGCCTGTGTCCATTTATGCCCATATATGGAGATATCTGTATTTGTCTGTCTGCATCCATTTTATGCCCATATATGGAGATCTATGCAGACACAGTGCCAGTTCCGGAAAATCCTGATGTCAGACATCAGAATCCGAACCTTTCGTGCTGGTTCCAGAAAATCGTGTATCGGGTCGGGTCGGGTCGAGGCCGAGCACTGCACTACCTGCTGCGGTGGGGAACGCACGTGCCGAATTTGAAATAGGGAATGAATGCCCCACCCTTTAATGCAAACCCCATGAATGCCCTACCCTTTAATGCAAACCCCAATATACCTGTCATAGGACCCGTTTTGACCATCTGTTTGTCTTTGTCCACTTATGCCCATATATGAAGATCTCTGCACACACAGTACCGGTTGCGGAAAACTCTGATGTCAGACTTTATGCCCATATCTGGAGAACGCGCGTGCCGGTGGGAAGAAGGGTTCTCGAGATACGCGGATTACATACATACATACACATTCACAGAGATTTTGTGTTGACTCATGTGGCGTACGTGATGTCAGAGCCTTTTATGAAGTGATGTCACAATGACTCAGCGCTTGCGCCGATTTCCTCCGGAACAGCCTGATGTCAACAATCAGCTCCGCATAAGGAGATTCCGAACGTTTCGCGCCGGTTTCGGAAAACCGCGAGTCGGGTCGGGTCGAGGCCCGGCACTGCACTCCGCGCGGCGGCGGGGAACGCGCGTGCCGAATCTGAAGCCGGTGGGACGAACGGTTCTCGAGATACGCGGATTACAAACAAACAGACAGAGATTTGTCGCATTTATAGATAGATTAGCATCAAAGTTTGGCATTTTCACTATGCATACTTCTAGGTTATCCTTGTTACATAAGATAAGATGATCATTTTGTAAATACTATGTAAATTGTATTGTATTCTTGCGGCTTGTATATTGTTACATATCCGAGATTCATTTGGTTCTATTTGTTACTGGCTGGTTTATATTTTTGGTTTCTGAATCGTTATCTAAAATGTGTGCACTACTTGCCACCAATTAAAGGATCTTCAATCATGAAATATAATAACCACTGGACTCTCACCTTTGACCCTGAGACAGCCATGTCCAGTTCAGTGCTGATGGCCACACAGGTGACCTCCTGGTCGTGGCCGCAGAGGACCTGCACCGGACGAGGAGACAGACCACTGGAGAAGCCCCCCTGGAGCACAGAGGACACAGTTACATGACATAACCTTTATGTACACATGTATGGCTGTTTGGACAATTTGCCCTCCTGGCCCCCAAACTGTGGAATAAACTCCCTGTCGCATTTAGGACTACAGACTCACTCCCTAGCTTCCGCCGGAGCCTGAAGACTCACCTCTTCAGACACCACCTAAACCCATAGCACTACTGTACTGTAACACTCCCATTCCCTCGATGACCACACATGAAGCTAGATAGCATTTTTAGGTCTTAGAAAAGTATTTTTTACTGCTTAGGTGCGTGGTCTACCTATGTTATTGTTTTTCTAGATTGATATTCCTATGCATTTGTTGTATTGCTGTTGAAGTACTGACATATTATCTTGCTTATTATATTGATGTATTACCGGCTTATTGTAAGTCGCTTTGGATTAAAAGCATCTGCTAAATGCCTAAATTGTAATTGTAAATTGTTGGACACATTTACAACATCGTCTCTGTCGGGTGGAAACCTCCTATGTCCAGAACTGTTTCTTTTCAGGATTCAAATTCAAAAAGTATCAAAATGTGGCGCAGGATCTGCTACTTTTGAGTGACGCGGTAGTATGATCAAGTGGAGCATTAATTTACGATAAAATACAACAAGTTAGAGAATATTGAGATAAGAGGTTTCTGCCCGACATCTCTTTTTTCTTCTGTACAGTATGTGTTTCATGTGAATCACAATGAGGCGTTTGAAATGTGCTATAAGAATAAGCTTACCTGAGTACATTTTATAACTAAGCTTTTATGTGCATGCACACACGCACACGCGCACACACACACACACACACACACACACACACACACACACACACACACACACACACACACACACACACACACACACACACACACACACACACACACACACACACACACACACACACACACACACACACACACACACACACACACACACACACACACACTTACCTGCTGTAGAACCTGCCACACTATGCAGGATGTGTCTTTAGAACCAGAGATGAGGTAGATACCACACAGATCCAGGGCCAGACATGTAACTACATCTGCAACGAGAACACACATAACAAACATAATTATTATCTGAATATTATCCCCAGGGGGTCTAATGGGTCTATACTTGGTCGCCTCCTTTTCCCCCCTCCACACCAACTCTCTTTGATGAAATGATGTACTGTAAAATCAGGCTAGATCTACCAGCTGGTAGATCTGCTATTTTTGCCAAAAGTTCAATTAAATAATTATGAGTAGAATTGGTATCAAGGGCTCAGAGAGACACCAGAACATCAGCTAACGTATTAAAAGTATTAAAACTAAAAATGAAAAATGCGGTGGCGCTGTCATGGATGCTAAGCCAATCATTGTGACTTAATAAGACACAGATCACACTTAATTCTGCAAACAATAACACATGGCCTTAATGATTCAACTTTTGTGAACTTCCTGTTTATAACCGTTGCCCCGGGAAACAACAAACTATCACAGAAACAGCTGTGAGTTTGCACATACCCAGCCAACAGAAAATGGCCACATGGCTTTTGCATTCATTACTTGATTGTTTTCAATTTGCTAGTGATGTAAACAGCAGACAGGATGTTGGAAGGATGTTGACAAGTGTATTGTCAAGTATTTTTTTGAGCAGTGCTCCTGGAACAGGAGCTATAGCTCCAACATCAGTCTTTGTCCGGTCAAAAAGCAATGGGAAAACGCGGTTAAATCATCTGGGCTTAAAGGTCAAATGACATTCTGTTTTTACCAATCATAAAAGTCTTTGCCCTGGTCCTAAAAACATGTTTTAAAATGTTTAAACTTGAAAATCCACTCCATGGAGCCATGGTCTCTCTCTCTGTTTAGGTGTCATGAAAAACGGTCTGTCACCTGAAATACTCTATAATCACCACCAGGGGAGCCTCTCTCTCCCACTCATTCTAACACATATTAGTATAGCTTGAGTACAATTTTTAATATTTGTACTTTACTTGAGTATTTCCAATTTTCAATTCTTATACTTCTACTCCACTACATCTCAGAGGCAAATGCACTTTATCTCTCCACTACAATCATTTGGATTTTGATTATTAATACAAATCACTCACTTCAGCCCTTATAGGCCAGCAGTTCTCAAACTGGTACCCAAAGTGGCCACTGGCCACACACACGCACGCACGCTCACACACCACACACACACACACACACACACACACACACACACACACACACACACACACACACACACACACACACACACACACACACACACACACACACACACACACACACACACACACACACACACACACACACACACACACACACACACACACACACACACAGGTCCGCCCAGCTCCAACACAATGACCGAGAGATGCATGTGTTTCGCTGCTTTGCTTTGGTACAAGACACACTGTGACACACACACACACACACACACACACACACACTGACACACAGAGGCTGAGCTGAGCCCTGACGAGGCACACACAAACAGCATCGAGAGTCGCGAGTGTTTTTTTCTTCCCTGGGACCGACGTTACCGGATCTCTGCGGTTACATCTGTACCCCCGCGGAGTTCAATTTAGACCGTACGCGGTAACGTTATAGCTCTGCTCCGCACTGCAGAAACACTTCACGGTCCTTCTGTAGTTATTATAGTAACATATTTTGTCTAAATGCCTCCGTTTAGAGAACCACCTATTGCTTGTGTTATCATAGCGTTTTACTGTCTGCTCTCCGAGTCGCCGTGCCCGTGTGTGTGGAGGGAGGACAGGGCAGCGTGGAGTTATAGTCGGCTGCTCCACGGTCCACGGAGCTCTGCCCCCGGGAGAAGTGCGCTGTCCTCGGGGACTCGGTGATGAGGAGGGAGGCGCTGTCCACGGACCCAGCCAGGGCGGAAAATACATAGCGATATATAGCGATTTTCATTATTTCACAAAAGCATAAACTGACTACTTGATATGAAGGATATTGATGTAAATAAGATATCCGAATGGGTAAATATATTTTATATGCCCATATTTACAATTAAAGGATAATATAATGTAAGAGGTCACTTCCTCAAAACTTGGGCTGTGGAGAAATACAGACAGGGACACTGGGAGAGGGGAGAGGGGAGAGAGGAGGGGGAGGGTGGGGGGGGGTGAATCGACTGACGACGTATGAGTCCAGTAGCCAATGAACTGCGCGTTTGAGACTCATTATGCAGAAACCAGCACAAACACACAGATAGCAGGAAAACCACTGCATGTCAAAAGTTGCGTTTTTTTTTGGTGTAATTGAGGCCAGGAAACATTAAAAAAAGCATAAAAAACTCAAAATTTATTTTTGGATGTCACCACCCCTTTAAGTAAACTGAAGCACGGCTACATGTCCGGGATACATCCTGGAAGTTTGTTGTACGCCAGGGTCCCATTGGCCTAGCTTCGCAGGACACACTGTGATTGGCTAGCGAGACGCTTGAAATTAAATAGCTCCGCTCACTTCACACTGGGTGTGATTTCTTCTATTGAAAATACAATAACGCTGTTCCAAAAATACCGTAAACATATGAGCATGGCGATTCTGTCAGGAATGTGACTCTTTGTCGTTTATGATATTGAGTCACATTTGATAATGTTGCGTTTGGAGAACATTTATACATTTTCTTCTCTTCAGGATAAATTAGTACTTTTTCCACCGCCAGTTTATCATATCCATAAGTAATATCTCCAGGTTCATTTGTTTATTTTTGGAAAACAGTTCTTATTATGCCATGATGCTATTGAGACCCTATGGTATCAAACATATAATTTTCCAAATGTCTGTCTGTCTGTCTGTCTGTCTGTCTGTCTGTCTGTCTGTCACAGCGTTTCTCCTCAGTGGCTGGAGCAATTGATCTGAAATCGCATCACCATTAGCATATGAACACACCTAACATAACTGTGAAGCCCGTTTGTCACTTTCACAAATCATATGCTGTATATTAGCATTTTTATGGTGTATCTACTATCTATTCTGCATCTAGCATGAGGCTTATCTATTCTGCATCTAGCACGAGGCAACATGTTTAACCAACTGTGTGTGTGTGTGTGTGTGTGTGTGTGTGTGTGTGTGTGTGTGTGTGTGTGTGTGTCCGCGCGCGCAGGGGAGGGGGGGGGGGGTCTGGCCCTGTTACAGATGTCCAAAAATCATGCAGATCGGTACACAGTATCTCTGTAGCCATTAAACGAAACAGGTATTTCTTACATTGATGCTCCTACATATTATCATGTAAGCACCAGTTAAAGTTACTTTCCATCCCTCATATACTGTGTGCACAGTGCACACCCCATAACCCACACACTGCACATCATTTCAGAGCTTATATCTTTGAACGGGTAAGGGCTAGTTTTCAACAGAATAAATAAGTGTGACCCAGGGGGATAGGGGCCTCTAGAGGCAGTGATAGTGGCTTCCCAAACCTTTCCATGCCAAGGACCCCCAAATAGCCAAAGTCACACAATGATGTGTTATGAGCTTACGTCCTGCGAAACTTGACCAATGGGACCCTGCGCGTACAACAAACTTTGATCCGTTTGTGCCAAGACGTAGGCCATATCTAGGCCAAATGTAGGCCAAGCTTCACATTCTTTGGGGCCAGGACATTTTTTGGGAACTGGACAAAACCAGATGTTGGAGCTTATCTCCTTCCAGGAGCACCGCTCAAATATATATATAAAAAAAAGACAACGAAATAAATAAATAATGTTTACTATTTTTCATTTCCCTCTCCTTTCCAATTGCGCCCCCTAGCGGCCTCCCTGGCGGCCACGGCCCCCACTTTGAAAACCACTGGTCCTGAGGAGTGGGACCAGTGTTGGGCGGGGGAAGCCGGGCGGGGAGGATGACAATTTGTCATTGCACGTTTTCCTACGGCCTGGGGGCGACACCCCGTCAGCAGGGAGTGTTGGGCAGGAGGAGTAGGACGAAGGCTCTACGTCCTCCCGTTGTGGGCTCCTCACAGGCAGGTGAGTCAGTAGGTCAACACACAAAACAATTGTGTGTGGGGAGGAATCAATTGACTTAAAGCAGGGGTCTTCAACAGGGGGTCCGGGACCCCTAGGGGATCCTCAGAGTTACTACAGGGGGTCCTCCAAATCTTCCAATCCTTTTTATATTAACAACTTGAACCCTAGTGTCCATATTCCGAGAACTGTAGCCAAAAATAGCAGATCTACAAGCTCACAACGCCTTGCGCTGCGGCTATTTTCGGCAAAGAGGTTTGGGGTAGAAGGGAAAAAGAGCAGACTAAGTACAGAGTAAAAGGTCAAGTTTATTAGGTAATGACGGCTCAAGTGGTTAAATATCTGAAAACACAAATTGACATGAATCCAAAATACACTGATGATTGTGCTGTGACTGTCCAAAGATGAAACTATATGGAATCTATGAACAGGTTGTGGGGTCTGCTTCATCTCTCTCTCAACTAAGGGGTCCTTGGCCTGAAAACATTGAAGACCCCAGGCTTAAATAAAAAATAAGAAATTCTGACTCACCAATATGTCTGCAGATCCTGCCCACCAGCTTGGCCTTGCCCAGCAGGGTGACCCGCAGGCTGCAGTCCCAGTGGCCTCCACTGAACAGCAGCCGGCCATCACTGGACACCACAAGGACCTGGGCACTGATCCCCACTCCTGGAGCGAAAGGTCCACTCAGGAAGCGCTGTGTTCTGAAGCACAGGGGGAGGAAAACTGTTGGACATCGCTGCTGTCGGGCAGAAACCTCTGCATCTCCATATTGTAACTTTTAGTGGGGTTTCTTTCTCGTAAATTAACGCCCTGCTCGATCAAACTACGGTGTCACACAAAAGCATCAAACGTTGCAGATCCAACGTTGCAAGCTCGAAGCGCGAGATCTGCTACTTTTGGTGTTTTTGAATTTGAGTCCTGAACAGTAACTGTTTTGGATGTATGAGGTTTCCATCCAAGAGAGACGATACAGTGGTGCAACTAACTACTAATCCAACAAATAGATTTAATCGATTATGAAAATTTCAAATTTCAAAAAAATATATAACAAAAGATGTAAAAGAAAACAGATGTGCAAACTCATAACGCAACGTGACAAGTCGTGTTAAAATAGTAGTTAATCATAATTTTAGTTTTTTATTACTACTGTACCATTTGTCCTTACACTCTTTTATTGTTGCAAACACTGCTGAGGAAACAATACCTTCTAAATAATGCTGCCGTCAACATGGACAGATGATGGAATAGGATAGGTTTGAAGGATTGAGGAATAGAGAGATAGAAGGACGGAGAGAAAAGGTAAAGGAGAGGGCAACGTTTGAGGGCAAGCTTTGATTTGCTATAAACCAGGGCAAGAGAGGGAGGAGTCTTCTATTTGCAACATATAAGTGTGGTGACATTTAAGAGTTACATACTCTGTGAGTTCAAGAGGGTTTTCATTGTGATTTATACAGTGTTTATGTGATCTGTGTTTACTGTAGGATTAAACTGCAACGATCCTTTAAAACATCTGCTAAAAGTTTTTTTCTTTCTTTTTAAAAATTGATTAGATACAGCTTTGAAGTACCACAAGTACAAGTAAATCCTTGCTGAGCTGGAAAGCAGATAGGGCGATACAGATATCTGAGGTATGGAGCTATATGGCCTTGTCAGGAGCCTTCACTCTTCACTGGAACGGGAGAAGCACTTTACCCTCCATAATAAACAATTACCAGCGCGCCTTTGAGCAAAGCATTATCGTCACTGTCAGGCAGAAACCTCCTATCTCCATATTCAAACTGTTCTTTTTTTTTTCATTTTCATTTCACTTGATCATACTAAAGCGTCACACAAGAGCATCAAAAGTAGCAGATCCACAAACTCGAAACATGGCTCGAAGCGACACGCCTTGAGCTTGTAGATCTGCTACTTTTGCCATTTTTGAATTTGAATCTTGAAAAGTAACACTTTGGACTTTTTCACCCAACAGAGATGATTTAATGTAAACTCAAGCTGCGCAAAATTGACCCTTATTAGTGTAGGTACATTTTTACACTCTCACAGTTAAATTATTATATTTTGCTGTGTGCAGAAATGTCCAAATGGTTAGAACACTAGCTAGTTGCACAGGTCAACTCCCAGTAACCAGCAGTTTCGTACTGGACTGGCTGAGAGGTGTGAATGTGTATAAATGTATTAAGAAGCAGGGTGCAAACAAAAGCCCATCAGCGCTGAGTTGACCCTCCTGATGAAATGAAGGTTAAAGACTGTATTGTGACAGGCTCTGGCACTGGACACTCACTTTGGGTTGGTCACCGTGGGGTCCTTGGTAAAGGTGAAGTAGTTGGCGATGTTCTTGTCATAGGGCAGCCAGTTGTGTGTTCCTATCAACCCGTTGGCGCTAACTGTCACCTGGCACAAAGGAACGGTGGAAGGAAACACTCTTATGTCACATACTGTGTACATCCTGTGGTTTCGGTGCACTGACATTCAACTGATCACAATGATGCTGATTATTCATTAACCACTTCAACCCTAGCATCCCTACTCTGGGGGGAATAGTCACAGAAGATATTTTTGGCAAAGAGATTTGGTGTAGAGGAGAAAAATCCTACCAGGACATCTGAGCCCTGGATGATGGAACGATTCAGGGTCTTAGATACCACTGCCTGGACCAGAGGAAGACCATCACTCACCACCTGGGGGTCGCATACACGCACACACACGCACGCACACACACGCACGCACGCACGCACACGCACACACACACACACACACACACACACACACACACACACATGTGCGCACGCACACACGCACGCACACACACACACACACACACACACACACACACACACACACACACACACACATGCGCGCTCGCACACACACACGCACACACGACAAGATAGAATATGAATTCAGAATAACGTTGATTGGTGATCTAGTGAAAAAACAGCACAGGTCAGAGAGTGCCTATGCCGCTGTGAGCTGCTGTGATAGGAGATGGATCAAATGGAACACAATCACCTTAAAGACTACTAATCATCGTGTATATATATATCCCTGCACTGTCTGCATTGAGTAACCTCGATACACAAAAACGGTTTCACTCCCTTCAATTGTACATGTTTTGTTTTTGGTTGTATTGTATTGGTTGATCGTATTGCATTGTGCACACTTCTGCTTTGGCAATGTGAACGTATGTTTTCTCATGCCAATAAAGCCCTTGGAATTGAACTGAACTAAACTGAGCATCATCTCAGCGCTTACTGTACCTCCACAAAGGGCCGCAGTTGGTTGAGGTGTTCAAACAGGTTGGGGGGCAGAGTGTCCAGGCGAGCCTGTCGCCTGGATGCGTTCTCAGCGGACATCCTGGGAGGGTGAGGCTCCTGTATGGAACACACGGAGGTGTGGTCTGAACTCACATGTTGCACCATGCTGAACTCTACACATCTGGAAGCACTACAGCATGCTACAAACATCTCCTCCACCACCACCACCAGACTAGATATACCTTACACTACTGTCTCTTCTCGTCTGATTGTGCGCGCGCGCGCGCATGTGTGTGCGTGCGTTCTTGTATTTGCTACACTTGTGAGGACCAAATTGTCCTCACAAGTGTGTGTATGCGTTGTGTATGCGTGTGTGTATGCGTTACGTGAAGCATGAGAACAGATCCCAGAGTCATGGTCATCCTCATAAACAGTAACACATTGATCTGTGAGACTAATTTAGAGCCTTCAAACCACTGCTTCTCAAAGTGGGGTCTCTTTGAGGGGGTTCGAAGGCCTCTTTACATTTGAAGCTATTCGAAAATAGCCGATCTAAAATCTCACAACGCGCCGTGATGCGACCTGTTGTGTACTTGTGGATCTGCTACTTTTTATATTTTAGAATTTGATCACACGCTGTAGTGTTCATTTATAAAAATAAATAAATAACACAAACAAGTTAGAATATGGAGATAAGAGGTTTCTGCCCGACTGCTATGGTATCAATTTGGGGGTCCTTGACATGAAAACATTTGAGAACCATTGCTTTAAAACTTCACAAACAACCTGATCCTCTCTGCCGCAGAAGCAAATAGACACAATTTATGAGTCTCTCTGTAATAGTCCCCAGTCATTCCTCACATGGCTCACAGTGAGCAGATATAAATGTAGCTCTGACAGTGGTGGGAAAAGTACTCATATGTTTTACTCAAGTAGAAGTATCAATACTGTTGCTATGTAGAAACGTTCTGTTGCAAGTAAAAGTCCAGAATTCAAAATGTACTTGAGTAAAAGTACTCATTATGAAAATGGCCAATTTCACAAGAAATCTGACAAATGTGACCTATACAATGTATAAAAATCTTTTATAATGTATAATGTAATGTACGTTTAATAATAATCAAAATGTACAAAGTAACTAAAGTTTTCAAATAATTGCAGTGGAGTAAAAGTACAATATTTGCCTCTGAGAAGTAGTGGATTGGTAAAATTATTGGAAATCGGAAATATTCCAGTAAAGTACAGATACCTCAAGTACAGCACCTGAGTAAATGTACTTAGTAGGGGTGTAACGATATAGTAACTGTATCGAAATATCGTTTTTAACTTAAAAAATCGAAGTATATCGAAATGAAAACAGCAAAAATCGAACCGTATCGTTTTATTTTGTATCGTATCGAATCGGCAGTGCAAAGAATCGATTGTATCGATACTACCTACTTGTGCATTGTATTTAGCATTTTTAAGGAGAAAAAATGAAAAGGAGGGGTTTAATTACTTTTCCTTTCCATATAGCTACACTGGTCTATCGATAAATGTGTGTAATCTCTGGGTTCATGTCAAGGTGCAGGTTTGTCAATATACAATGTCCATGTATTTGGCAGATAATCACTGTATTTACTTATTTATATCCATAATAATATATGTTTCCCTTAAAAACCTGCACTATCCACACCTTTCAGACAGATTTAATTTCTTTGCTAAATAGTTACTATATCGATTTTAAATCATTGAATCGAATCGTATCGTATCGCCATGAATGAACCAATATCGTCCATGTATCGTATCGTCAACCATGTATCGTGATATGTATCGAATCGCTATTAAAATGTATCGTTACACCCCTACCCTAGTACTTAGTTACTTTCCCCCACTGAGCACTGAATGATGTTACTAATCAAAGGGTTGCATGAGAGAGTGGAGTCCGACCTTGAGGAGCTGACAGGGAGTCTGGCCAAAGTTACTGATGATTCCTTCAAGGGCCTTGCGCTCGTTCTCGTTGGCGATGGCGTCCAGATCCACGGCGCCTGCAGAGTCACGGTCACAGGAGAACACGCGGACGAGGTCAGACACCATGAACATGAAACCCAACGCAGCACTAGTATGAACCCCCTCTATTCCACGCACTGCATCTCATATCCTTGGACACTCTCACTTATCACACGCATGAATGTATGCACGCACGCACAGCGTGCGTAGACACACACACACTAGGGGTGGGACGATGTGAAAATGTCATGTCACGATAATTTTGACCAAGATAACTGCGATTTAAGATATACTGCGACAATCAAAATATCCCTAGCATCCATTATTCTGGGGCAAAACCTTTGCCAAAAATAGCAGATCTACAAGCTCTCAACACATCGAGACAAGTTGAGAGCTTGTAGATCGGCTCATTTGGCAAAGAGTGATAAAAAGACTGTATCGAGTATGTTCTTTACAGGTCCGTTTTACCAATTATAGAGGGTTTAAGTAGTACCAGGTATGCAGCTCGGCAAATAAGAGGTGAATTGATCCCTGTGCATGACGGAGGACAATCGCACGATAAATTAAAATCGAGTGTCTTTTATCACAATAATAACGATTATCGTCCCGTCCCTAACACACACATAAACGCACGGATGGACACACTTGTACATTCCTCTCTTGTACTCCCCACTAGTGGTAGATGTACTTAATGCAAGGTGCTTTAAAGCTAAGACCCCAACAGCATGTGGACTGTGCTGTGCTTACCTTCATAGGTGCAGTAGTAGAAGACATTGAGGGCCTCCACCGCCTCCTCCCCTCTCTGCTTGTAGCCAAAGATCAGGTCAATCCACTCATGGAGGTGACTGGACACATGCTCACATTCCTACACATGCACACGCACACGCGCACACACACACACACACACACACACACACACACACACACACACACACACACACACACACACACACACACACACACAGTATGTAGAATGCAGTCACTTTGGATGTATGTCTATATGTATGTATCAACCCACACATGCATGTATGTATACAAGTGTACATATATATGTATGTATGTTAACAGTAAAAGTAAAAGAGAAAACGGGCAACAGTAGCCAAAAAATCAGAGATCGTTCGGTCCAATCTGCTAAGTCTGCTCAGTTCGAAGCTTGTTGGATGCTTTGAGGAAGCGCATTATGACACCTTGATTTTGGGCCTAAAAGTATGGTAATTGTTCGCAGTAAGGCCCAGTTAGGGCCAGGCCTTAATTTTCTGGCCTGTTGAGAACTGTAATTTGGATTTGAACTCCATGATGTGAGCGGTTCTGTTCCATTGTGACACGTACACTGAGTGGCTGCTAAGCCACCAGAGTAGCCAGCTTACTCCACTGTATATTCAGCACACTCCACAAATGGATTTATATGCAGCGTAATGTAAACTAAACAAGACTCCCAGATCGTTTTGTATAAAAGTGTCCTGTTCTCTCTTCTTTTTACTGACTGATTATTTATCGTAAAATATTTTTTATTATCACCTTTTATAACCTTGTAATTTTATAGATAAACTGTTCTGCGTTAAAAACTCACCAAGCATCTCTTGTTTTTTAAAACCTACTCGGCCAATAAAATGACACTGTTTCACTGTGTGTGGGTTTTTGCTTTATTTAGATATAGAGAGACAGAGAGCTGAGGGCAGAGAGAGGACATGGAGAGGACATGAAATGGAATGATTAGGTTGACGCACTATCCCAGTGTTTCCCAAACAATGGGTCGGGGCCCAATTTTAAAATTCGAAATGAATTTTTGGGTACCGGGGAGAAACCAAAATCTTTAGGTCTTCACTGAAAAGGTTCGGGAGACCATGCACTATGCCAGGGGTTTTCAAAGTGGGTGATGGGGCACCCTGGGGTGCCGCGACAGCAGTCCAGGTCATTTGATAATATTTGGAATTTATTTGGACACTTGAAAAAATATTTAGTATCATTTTAAACTTGAAGTACAAAGTTATTTTCAGTCAGTTCCAACCAACATGGCTATTATCTCAACGCTTTCCTCGCAACATAATCACTAAAATATCGTCACTGTCGGGCAGAAACCTCGTATCTCCAAGTTTCAAATGTGTAAAGCAAAGCCCTGCTTCATCATACAAGACTGTTGCACAAAACTAGTGAAAACAGCCGTTGCGAGGCGTTGTGTGCTTGTAGATCTGCTGTTTTCACTAGTTTAGTACATTTTATAGATGATAAATACAAAACGGTTTTGGTCATACAAGGTTTCCACCCGACAATGACAATATGCTATAAATATAAGGTGCTGGGAGTGAAAATTATAATGTAGGTAGGGGTGCCTCGGGTTTTAAAAATATTTATGGGGTGCCCTGAGACGTAAAAAAGGTTTGGGAACCCCTGCACTATGCGGTCAGCCACTGGCGTGGCAACAACATGCCCCCTGACCTCGGGTGTGAGTGTCTGCATGATCTCACCAGAGCCTTCCTGTGTTTCCTAATGAAGTCATCTCTGGACGAGGCCCAGCGGGGCAGCAGAGCATCAGTCACAGCTTCCTGAGACATCTGAAGACAGCCCAGGTCAAAACCTGCAGCGAATACACCCAGTTAACTCAGTGTGTGTGTGTATACCATGACAACCTTTCAAAACACAGGTATATAGACTGATTTCCTGAGCGCTCCCCTGTAGAGCGCGCCGCCAACGTTTCTGCGGTGTAAACCGCAGCCAGTGGTGGAGTAGAAGTTACTTAAGTACGGTACTTAAGTACATGTAGGCTACACGTTACTTTACAATCTACTATTACATTCCTCTTAGATCCGCATCCCACTTCCACGCCCATTTCGCCTCCACTTCAACTCATAGCTAGATCAGATGTAGGGAGAACGTAGGGAATAATACCGCCCATAACTCTATCATTGGCCCCCCGTTGCCATGGTGACCGGTGATTGGCTCGTATTCCCAGCTATGGGACCGGCGGATCCAATTTCAATCGAGGGGGGCGTAGCCAGAACACACACACACACACACACACACACACACACACACACACACACACACACACACACACACACACACACACACACACACACACACACACACACACACACACACACAGCCCCTAGAGAGTGCAGCCCCTCCGAGAAGTGCGTCCGGCGGTCAAATATGTCCGACCGGAAACGTGCTGCGGCACAATGCTGCGGCACAATAGTTCCGCCACAATAGTTCCCCCCCAAAAAAAAGTTTTTTTTTTTTTTTTTTAACTAGATGTGAGCGGCCCGAAGGGCCGCGGCCCTCTAGTACTGTTTACACTGCGGAAATGGCAGGCGGCGCCCTCTGCAGAGTGTCGCTCAGGAAATCGGTCTATACAAAGGGCTTTACACAGTAATAAAACAATGTAGAAAAACAGAATATACAGCAAATATAAAAGAACCTAGACATGCTACAGTATAGTGAAAATAAACTGGTTTTCAAATAACCTTCCTTTTTTGTTTAATGAAGAGTGGAAGTAACAAAAACTAATTGATGAAATATACTTGATAGAACAGCTGATTAACACAATGATTTGATTAAAGTCTCATTCAATTAAAAACAGGCAGTTACTGTTCCTCAACACCAGTGTTGATGCATCCACTTAATCCATGTTCCAATCCACTGTTTAATTTGTATTGTTTTACTTTCATCACTTTCATGGTTTTTCTTTTTCTCTCTCATTTACAGGAACTCACCGTTCATGTTCTGCAGGAACTCTGGCAGGTAGAAGAACTCTGGGATGAGCTCTTTCACGTCAGCAGGACTCTCCATGCGCGCCTGCCAGGCTGCAGCCACAGAGTGGAACTGTCTGTCTGCACAGTCAAACCTGCACACAACATACGCCTGCTAAATATCTGTTTTTGTATTATCATACCTGATCTTATTGTATTATTATGTCTTACATATCGTCTCTGTCGGGTGGAAACCTCATTATGTCCAAAACCGTTACTTTTCAGGATTCAAATAAAAAAATAGGAAAAGTAGCAGATCTACAAGCTCAAAACACGTTGCTTTGAGCTGCGTTTCGAACTTGTACATCTGCTACTTTTGCTACGTTTTTGTGACGCTGTAGTGTGAGTAAGTCGGGCGTTGAATTATTAACAAAAAAAGTTAAAATATGGAGATAAGAGGTTTCTGCCCGACAGCAACAACGTTTTAATTTCCCAATCTCTGCTGTCCTCAGTGTCAATTGTCAGAGTAACAGACCCGTAAAGCCCAGAGGTTTAGAAACAGTGTCGTATCATATATCACTATATCATATGCTGTTATGTGATCCTACACGCAGTTATGTAATTCTATGAAAGTGTTGTGTAGTATTGTTATCATTGTGTCTTGTCATGCTGTGTTGTGTCATGCAGCGTCATTGTGTTGTGTTGCGTTGTGTTGTGCCTTGTAGTGCAGTGCATACTGTAGGTTTTCAAAGATGCGGCCGCAAGGGGGCGCCAAGGGGAGCAATTGGAAAGGAAAATGTATTTGTTGTTTTACTTCAAAATCAATAGGCCTTTTTCATGGCAGCCATATTGACATAAATGGTTGTGTAATGTTACTTTCTTCACAGGTGTATGTAACAGAGTCTTAATTAGATAGAAATAGAACAGGGGTCTTCAACAGGGGGTCCGGGAACCCTAGGGGGTCCTCGGAGTAACTACAGGGGGTCCTCCAAATCTTTGTGTGATAGAAACTTCTTTCTCATTTTTTATATTAACCACTTGAACCCTAGCATCCGTATTCTGAGAACCCAAACAAAAATAGCAGATCTACAAGCTCACAACGCCTCGCAGCGCAAGGCGCTGTGAGCTTGTCGATTGGCTATTTCCGGCAAAGAGGTTTGGTGTAGAGGGGGAAAAAGAGCAGACTAAGTACAGAGTGAAAGGTCAAGTTTAGTAAGTATTGACGGTTCAAGTGGTTAAATATATGAAAACACACATTGACATGAATCCAAAATACACTGATGATTGTGCTGTCAAACAATGAAACTATATGGAATCTATGAACAGGTTGTGACCCCTGATATAGAAAGACAGGCACCCTGGTGTCGTGTAGTGTTGATGTTTGTGTTGGGTTGGGTTGTGTTGTTGTGCGATGTCATGTCACTGTGTTGTTGTGTTCACCCACTTGCCACTCTGCAGCTGGATGTGCAGGGTTGTGAAGGGTTCCGTACGGATCATGTAGTGCATGACCCCTGCAGCGTTAGAGTAGTGTGTGCCGTAGTGGAACTTATCGATGGTCCCCGTCGAATCCTCAAAGCTCTCATACCTGACACCCAGGGAAGAAGAGATCAACATGTTAAACGCCATTCAGACCCGAGGCCCATTCTACAAATGCCTTCAAATAGTAGTAAATAGTAGTATAGTAGTAAATAGTAGTTCTCAAACTTTTGGATAACCAAATTGATAAGCATTTGGCCACGGACCCCCTAGCAGAAAACATGTTGTGCCAGGGACTCCTACAAGAGAAGATTTGTGTTAATAAATTCAAATTGATTCAAGATTTTTCAAACATCTACAAAATTTTGCAAAAAAAGTGTCGCAGTGTGGCACAAAGTGACGTCCTGTGAACTTGTATATCTGTTACTTTTCAATAGCCAATGCTAAAATCAATAATTCGTTTCCCGGTTTCGATACCGCATCACTGCTCTAGTGGTGTGCAATGCTCAGGGGCACTTTGACAGTATGCATGAACTGTTGCAGAAATGGAACCTGTGACCTCTCCCTTACGGAACTGCACACTGTCTTAACCCTGCAGTGTCCAACCATGTATTACAGAAGGTTGAATGTACGCATTGTTTGCATCAACTGAATGCTTATGCTACAGCAGCTGATTTAACCAATGAATTCACCCCGTTCTGATAGAAGGCTAATGAGTGAAATCTAGAGTTTAGTCAGAGTTGTCGTTGAAAATAAAACACCCACAACTTGCTGGCACATGATTGGTCAACACTACACCAATAATGGTAAACTAAACACTAACGGATACAAAAAAAAAGAAGACATAATCAATAGAAAAGGGATGTGACACAGTAAAGGCTTGTGAGGTTTATTATAAATCATCAAGTGTGGTTTTACTCATGAAGCCACCTGAATACCAGTCTTACTGGTGAAGTAGTGTACTTACTTCTCTCTGACGTTCTGTGCATGGCGGGAGTTGACCACACCGATGGGTTTTGACAAGTCCCTGAACACTGCCGGGTCATCAAGGTCCAGAACCGGAGATACGTAGTCACACAGAACCCAGGGGAACTGGAGAGAAGGCATCATAAGGTTTAGTTGTTTGCCGTCAAAAGGGTTTGTGTTTCAACTTAAGTGTCAAGACTCATCATTTGCAGACAACTCGCACTATACATGCCTTTGCATTCATTCACAGTGGACATACAAAGTGGTCTTTTTTCCCATTCAGACAAGATTATAATTGCGACCGAAGGTCGCATATAATCTGAAAAACCGTGTCGCTTGAGTGTCCTTCCTTCCTTCCGTAACCTCTGTGATGTCAGTGTGATGTCAGCGAGTTGTGACATCACTTCCTGTACGGGGCTACACGAAATGTGGATAACACTATATATGGAGATAGTCCAGTCCATCATGTCATATGGGACTACCGTCATAGACAGTAGCCAAAAGAGAAGGATACACAAGACTAAGAAAGACAAAAAAAGGAGGAGGAGGATAAAGATACCAAAAGGAGAGAGGAGAAAGGGTGGATGAGGTACAATGTGCGGTATCCTCCTTGTCAAGCTCGACGTTGGTCATTTGGACCTATACATGGAGAAATGGAGCGAACCTGTTTGGCCCAAACATGGAGATGTGGTACAGAATGACTCATATATGGGCATAAAAAGTATGTCATGTGACATCACTTCCTGTACAGACAGTCAGACAGACAGCCATTAGCTGTATTCCAATCCGAAGGGTTCGCACTTTGAAGTGCGCATTTGAAGGGCTATGACGTCACTTGGCCGTGCCATGTGTAGGGCTTGTCCTGTGAAGTGCACTCCACAGTGCCTGTGGAATGGGACATCGCTACCAAGTGCATAGCCGAGAACTTCTGGTTGCAAAAATCATTTCTCCGCCATTTTTTCCTCCGCGGTGCTTTTAAACTACGTATTTTACCTTCTTAAACGCCCAAACTGATTTTTTTTTGAGGCGGAATTAACTTTTAAGACAATTTAGGATATTTTTAATTTTTTGGGGGGGGTCATAATTCACCTAATAATTCACAGCTATTTTGACGTTCGAGGATAATTGAGAACCAGCATCACTCGAACCGAGGCGGGCAGTGAGAGTCATGTCATCCGTCCAAGGCATTCGATTTTCGGCTTGGGATGAGCGTTGCATGTCCTGTTGCTTACCTGCTCTACAAGCTCACAACGCGGTGCAAAGCGACGCGTTGTGAGCTTGTAGATCTGCTGTTTTCACTAGTTTGGATCCAGGGCAAACTAATTTCTTTTTTGGGTCACGTACAGGCTAAAAAGTTTGGGAAACACTGGCTATAGACCTATACATGATTGTGATATGATGTATTGTGGCTACAACTTTCAGACAACCCGTTTCAAATAGTTTTCTGTTGATTAGATATTAAAGAAACTTCTGTTTTTGGTTATGTCATAATTAAAGGTCTGACAGTCACATAACTGTATGATGAGATTGTTCTGAAGCACAAGATCATTAAATAAAATAACAGTTTATTAACACGATCTATTACAATTCACACTGTAACTGTAACATGTATCATGATATTCATATTATGCTTAATGTAAAAGCGGCATCGGAATTAACATCATTTCAGGTCATTTATTTGACAGAGAGAAATATGAAAAGCCCGACCTTCGTTTAAATGATTCGTATAAGGCTTATTGTGTGATATGTTTGTGGTTGAAAGTGTGTTTTCCCTGCCTCTCTGTGAACACTCAGGGAATCACATCACCGTAATCTGATCATCATCATTAATAGCAGCAATTAAGCAATACAAGCCCCAAAATAAAAACGCAACATTTCATATCATGGTCAGGCATAATTCATATAGTAAATCATAAAGCAAACATTCAAATTGCTTCAACGCATAATGTAATTCTTTTTAAGGAAATATGACAAAGATCTGAAGCTTTATTTAGTTATTAGAGTGAAGACTGAATGCCGAGTTCTAACCCACAGATATTACACTAGGATACATATAGGCGAATAGACCTATTTGATCAAATGGACCCCAATACAGTATTTTCTCACCAAGCAGAAACTGCGTTCTGTTTCCCGACATGGAAGGTTTATAGATTCTATTGACATTCTAGCCAAGCCCTTTAGCACATGACATAACTACTATGCTGTTCTTTTATGTTTCATACCGTTGCATTATAGCAGGTTGATGATCACCCGCAACATCGCGGATGACCAATCTAAATCCATTGCTTTCAGCTGCCACAGCATATACAGTAAGCCTACGTTTGTGGTGCATTGGTGAGAGAATAAAACATTTCCACTAAATGTCATTTAGCTATTACAGTTCTGAGCCTCTGTTTTGTATATTACAGAGCAGTGGAGAATAAAGCAAAAATAATTGTTCCCCCCGTTTATTTATTTATAGCCTATAATGCGAATTTAGGACTAAATCACAAATTGTCAATATGCTATTAGCCTACTGTTTCACGTAGCCTATTCATAACATCTGTAATTAAGGGAAATACTCTATATTCCCGATTTGATGTTGCCATAGCCTAGTAGGCCTACTCTCTATCCATTTCTATTTTCAGTTCATTCTGATGTTTGATTATATTCTGAATTGGTTCCTCGTTTATTAGTGGACACGTTCACACGTTGTTATAATAGTTAGTTAGTATAATAGTTATAATAATTTTAAACAACACTCAAATACCAAACCTGGTGCTCGAAGTTCTTTGCCACGGGAACTCAGTGGTAGTTAGATTGTTTATTTAATTGGAAATAACATAACGCACATATACAATACACTGGACAATCTGAATTAATAACGGTATGCTCAATAGAATATGCAATGAATGGTATAAACTATAAAACTTAGTAGGCTATACAATGACTAGTTCGTCAAGTTAGTGTTACTTGAAAACATTCAATCAAGCATTATACAGAGCCAGAGGCAGTTTCTTTCATGTCTAATCATATTAAGAAAACAATTTGATGGATTGCCTGTTAATTAAGACACAACAACAAATCATATGTCAGTCATGTTCCACCACCAATTCCAAGGGAGGGGAGCAGAGCCGTGGAGCCGAGAACAAGTTGCCTTCAGAGGGATTCGATGCGTAGAGCTGCCCGCCCCGAGACGAGACACGGCGGTTCTCAGAACCTTCCGACAACGCCGTTGCATATATTTTAATAGTCATGATTAATTATGAAGTTTATACACCTAAATACTATACCGAAAACACCTTATAATTAAACTCTGTGGCACCAAACAGAAGTTAGACAGCTCTTTTGTGGATAAAAGTTTAATGCGATGGACAGCAGACACTGTTGTTTTTGTTTTGATCCGGGTTGAATCGTGGAGTCGCGTTGCATTGTGGGACGCTGCTATCCAACGAAGTGCTTGAAGTGACCATCGGCTGTACGCTTCAAAACGAGGAGAAAGTAGTGCACATTCCAAGGGTAGGTTACCCTAGGTTAACGCGGTCTACTAAACGGGACAGCACTAGGCGCGGCCCAGTGACGTCATAGCCCTTCAAATGCGCACTTCAAAGTGCGAACCCTTCGGATTGGAATACAGCTATTGACTCCGGCCTAACAATGGCTACTGTCTATGACGGTAGTCCCATATGACATGATGGACTGGACTATCTCCATATATAGTGTTCTCCACATCTCCATGTTTATGCCCTATCGCTCACACCCTAGGTGGGGTTGGCGATAGGGCCTTTCTGTGTGGAGTTTGCATGTTCTCCCCGTGTCTCCTAGGGTTGATACCCTCACAAAAACATGAACAAACTCCCCCCAGAATGATAACAACTAGAATCGTCAGAGAAACGCTGTGGTTGGCCAGATAGTCAAGAATTGGCGTGACCTCGCCCTTTAGGGCGAGGTCGCATGTCACCCTGAGGTCGCATTCCACCCTCAGGTGTCTTATTACTAGTAATAAGATGACTGTTGCGACCGAAGGTCGCAGTATACCATGAGAAATGTCGTAGCTTGTCCTTCCGTAACGGAAGTGATGTCACGTTACATCACCTCATCAAAGATCAAACCCTCGATATACTGTCACTGTGACATCACTTCCTGTTCCATTTTCTGATGTCATCAATCCCAGGCCCTAACTGGCCCAAAAGCCTGCTTTACTCTGATTTACACCCTACCTTCCGTTAATATTAAGTCTGTATATATGTATATGGGTATATATTAATAAAGGACCCCTTATGCCCATATATGGAGATCCCCAGGCATCAAACCCAGGCCCTAACTCGCCAAGGCCCTGCTTGGCTTTACCAATTAACATACGTTTTATGCCCATATATGGAGATTCCTATATTATCAATATTAAGGACATTATTAAGGATATTATGTTATCAATATTAACACATATGCTGCCATCTAGTGGTGGTGGTTAGGATATACAGTGCCACCATTGACTTACGCTTTATTCTGAAGAGCCCCGGCAGCTTCGTCATGTGCACGTGACTGTCCTCTGACGATTTCAGGAAGGAGTTTTATTTGTTTACAAACGGTCGCGAAACTAAAATCCTAACCGCGGCCGACCATCACGGCAAAGTGTCACCGTGAAAACAAGCGGATCTCGGCCTCCTCTGCGTTATTTGCACCTTATTTAGAGATAAAGCCGTCTTTATGTAACAGCATAGAATAGGAGTCAATGGATAATGGAGGCTGCGTGACGCGGGCGGCCGAGTTGCATGATGGGATATGTAGTGTTTTTGTTCACCAGCCGCTATAGTAGGTTCTGCTTACCTGGTAACCATGGTAACCAGATAAGACGTCCCCAGACGTCTTCCAAGCGAGTTGGCGAAATTAAGGACGTATATGGGAATGCCCATATTTGGTAATGCCCATATATTGGCATGTTTTGACATAACATTGTTGACTATCATGCAGGGGTCTCCATATATGATTAAGTGGTCCCATATACATCACTGGCCCGATGGCCAAGAATTGGTGCGACCTCGCCCTTTAGGGCGAGGTCGCATGGCACTCTGAGGTGTCTTACTAGTATATTATTCAGAGCAACACACACACAGTAAGGCGGCTGATGGTACTTACTACAGGATACTGTGACAGGTCGTTGTACGTCCGTCCAGCGATGGTGTTTAACTGCATCAGATACTCAAAGTTTGAAATCTCTCTGCAAACCCATTTCTACAAAGAACAACAATCACATATTATTGGTGATGTTTGCACAGACAAGTAATGTAATGGTGTCTACAGTTGCTGACAGAGACCTACAGTATAATGTATTACTTAAAGAGTGAAAGGGGGGGGGGGGGTCACGGCCTGATAATTGGTGAGAACTATTGCACTAACTTACCTGTGTGAGTCCGGATGCCTTCAGCAGCTCCTGAGGGGAACGAGAGCCGAAGTAGAACAGGTTGGGAGGCCTCAGACCCAGGATTCTAGAATACACCTTGTTCCTCACCTGGACACAAGAACAGAAACATCACATTGACACAATCACAAAGACATTACGCTAGATACGTATACTTCTGATCATTAAATATCCAGGCCATAACCCATTAAGACCTGAGGTCGGCTCTAAAAATGTCTTCTAAACCCTAACAGTTTTCTGAAATCCTACAGTATGTTGCTATATCAGTGGTGCTCAAACCTTTTCATGTCAAGGACCCCCAAAATTATATGTATTTGGCCACAGATCCTCCCCCATCTCAAAATACTTTGTTCCAGGGACACCCAGAAGCAATGATTTGAGTTAAAAAGTGTGTTAAAAAAAAGTATATCCTGTATGTGCGTGTGTCACACACACACACACACACACACACACACACACACACACACACACACACACACACACACACACACACACACACACACACACACACACACACACACACACACACACACACACACACACACACACACACACACACACACACACACGTTTTTATCCTCAGATTATAAAACAAACATACTCCCATTAAACAATTAAGTGACCAATAATGGGGTGTCAACAACACGCCATGCTTGTTTGTACCTTCTTCCTGAAGTTGATGAAGTAGTGAGCCTGGTCTATGAAGAAGAGCTCCAGAGCAGAGCGCCGCAGGTTGTAGCGTCTCAAATGGACTTCTCTCAGCTGAGACAGAGGCCTCTTGAAATCAAACCCGATCCCTGAACCAACACATGTGTAACTATTACCACTCTTGGTGTTGAGATTCTGATTCATGTCTGACCCATACACTCTAAATCAGGGGTAGGCAACCTTAGGCACGGGAAGGGCTGTCACGATTATGACATTTTACGTGACGATTAATTGTCACTCAAATAATTGCGATTAACGATTTAATTGTGTTTTTGTCGTTGACAATTACATTTCTGTTTGGCTTGTAGGCTTTGAAGTTGCACATGGCAGATATGACACATAACCTAAATATGCAAAGAAATTACTGACATATTTGACAACAAAAAGAACATTGATAGTGGAAATAGCCGATCTACAAGCTTGTAGATCTGCTATTTCCAATATTTTTTTACTTTAAAAAAAATATATATGAACATTTTTCAACAAGGAAACGATTATGACGATTATGAAAAATAATCGCGATTATGTCAAATAATCGCGATTAGACGATTATGTAATAATTGTGACAGCCCTAGGCACGGGTGCCAACATTGGCACAGGGGAGGGTGATCACCGGCACACTGGCAGAAGTGTGAGAGAGAAATCTTTTTTTTTAATAACTTGGTCAGTTAAATGAAGTTAGCTAATTTGTAGCAAATTACATCTTGCACAAAATTCTACATTCATTAAAACTCTGAACTCTGACTGGGGAGGGAGTTGGTCGAGATAGGTGGATTATTACTCCTAGTCTAATGATCGTTATAACAATGTCCTGCCAGTCAAAATATGTAAAAATAGTTGTCATTATTATTTTTTAAATGTGGTCAATTAAATGAAGTTAGCTAATTTATAGCAAATGTCATCTTGCACAAAATTCTACATTCATTAAAACTCTGAACTCTGACTGGGGAGGGAGTCGGGGAGATAGGTGGATCTAATTGTCGTTATATCAATGTCCTGCCAATTAAAATATGTAAAAGTATTTGTCATTAAAATTTATGTTGTCATGGCACACTGACACTCTAGAAAATAAAAACATGGCACTTCATTTCAAAAAGGTTGCTGACCCCTGCTCTAAATAATCGATGGCTCAGACACGAATCACTGATGTTTGCTTCAAACTGAGACAGAGAGTAGTAAATATATATTTATGTAATGAAGTTAATAGATGGAGAGAAAAGAAAAAGAGAGAAAAAAAAGAAGATAGCAATGTTGTTTAGACAGACAACAGACAAACTATGAACCTACTGGTATCCTAATCTCTGAGGCCCTTTACCTTGTTTATGTGAGCCTTTTTAATAAGGTGAACGGGAAGGATTGTTAATGTCAGTTGTTTTCTTTTTGTGTAATGTGTCATATAATCCCATATGGGATGGATAAGAGCAGCTGCTAAATGCCTACATTTAATTGAGAGATGAATTGGAAAGAAAGTCAAATGGATTAACTCCAGCATCCAGAAAACAGAAAACACGCTAGTACAGCACCCTGAGGGACTCCGCTCAACAAACAAACGTATTGGAGTTTTAAGTGGGTTAAACCAAGTTCCACACCTTCCTCGGTCTCCTCTTTCTCGCCAGTGCCGTCGTAGAAGTACAGGTGGTGAGTGGTGACCTCCAGACGGCCCGTGACCACCGCCACGCAGGTGATGAGGTCACACTCCTCTGACAGAACCAGCTTCTCCTTCTGGTTCTCCTCCTCCCCCTCCACCCTGGAGGACGGGACACGGTTGAAAATGGAATGACGATGTTGTGGGATGGGACGATGATCCTTATTATTGTTTATTGTGATTATAAATCGCATCGTGGACATTTAATGTATCGTGAAATTGTCCCCGTCGTACACTGGGATCAATTCACCTTTGTCGAGTTGCATATCTGGTACCATTTAAACCAGGGATGTCAAACATACGGCCCGCGGGCCGGATCCGGCCCGCGAGATGATTCAATCCGGCCCCAGGCTTGTAGAGCATACATTTCTGAGCATTTAGAAAAGAAAAAGTAAGTCTCTAGCCCATTCCTATCAAGAGTTATGATTGTTTTAAGAATTAACCTAACTAATGCTTTCTCACTGCAGGCTAGGTTTCTCCCACCTGGCAGTGATTGAGTTGATTGATTGGAATGTTAAGTGACCAGCTCTCTCTCTCTCTTTGAAGATGACAGCATTGCTAGGAATGGGATGGGTGGTCTGGCTATGAATAATACCTGAACATACCTACAATATTCGAACCGTACTCAAAGATTACACATATTAGACATGGAAATTAATGTTGTTAATTTAAAAAATATAATAACAATAAAATGTAAAAGTTTTATTATTCAGATATTTTCTGAATATGCCATTAGTGTTCATTACTTTTATTCTTTTTATTATAAAATACAATAAAAATAATTATTGTCCTGCATGAATAATAATTTTTTTAGCCATTTACAAATTATAGCAGAGACTATCAGGAATTGAATTATTCTATTATCAAATGGTTTATTCTTATTGGCACTTCTTAAAGGAGTTCACCCCCAAAATGCCATGGAGCCAATGGAGACTCATTCCTAAAACAGAAATTTGATTACAATAAATGCATGCCTATTGATTCCCATTTGGGTCCCCATCCGGAATCAATGGGGGAAAGTGTACTATTATCAAATTTTTGTCTTAGTAATGCGAAAAATAAAATAAAAATATATTATTGAACTCAAGTCTCCATGGCGTGAGTAATCAAAGAAAAAAAAAAGTCATTTTGGGGATGAACTACTCCTTTAAACAAATAGCATCTCTCGTACCTAACTGCAACTGTAATACCAATAATGAAAGTAGCTATTTTACTTAATAATAAACACAATTTGTAAAATGATATACTGCTATACTGCTAGCTACAGCAGTGGCTGAGACGACAGGAAGAAAAACAGAGCGAACATGTGCGCGAGTGTGCATGCCATCCGATCCGCGACTTGTTCGGCCCTCATCAAGTCGCCTTTCATCCAATGCGGCCCTCACCCCAAGATGAGTTTGACGCCCCTGATTTAAACCCTCTATAGCTGGTATAACGGACCTGTAAAGAACGTACTTGATAGTCTTTTTTCCATTCTCGCTTTATTGTGAACTTAACTTGTGAACTCAATACCGCCACCATCTGGTGGAGTCAGGTTAATAAGCTTATATATCTGCTATTTTTGGCAAACGGGGGTTCCTTGGTCACCTATAGATCAAAATCGCACAATATCAGGAAAATATCGTGAGAACCCGTGGCTTTTTTATTTTATTTATTTTTTACATAATATGTTTATTTATTTCTTAATTGCGACCGTAGGTCGCACTTTACTATCAAAACCACCACAAAGTGTAAGTAACTCCGTCCCTCCGTCTGTCTGTCAGTCTGTCTGTCACACCTCACACGTCACACTTTTTCCCTGCTTATATCTCCGCAACCGTTGCCCCGATCCATGCCAAATTTTGCACACACGTTCCTTGGCTGCCAAACTACAACCTCCAAGGACCCCCGGAGCTCCAGGGACCCCCAGGTCCCTGGGGGACCCCCAGATGTAAAAAATGACCAAATGCGCAAACATGACCAAATGACCACCCCGCTGCTCACGGGGAATTCCCGGGGACCACCGACTCCTGGTGCTCCAGAACGGATGCAAAAGTGGTGGCGCCCCCAGTGGAGGACCCCCTACACTGCAGCTCACATAAAATGCCGTAACTCCGGCTAGGAGCGACCGGGACAGCCGGGGCTGGTACCTATTCGTCCGCCTTGCCGGCGCGGAGACCCCACCCCTCATTTCTCACATGGCCCTCTTCTAGCGCCACCATGAGGCCGATTCTTGCAAAACACATTTTTTGGACACTGCTCCTACAATTTTCGCCCTAAAATCACGCAAATCGGTACACAGTATGTCTACACTCATCCCATCAACATGAATCTGTCCCATATAGCGCCACCTCCAGGCCGATTTTTAAAAACACATTTTTGGACACTGCTCCTACAGATTTTGCCCTAAAATCACGAAAATCACTACACAGTATGTCTACACTCATGTCATCAACATGGATCAGGAAGATTTTGGCAAAACACATTTTTGCCCTATTTGTGGAGATAAGTGACCTACGGTCGCTTATCTCCCGATTAGGGAGCCTTACTGGTTTGATAGTAACCTTTAGCCACTCTCAACCTGATGTCCCTATTTTGGGCATGTCATTATAGGCAAAACATTTCTTCAAAAACAAGAAATTCATCGTATGACGAAGTATATATTATAGGCTTAAAAGGTTAAATCTGCTGAATGTTCAATGCATGGCCAGATATGGAATATAATTTACTAAATGATTTGTATATGTGTTGTTGGGCTATGGGCTGTTGTACTTACTTATTATCTAAGAAGACCAGGTCTTCCTCTCCTAACTGGTCATCTTCCATGTCACTCACTTTGGCCTCCTTGGCCACAGAGAAAGGCAGAGCTTCAGAGCTACGAGGGCTCTCAGCTCCTGGACCCCAACCAACATCAACACAAGGTTTGAAGCAAGGTTAGTATAGTTGACCAATTTACCAAAACTAGATGGGGAAAAGGTTCACTGAAATAAAAAGTTAAAACTAATAATAGAGTTAACCACAGGCTTTCTCAATGTATTCAATACATAAATAAGCCTATTATTCTTGGTGGATATCAAATCTAAATGTTCAGCTGTGCCAGTTTTAACTGTGAATACATTTTTTGTTTAATATGATGTTTTGTTCATATTTGTTATGTTGCGTTTATACTACAGGTACTTTTATTAATGTTCTGACATTTTAGAATAACTTCCCTGACAAATACCCCATATTACAAAAACTATGCTTTTACCAAACATAAAAAATAAACTACCCTAGCCTTGAAAATGAATTAAAACAGAAATTAAAAACAAAAAGTCCAAATGAAACATAAATGTAAACAAATAAACTATAATAACTTAGTTTGAAGATCTTTTTAACACATTGACCGCCATTTTAACTCATCTAGTGCCATTTGCGTGATGTCACGCAATAAGTACTAGAGTACTTACAGTGCCGAATGCGTGATGTCGCGCAAAAAGTAATAAATTACTGTAACGTTGAGTACATTACCGAGTAGAATGGCCGGATGTCCGGAGACGAAAATCCGCGCTGATTTGTCATCATCACGGCTCCACGAGCACACAATAGTCATCCCATAACATTGAGGTGGACGGCCGATCTCATCTTTAATGTCCATTATCTCAAAACAACACTTTAGAAGCGAAGATGGAGGCAGATGCTCGCTTATATAACACATGTATAAACGCTCCATTGCAATCCAGCATGGCACCACGTAAACAATGATCGGTTCCGGCGCACGACCCGATGACGTCAGACCGGAAGTGATCACGCTGTGGCACTTCTGGCTTTCAAAATAAGAGAGTGCAAGCGGATGGAGCCTGCGTGAGGCACTCTGGACATCATTGCGACCGAAAATCGCGGGCACAAAATGAGTTAACATACCTCCGTACTCCCACCTGCCATTCGTCTCCATAGACTTCCATGTAATTGGGTGTGCACGGATCATGCACACCCATGCCTAGATAATGCACCACGTGTGTCCACCTTGCTCACAGCTTTCAAACAAAAAAATCCGAATGGAAATCCGTTCAGGCATTCCTGAGATAACAGCCACTATGTTTAACAAAGATGGCTGCCAAAATGGCTACCATGCTTGAAAGATGGGGTTGCTATGGGGGTTAAACATGAAATTTCGCGATTGCTATCATGCCTACTCCATTTTTTGGGGTCAAAATTTAAAAAAAAAAAAAAAAAAAAATGATTTTTTTTTTTTTTTTTTTTTTTTTTTTAATTCTCGGGACTATCGGGCCTGGCGGGGAAAGACATTGGAATAATCTCGGGACTATCGGGCCTGGCAGGGAATGAGTTAAGGCATTTCAGGTTTATTGGATGGAACAGTGGCAAGAGAGAGAGACGGGAAAATAAGATGGTGTAGAAAGGATAGGATAGGAGGATAGGATAGCATAGCACTTTATTAATTCCCCAAGGAGGGACATTCAGGGTGTCACCGCAACAATATGTGTATAGAGGAGGAGTGACATGGAAACATAATTCTTAATCTGAACTGGAACTGTGATGACGCAGTTGGCACATTAACCAACGACTCTCCAATATCAACACTTTTGTCAGATTTATACTTATTTGCACACAGAGTGAACCTCTGAAAACAACATATTTATAAGGTGACAACGCATCGCAGCGTGACAACAGTGTGTGTGCTTGTTAATCGTCTACTTTCCTTGCGCGACACCGGTGTGGAACTAACTATTAAGTCACACTTTGACTGTAGGAACAGTTTCAGGTCATAGTTCCCCATTATTACCAGCAACCAGTGATGACTGCGGAGCACCCGGGGGGAATACAATGGTCAGAGCCACAGGGTTCAGACAGCATTCCTGTGATCGTAGGAGATCACATTATAAAGGCAGAGGAAATTCCAGCGTAAGAATAGACACGAGAGAAAAGGAGGAAAAGTCAAAAGGAGATTGGAGAGCAAAGAGGCCTAATGTGCTGTAATGGAGACGGTTCATAACCGAGGCGTACCCATGTTGTCCCGCAGGGCACTGGCTTCACAGTGAGCGTCATAGTTGTAATTGGGCACCAGCTTCAGACGCATCTTTGAATAGGTCTCGGCGCTGGACAACTTCCATTTCACCTCCGGCTGAACTCTGGAATCATGGAACGAGGAGGAGAGTTACAGCACGTCATGTTGTGGGCAGCTCAGTGAAACAGCCGAGAGGGAGAAGCATGCACGCCATTGTGTTCTATTGCTATAGCACTCTGCACTGTATGGAGTCAACAACAACACACATGGGAGCCTTTTTGTTCCTATATATCGTTGCTGTTGGGCAGAAACCTTGTATGTCCATATTTCAACTTTTGACGTTTTTCTTTAGTAGCTTGTAGTTCGGCTATTCTTGCTATGTTTACAACATTTTGAAAGTATAAGTGAAAGTGGTTAATTCTGTCTGTGGGTTTTATGAATACTTGTGAATAGCTTGTGACTATTTAATAACTACACAGGAACTGGAACACATTTATATTCTTTTCTCCCATTTCCTGAAAAGTAACAGTCTTGGACATACAAGGATTTCACCCGACAGGGACAATACATGAATATAGAGTATTCTGTGGTTTAGAGAAAAATCCCTCTGGGGAGCCATTGGCAACTCACTGCTTCCTCTCAGACAGAGTGAAACACAGATACACTCTCTGCAGAGAAGGAAGCTAAATGCTGGCTGACGCAGAGCGGGCAGAAGCGTACCTCTTGGCCCAGGCGCCTCGCTCACTGGTCAGAAGCCTGCGGAGGGATTTCCAATGGCGCCACACCACCTCCTGCTGGCTGGAGGTTTGTTTCTGCCAGACCAGGTACCTAGTGTTCTCACTGCGCACTCGCTTCAGGTAGGGATCCACTATCGCCTCCTGTTCTCACACACGCACACGCACATGCACACACACACACACACACACACATACACACACACAC